>NW_022990238.1:2482410-2884196 GCF_902827175.1 Gymnodraco acuticeps
ACTGTATGCCTACAGTATTCGTTTTCTTGTCAAGTGTTAGATAACACTCTCATATCAAGGGTTTGCTTATCTTAGCAAAAAGATTGGAAACAGGAGGAAGGCTCCATCCGGAAGCAACAAAATCCGGCTAACACAACTCCAAACCTCACATTTATATTATAATGTATTTTAAAAAAATGTTTCTAAAAAGGTGTAAAAGCTGGGGTTGTAAAGAGACAATCTATAGTAGCTATTTGCCCGATAACCAGTCTTTATGCAAAGCTACGTTAACAGGCTGTGGGCTGTATCTTTATAACTATCATACCAACATAACAGTGATATTGGTATTCTTATCTAACATCAAAGCGCATTTCCAAAAATGCCAAATAAGAAACTAGGACTTGGAACTCAATTTGTAATTGTATGACTCAACTTTGAATGGTAAATATGTATATTTTCCTTTGTATTTTACCCCTGCCTTAATGTAACTCAAGTGTATGATAATACAATTTGTTTGCTTGCCGGTTCTTCAACAGTGCGTGTCCCTGTCTCTCTGTGTAGGCATCACCATATATAGCCCCATCTGCAGCCACTCATCAGTTCAACCTGCTCCTTATTTTCCCCTCTCTCCATCTTTCCACTCTTTTCAAAGAATCATGTGTGTTTTTATTTCCTTTCCCCTCCTCTAATCAATAACCATTGCTTTGTACCTTTCATCACCCCTCAAACAGACTGGCTTTCAGTCTTTTCATCCATGGCTAATTTGTCTTTTCAGTAATTATTGGGTTTTCTTCATCCTGTTCTGCCTTCATGGCCCATTTCAGTTGTGTTCCTGAATCAGGATTCACTATCTTGAATGTAACTCTGACTTAACAGAAGCAGACAGGCTTTTAGAAATAGGAAAGAAGGGGGGGAACGAAAGAGAACCGGAGGGGTCAGACGATGGAAATCAAACCAGCCATTTTATTGTTTCATTTAATCTGCTGCCTACAGCCACTTTTTCTTTCTTAATTGGAACCAGCTTACGCTTTGCTCATTTCTCAAAGAAATTCCGATGCCACAAGTCCTTTTTTTTTCCCTCCATATCCTTCCTCTGCTCTCTTCCTGTCTGAAGATGAAAATGAACGTGCGAGGTCAGAAGCTGGGCTTCTAGAGAGTGTAATCTAAGAAAATGAAATCACTAAGTGAATCCTTAGATGCAGCTGTAATAGTATACTGAGGAGTGACTCCAATGACACGATCGATGAAGAAGAGTGTCAACTTATACAGTACAGTTTCCAGAAAAAAAATTGAAAAACGGTAGACCCAAATTGTCTTACAAGTGCTTCTACTGATTCACCTTGCAGACTGTTAATGTCATTATCTTTTTTTCACATTTGCCTTGCCTGCAGTCATTCTTTCCCCCCCATCTCACTTCCTTTGTGTCAGCAAATGAAAAGCACAGTGCAGTAAAAAGCCGAGTTGTGAGCCAGCAGGCCTATGAGCAGAGATACGGGGCCAGGTCTACTCCGGGACCCTGCAGCCCCTGGGGGGGGGGGGGACAAGTGATACGAACTGGAATGATCCCCAGTTAAATATAGTATCAACCTAGAATGGGATATCCAGAAGTCATCTCCCTAGGATAGTTCTTTTTAGGTTTTTTTCTATCCATAACCTCTTGGCCTTAAAGTGTGGAAAGATTAAGATAAGACACATAGGATAGAGAAAAGAGCAATACATGGTGAAAAAAGGCCATACTGCAGCCTTAGTTTTACACACGACGCCATCAATCTTGTGGGGATCAGGGGGGATTTCCTCAATTTTATCCTGCACACACCCCCATCAAATATCCTATACTTCCTGTCTTATAAGGTGACAGGTGCAATGCTGTCATGGATTTTACAACAGTTCCACTGTCGGCTTAGGGGAAAAAATCGAATAATACCAGATTTGAAAGCCATATTTACCCATAAACAGTCCTTATTTTCACACACACAACCTGCAGATGTTTTTATCAATCAATCATTTCCTGTATAAAATGTGAGAACTCAAGTCAACACCGTTTCCCAGAGCCCTACATTTTTAAATCTCTAGTAATTTGATATGATCAGACAATAAAAGAAAAACAGCAAATATTCACATAGGAGAAACCTAGACCTAACATCCCTCAATACTCTCTTAACCATAATGGAGACTTTTGAGAGACTTATGGCCAATGACTGTTAACAGCAAAGACGTCACCCTGTGTTTTAAGAGGTCAGGAACAAATATTGGCTTTAAGAATCATTCTACTCCATGGAAAAATAAATCAAGAGGGGAAAAAAGTTAGATGGAAAAAGAGGGGTTAACAAGAGAGCAATCAGTTCCCTGATAGTGAATGACAGAAGTAGAAAGAAAGAGAATGTTGAAGTGTTAGATCGAAAAAGATGCAGATAACAAAGAGCACATTATATAACAGGTTACACAGATGTTTTGAGGCTCTATGAATGAAAGATGTGTGGTTTGTCCATGAGTAGCTAAAATTCGGGCAGGAAAAAGGGACGTTGTATGATGAAGCTCTCTGGTAGCCGCAGAGCAGGAGGCCCAGCTTTCTCACTGGTGTAAGCTTTCAAAAGCTGGCACGACACTGCTATACCTCTCCTGCTGCTGCACTCTAAATGTTTGCTTCAGTCATCCTTTAATTTAAAAAAAATGCATCAATATAAAAAGAACTAGAATTTTTCCTTGACTCAGGCACAGTCGTAAAACCGAAGATGAGATATAACAATTCCTGCCAATGGATATTTCGCTGACGAAGAAGTCATCTTATCCAACACGTGCATCTGGTGAGAAACGGTGTAAAAACCATTAGCCTGTCTGAGCCAGGGTTGCTGTATATCAAATCACAACAATTTGCTAAACAGATCTATCTCTTGTTTTTTTATTTGCTTATTTTGGATGAGTACAAACAGGAAGAGGTCATCTGACTAAACAAAATAGATGAAGGAGAATCTAGGAAAAGGGCCAAAGCATACAGAAAAGAACAGCTAAACTCCTAGTATAAACATTGAATTATCAATAATCCCGTAATCCTAAAATGTTACCTAATGTAATTGATACCGTAATGAACCCCAAAAGATGTCGTCATATGTTTTCCAAACTCATATCTGAGTCCTTTTTACTAGTTTTTGGGTGCAGTGAGGCGTCCTCAAATTGTGATTTTTGGGCGAGGCTACGCAAACACTTTGACTGCCTTGTTAAGTGAAATGAAACACTGAAGTGGTAGGAAGGCTGTGATTATTGAGCCAAGGTGCTAATTGGGCCGTGTGGCCACAGTCGGAAATCCATCCAGGCAGCCGCTCCAGTTGGGCTGAGGTTGTCAGGCCAGGGTGACAACAGATTGGACCCATTCACACCACACAGAGGGGGGGGGGGGGGGGACTGGCACGAACTGCACTGTGCCTACTGGCAGGGGCCTCCCTCTGGCAAAAAAATCCAAGGTCACAGAAGCTGGTCTTGGATCAGAGCAACTTACAGAGCTGGTCGGTTCCTGGAACTAACATGATTAACGGGACCATTGAATTGCCCGAATTCTGCGTTTCAGGCCAAAAGAAGCACTTTTCACTCAGAGGAGATTTCCAGTGCATGTTTGCTGATCTTCGGGGTTTTTGATGGTTATTGTGGTTGAGCTTCAAGCAATGAATATTCTAAAGAGAATTCTAAAAGATGCACTTGATCCTTTAAATCCAAATAGAGATCCGTGGGGATTGGGCCCTAATGACAGAGGGAGGAATGATGCTGCTGACGACAGCAAGAAACTCAGAGGGCTGATGAGAATCTGCACTCCAGACCTGCTCTGTTAAAAACAAAGAGATGATTCTTTGGGTTTGTTTCTCATGGAAAGAGGCTGTTAGACATAGCAGAAGCACACGACACTATTCGAATCATGTCCACATTGTTGAAGACACCATGAAGCCCCTCAATCCCTGTAGGCTGACCCACCCTCCAGTGCCTGCTGTCATTTACAGCTCTTTCATAGCCGCAACGGATACTGTTGGCTGGCGTAGCTCCCTCCCTGAAACCACTTCATAGAGGCTTCACATCTTCAAAGTTCCCCCTCGCATTTGTATAGGAGCATGAATTGTACACAGTGGGATTCGCTGAGGAGGCACATGTGTGAACAGCATGTCTTGGTTATGTCATTTGTGTATAATCATGGAATCCTTTACGCTGTGTAAATACTGGCTTTATTTTCGTTTTACAATCCTTTCTTAATCTACTATTTGTTTACTGTAATCAAAGAGCAATATTGGAACTTTCCTGCATCCGCTTCAAGGACCAATCATAGCAAAGCAAAATTCTGCAACATATGGTAGAAAAACAAGTTAGATGTGATTATAATTACAGCAGCAGGTGTTAGCCTTAAGGGTCAAAAATGTGCAATGAGATCAAATGTGTAACATGCTAAGCAATGATGAGGCTTATATCTTATAAACACTGGGTATCATTTCAATGCTGCCCACACAGCTCAAGTGTTGACCCCTGGCACGCTCAATGTGCCGCAACAGATCTCAGGCAGCTGACTGACAGCTTGATTAATGACCTCATCTTCTCTATGCTAACAAATAGCTCAATCTCCTGTTGCTGCTCGCACTGCTCAGTAGAGATCTCCCAAATACGACAGGCCCCCTAACGACAACTTTACCCCGACACTCAGCAGCTTCACTCAGGGAGAACTGTTTAGCTCTTGCATGAAACCACAAAGTGCAGCAGAACCTGTTGCCTTAAGAAGCTCAATTAGTAAAAGATGACCTAAGTTGGCTTTTTTGTTGGGAAAGGATGTGGCATTTATAAGACATGTGTGAGCCACATTGCAGGGCCCCTATACTCACATCAACAGTGAGTATAGAAGAAAAACATTCAGCACTAATACAGGTATGTGGCTGTGGCTCAAGAGCTAGGGCGGATCATCGACCGCAGCCACACATCCCTTACTTTAATGCCCCGGCCACACAAGGACGAAAACGGCTAAACGCATAGAATTAACGCAAACGCAATCGCAAAAAAGCTTCCGTCCACACGCAATAGTCATCCGGATAGTGTCTGTCCACACGAGACAGCTCCGTTTAGCTCCAACCGCTGGAGAAGCTGCAGTACATATGCAGGAGCCTGTACGTGGCGCTGTAACTTCCTCCACAAAAGCAGCGAAGAAGCATGGTTGTCATGGTTGCCCTTCTGTTTATTCTCCGCGGTGGGGGCCGAGGGAACCGGGCAGAGTTTTTCGCCAGTCAACGTGTATTAAAGTTTAAATCTTCCGACAAAATTATAAAAGTGCCGGTCAAATGTCTTCTTTGTTATTTATTGAGCTTTAAAACAAATGAATAACGAATCTATATATTATAATAATAAAATACACGGAGCCTCTCTTTTTCCTCCCTCTCTTCGGACAGCGCCAGTGTCTGTCTCATGCAGCAGCTGATCCAGTAATGAGTGACCCGGCCGACAGTAAAAATAAACATATTTATATCTAGTTTAGGTAGTTTGAGAGGTAATTAAAATAGCTAAGGGTGATGATCGGACTTGAAGTGTGTGTTTTACTCCGTTCACCGCCGCATCACAGCGGGAGGAGCTGCAGGTGAGCAGAGCTGCGTGTCTCCGTCCTGTCAGATTAGACTTCACTCGCGTTTAGGTCCATATCGAGAGAAAGATAAATAATCTGAATTCAGTGTGCAGTTTACTTTGACGCGGGGGTGAGCAGCAGAGGTGGGGAGAGGCGGGGCTATTGCCTCATCATTATCAGAAAATTATCGTATAGGGCGTACACACGGAGCCGTTGGACCCCCCAGAGCGTTGCGTATGCCGTTCTATCCACCTTGGGACCCGTTATCGTTTACGCAGTCGTTTAGTGCCGTATTCGGTCGTCCTCGTGTGGCCGAACGGTCTATATGACACTAAACAGTAACGCAAACGACCGTTTTCGTCCTCGTGTGGCCGGGGCATTAAACATTGTAATTACTCTAAGGTTCATAAAACACTAGGTTGAATCAAAGATATGTAAATAAACTCTGATCATAAGTGATTGATGAGTCAATCTGCTTTACTGAATTGAGATGATGTAATATGGGAAATAGTCATGGTGGTAAAATAGAAAAGATGAATCCCCTTTTTAACTGCTTTAGTGTTAAATGTGATTATAAATTAACAAGGTTTACACTTTAATGATAAATGACAATGATTTGCTAGATTTCAGTAAAATAACAGGTTGAAAATTCCAGTTTTTTGCCAATTATCTTATTATCTACAATTGTATTGCTTCACTATATAATGATAATCCATTCAACAAGCATTGGGAATTAAACTGAAGTTTTGAGAACTGCAGTCTGCTTTCAATAACAATTACAGAAAGTGCTGACATAATGGAAACTCTTATAAATACTATTATCACTAAACCAAATAGCCAATTAATGATTAACAGACATTATTTTCCAGCTGGGCCTGCCTACGAGATATGCCTAACAACTTGGCTTTGTATCTTCTAAAACAAAAACATAAGGCTCTCTTAGTAGGCAACACATCTTTCTGTTCTGTGAGAGCGTGCTCCCCAGTAAGTTAAAAAAAAAGCAAGAATTTCAATAGAGGTTTGTCTTATAATCCTCACTTCTCATTGTCTGAGGTCTCTTGTAGCTAACCTCCACAACAATTAGGCTAACATATGGAGAAAAAACAGGATAATGGAAATAGCAGCAGCGATTGGTCAAACTGAGGTCAGCTGGCCTCCCCAACACAGCACTTTATTTCCCTCGGGGCTCTCTAAAGTCGTGTGTTGTTCTCGCTGTACTTGGGGCCTACTGTGTATGCATGTATATCTCATCTGAGAGTCTGACAGGAACACTTCTGCTATGCTGCTCCGTTTGATTAAAAAAAATATCGATGTGTGATCTATCTGGGTTTCCATTATTGTCCTATATACACATGATATGTATGACACAGTGCAGCAAAGAAAGCATTCTATCAATCTGTCAACCTATCCTTTGATTTCTTGCCAACAGTTCATTTCAGAATCAGAATCAAGTGTATTGCCAGGTACGTTTACACATACAAGGAATTTGGTATGGTGTCTGGTGTTTGGTATAGACATCACACTTTGCAGGTGAATTGCTGAAGACCAGGGAAGTGCAGTTTCGAGAGCAAGCATTTGAAATCTACAGGACATATTTATTTGTAGTAAATTATATACCCAAACTCTGTCGTGTGTTGACTGATACCGATGAAATAATTAACCAATTGAAGTCATAACTGAGGTCTGATGCTCACAAACCCACACGATACATTCCCCTCAGGATAAATTCACACACAAACAGCACCTGCTTCCTTCAGCTACTTTCGTGCCAAAAAAAAACACCTATAACAAACAAACCACAAACGAACTTGAGGTTATGAAAGGCGCTATATAAATTCAAGTTATTATTATTAATTGATCATTTGGAAAACAACACAGGATGCAGAAGATCAACTGCAAGCCAATTCACACCTCATTCTGCTGCTCTGGCTGTGCAAAGGCCAAAAAAACAGAGCACATTCTCCCTGCTCTCGTAATACCTCCAGGAGCGGCAGACATCAGCCAAGTTTAAAGCAAAGACAGAGAAACAATTTGCTTGTTTTAAATATGATGGATGCTATACATGGAGCAGTGCAAAGTGTGATTGAATCCACATTGGGTTTCCTGAAAAGGGAAACGGAGATATGGAGGGCAAACTAAGGGGAAGTCCCATGGGAGCTGCAAGAGGCTGAAACTGTGCTGATGTCAATGTTGTGATTCATTTCTTATTTTAATGTAATCAATACGTTTTTCTCTCCCCGTTCAAATGATGACGGAATCCGAAAACAAGGGACTCCCATGTGAACTGATCTCATTTACAAAGTAACAATGGTTGTTTCATTATTTAACCTTTTTTTTCTCTCAACTCTGAAGAAAGATTCAGACAAAATATGACAGACATGTACTTCCCACTATAACGACTCTTCACTTCCATGATGCAGCAGGAGAAACAGCTTATCGTCATCAATGTGTGGCCCCAGGTGTCACCCACATGTGCACAGGGCCGTAATTAGTTGAGTCCCCGGGCAGCCAGCGCACTAATGAGGCCTCTGCTCACAAACAACACACACATGTGAGCAAAGAGCTGCGTCGCTGCCAGCTGGCAACCACTCTTACCCCTTTCCTCCAAAGAAATACTTCAGCGCTACCCCGAGAGCACACACCCACAAAGCCTCGCACACACACAAACCAACCCTGATCGTTTGCTGAAGCAGCTAAAAGCCCTTCAAACCAAAAATCTGAACTTTGTATCTTCGACCCTGCACTTCTTAACCTCTGAGCTCCTCTCCAGCAACCAGACTGACCAATATTCCTGAACCCATCCTCCTGTTTATACCCTAACACACAAAACATCATTCAAACATGACATCCAACCAAACCCAAGGAAAATTATCTGACAATGAAAATAAGCACATAGAGGAGTAAAGTCATACAAATTAAGCGCCGATGTATCAATCGTGGTTGAGATGGACTCAGGAATGGAATATCCAGATTTTGCAGCACTGTTCCGAAAATATCTATCTCCCTAATTTGTGAAGACTCCTCTCAGCTGAGTCTCAGAATCATTTAAAGTATAACAAACCCTGGCACTGGCAGAGAGGCGGCCAATAACACCAGGAGCTGAAAGCTGGACAGAGGGGAGAAGACAGACAGAAGAAAAGGAATGGGGGTCACAACATCTGGGCTGAGTTTACCACTGGCTATTACCAGGAGGGTCAAATGGAAAAAGATACCAGCACAATACACCATGCATTGAGGATATTTTTAGAAAGAGGGTTAGTAAACAGAGAGAAACACCATGAGGGAGACAAAGGGGAGAGAGAGGGCGGGGAGGGGCACAGAAAGACGATGTTTAAGAAGAAACAGACCTGCATAAATGAACTCATATTGGTATTTTCAATACTTGAATAAATGCATTTTGATGCAGCATAATGCATGTTGAAATATCAAGTGAAACTCTGACTAATAAGAGGTGACGTAATGGTATATATTTATCAGTCATGCAAAGGTCAAAGGGATTACATTGTTTAGATGGGGATCAACTACTAATTGGCAGCTTGACCTACGCACAAATAAAGACATACTTCTTGCCAGGTGTTTTTTTCTTTATTTATAAGACCTGATATTTCCACAAGAAAGTATCGCACTAACATCTTCCCTGTCTTAAATAATGTGCTTCATGCAGTCACACATTTCCTGCTTAGTCATGTTTACATTTGTGAAGAGAAATTGATGTTAAACGCATAAAAGAAAAGTAAAAATCTGTGTTAAACCACCAAGTTACACATTCAGAAAGTGTCAGAGGCATGTAAATCACGAATGGTGTTGTTCCATCCAACAAGCACGATCGGGTACGTTGGCTGTATAGATGAAAAGTTTTAAAGAAAACAAAAGCATTTTTGGCTCAGTTTCCGGTAATATAATGTAGATTGTGGAGCTGGAATGTAGAGCTCAGCATTCAGGAAGTGACCTATTCTTGGAATGAGCGCAGATTCTTTACAGACATTATATTTCACATTTCATAACGTTGACTCCGTATCCCTGTGGTGTTAGTGTTAGACATTCGCCAACATCTAAACAACCTTCATTCTGCGGGAAGTATCAATATCTCATTCTCTGGCCAGAGTCTTATTATCATTATGTGAGAAGAAATCACTTGTTGGTACAACAGAATACTGAGCATTTTTGGGACTGAGAAAGGAATTTCCGCAACCGTGTCTACATAGTTTTAATACATTTAAAATTGTGTGGTACTATTTTAAATCCTGGAGTATGAATGCGTCTCTAAACTTGCCCTCATCAACCTGTGGCTTAAATCTAAGGGGCTGCTGACCTGCAGGCCGTATGCCAATTGTTATTTGATTAACCTGTGTATTATTATTATTTATAAAGTTAACCAACCAAGAGTGTTACTATATTAACTAACTATGAAGTAGCTATTAAATAACAACATCATAAATACATAGCTTAGCATTATTAACTAATCACACACACACACACACACACACACACACACACACACACACACACACACACACACACACACACACACACACACACACACACACACACACACACACACACACACACACACACACACACAACACACACACACACACACACACACACACACACACACACACACACACACACACACACACACACACACACACACACACACACACACACACACACACCACACACACACACACACACACACACACACACACACACACACACACACACCACACACACACACACACACACACACACAACACACACACACACACACACACACACACACACACACACACACACACACACACACACACACACACAAGGGAGTTGAGTCTGTGTAATTTATGGAAGGATATAAAAGATGGTATGACTGGCCTCTCTCAGCCACCTATAGCAGTGAAACCGCTGTACTTTTCCTTGGCCCTGCCAGGCGTTCCCTCCTCAAGTCCAAACCCATTCCAACCCATGGTCCTCTCTAATTTCACCCAAAGTAGCAGAAGCTTGAAAAAGAGGAATCTGGCCCCCAAGTCCAGCAAACTATTCCCTTTTCCCGTCTGCCTCCTCTTCCAGCGACCGCACATCGACAGCTCTACGGCCAGCACTGGGCCAAAACTATGAGGGGTATTTTCAGCACTGTAATTTGAAGAACACATGGTATACATACTCAGCAAATACACAGACATCGGGGATAGATCAAGAGATAGAATGAGACAGGATAGAGGAGACACAAATGCCCACCAAGGCACGTGTCCTAACATCCACAACATAACTTCAGGTCAGCAAATGTGCCTGCTTCTTTCTCCGTGTGCTGGGTCCGAGTGGTCGGGTAGCTCAGAACAGGAAAACAGGGTGGAGGCCTACATGGAGACGTGAAGGAAACTCATCTAAAAACAAGAGGCCAGAGTAGGGATGTTATGGCAGGGAGGGCGGAACCAATATGAGCAGTAAAAACAGCTTTAAAATGCTACATATAATGTTTTCTATGGGACCTAATAAATTTCCACTTTTGTTATCCTTACTTATGATGTTTGTAACCAATTTAGATGCATTTTAATTATTTGAAAAGCTAATGTGACAACTTAATAAGACTAACTTGTAACTCCTAAGCAAAGAGATGATGAAACGCCATATTATGTTAAAAACCACATCAAGGATTATTTCTGAAACAGTATAGAGCTCAAATGCTCTATTTCTATCCTGCTTTTTTACACATACTGGGTGTTTCTCAATGTCGAGGAGGCTTGCTTGGTACCTCCGAGTCAGTTGCTTCATAAGCGAGGCAAGAATCCTTCCTAGCCTCGGAAAACGAAGAATTGTGGAACAGGCTAACAGGTGTGCGCGATTTCCGCCAAAGATTTGGAAATTGGTCCGTGCGCAAAGCATTGTGGGGGTTTTAAAACCGCGGAGGATACACATGTGCAGCCTTGAAATTTCCCGCAACAAAGTACGCCAGCATCGGTAGAATTCCAAGTATCCTGGACATTGGAACAGTACTTCGGCGGCACTCGATGACGTAGTATGCTTGAAATAGTGGCTCTGGAGCAGCTTTCCTCGACATTGAGAAACACCCTGGGTGTCATTGAGTGCTGCCGAAGTGCCGCCGAAGTACTGTTCCAATGTCCAGCATACTTGGAAATTTACCGAGCCCGGCGTACTTCGTTTGGAGAAATTTCGAGGCTGCACATGTGTAGACTCCGCGGTCTTAACATCCCCACAATGCTTTGCGCATGGACCAATTTCCCCAAATCTGTGACGGAAAATGTAAGGCGGGGCCTCTCATATGAAGCACACCTGCACACTTGCTAGCCTGTTCCAGTCTTTGTTTTCCGAATGCCAGGAAGTATTCTTGCCTCGCTTCTGAAGCAAGACGCTCGAAAGACGTGCTACCAAGCAAGCGTACTCGAGATTGAGAAACACCCACTCTCTCCAGTACAGCTTAGCTCTGAGTGTTAGCGATGCTTGCTAATGTAAACAAAGACCATATTACGTCCGGCATTGTTTCTGATAGCGACATTTCTGATAGGGCTGTGGGTGTAAAGCCAGCCCACATTTCTAATATTACGTAATATCGGTGGCAAATCCGGATCAGCTCCGTTGTACCCCCGTTTTTAGAGATTTGGGTACGGAGGAAAAGAGAGAGGGTTTTGTTTTCTGACACTTTGTGAGTTCCCTTACACACCGGGGACACATGTATGTATAAAAGACATCAAAACGTGCATTTTGCATGATAGGAGACCTTTAATGGACAAACTTTGGAAATAAATGGATGCCACATATATGGACACATGCACTCTCCCTGTGTGCCAACTACCTAAATACAACATGTTGTATGCTCGTACACAAACATACAGTACACACTGATTACAGATGCAGTATATACTGCTCCTTCTGGCCAAGACCTTAATTACCCAGCACAGTCTTACTTCACATAAATACAGCGAGGGCAGAGCTGTAATTATGGCCTATATTTACCCCACCTGGCTAGAGGAGAACACAGTTCAATGTGGTCCACAAGGATGAGCCAGCCCCACTCGACTCTGCTACCATGAGCTGAACCAGGACGCGTATGTGCTGAAAGCATTCTGGTACACCTGCTGCCCAAAAAGGTAAGCTAAAACTATGGAAAACCTAAAGTAAAGTATTTTGGGGGGAAAAAAGAAAATATAACAAGTGAAAGCAGGTGCCATGTGTGCTATGATCTTGTTGTTTTAGGTGCACACAGCATACGTTGTGTGTGTGGATGACAAGGAAATATAAACTCCTGCCAACTCAGAGAAACAAACATTACTGCGCTTCACTCTGACACTCTGTAGCTTTTGTAAGATATCCTTCCCAAAAAATATTTTCAGAGAAGACTTATGGCTTCTCTTGATGAGGACAATAGACTGGCTCTCATGTCAGAAGCCAAACAGACCTCCAAGTGAGGTTACACATCCAAATAGCTTGGACACTTCTCTGCCTCTCTCTGTTTACTTTGTGGCAAGATTGGCTTTTCCCTGCAATCACATCCGCAGGTATATACTGTGCCCTTGCATCAGACACAAACAAACACTTTTATGTAATCTACTTTTAACAGCTGAAACATCATGAAATGCTGCATTATGTTGTGTTTTATGGGTTTGAACATTGCTTTGGTGATCTGTTTAGGAACTAACGCTTCCCACTCTTCAATGTGTCACATTTACTGGCGTCATCATGTTTCAGTGTGTTTAGGATTCATCGCCCGCACCCTTTAAACCCTCCTTCAGCAGATGGAGGTGTTAATCGGAGTGGCACTGGCTCTATATTCAGAGACAGAGAGAGTTGCAAATGTGAAAGCGGTCAGGGTGAGGCTCTGCTTTCAGAGGACTCCAAATAGAAGGAAGACATTGGTTGTTTCAGAGAGAACAACAAATCAAGAGAACTAAAAATGGAAGAGCAGCCCTCTAATAACTTTGATCTGGGTCCTTACTCTTTTTGTTTGAGGTGGTGAAGCCATGTGTGGAGTGCAGAGAAGGACAGCATGCTGACTCAGGCCTCTTCACTTTTAGGTCCTCCTCTCAATGGCAGGGAGACCAGAAGGATTTATGAGAGAGGTGAAGAGAAGGGACGAGAGCAGACTTGGCTCGATGCGATGGTCTCTCTGCGTCCTGGTGGCCCAGCCGGTTGAAACAACCCTTGTTACGCCGCAGACCATTTTTTGAAATGTTGTTATTAGCTATACCATTTATTTTCTTGTTGGCTCTGCCTTGATAACCAGACAGAGAAGGAGAGAAAGAGGGATACAGAAAAGACAGCTTACAAAGGAGAGTGAGTAAATAAAAGCTAAACAAGAAGCTTACAATGAGTAAAAAGTTACACATTTGAAAAAATACACAGGGACCTCGCAGCAAAGCTCAGGTAGTGTCCACACACTGTGTCATGTACTGCTGAATGCGTAAAAGTGAGACTGGTTAACTGTTTTATTAATGAAAGTCAGTATATTATTGTTGAGGGAGTGTTGAGAAAAAATGCAGCAGAGACAGAGTTATATAAAAAAGTGTTTCTGGAATCACAGCTTGATAGAAAATGTACTTAAGTAAAAGTACCAATACAACAATGTTAAAATACCTTCCTGATATTAAGAATCATACATAAGTAAAGATATGAAGGTTTTAAGTCAACATAGGTTAAGTATTAAAAGTGCTACACAGCAGAATGGCTCCTCTCATTGCTCAGTAAAAAGTACAATATTTGCCTCTGAAATGTGTAGAAGAAAGTAACAAATAACTGAAATACTCAAGTAAAGTAAAACTAAATATTGTACTGTAAGTAGGATTCCAGACGTTGATCTTAAAAAGCTGAAACTAAAAAGACAAATTTGCCTTAAGAGCTTTGTCACATGTTTTCCATCTCTTTCTCTCTCTTAGGGTCGGTTGCTCACCACTGACAGCAATCTAATGAACGCAAAAATGCCGTGGATTGGCTGGAATCTCCCAGCAGCTCATCACCACCACCAGTAACCACCGGGCTCTTACTGGAGACGCTGTTTCAGAAACACAGACTACCCAGCGCTGATTCAATCCCAACTAATGAGACCCTTTGGCTGCACAAAGTGATTTACATCAACTCAAGGGCAATTTGATTTGAAAGACTCTAATTTGTTAAACAGAGTATGCAGAGTGGCCAAAGACCTGGGATAGTATTTATCTGGGAGATCTGGAGCTCTGCGGAAAGCATTACATCTCAAAGCAATGGAGTATATTCTATCAAAGAGCAGTGTGTAAAGA
This sequence comes from Gymnodraco acuticeps, assembly GCF_902827175.1. Lineage (NCBI taxonomy): Eukaryota > Metazoa > Chordata > Actinopteri > Perciformes > Bathydraconidae > Gymnodraco > Gymnodraco acuticeps. The sequence continues at coordinate 2,497,213 of NW_022990238.1, forward strand.
GGACTTCAGCACAGACACACCTGATGTAAACATCCAGGTTCAGACGCTGGAGAGGAGCCAGCGGACTCAAGTTACTTAAGCAAACACAAGCGTACATGTGGAGTGTACTGTGGAGGCATACAGTTCAGTGTGCCACAAAGAAAATAGTGTACCTTTTTCCTCTGTTTACTTCCTCCTGTCAGAGTCAATGACGTCACATACCTCTGAAACAGTGCGCCTTTCACAGAGGTGTTATAGTTTGGAAAACACATACCAAACAACCCAATGGGGTAGCCACACACACACTCACACACTCACACACACACACACACACACAACCACATGCGGAGACACGGACGCATGAGCACAAATATGTAGTTCTACTCCTCCTGAGTTTGCATACAGGGTGATGTGCCTTCCAGGTATTCCTGCAGTCTAAAATGTAATCTGCTGCGGCATGAAGTGTTTTCGCAGGATTCTTCATATTTACAAATGAGAAAGCCAACGGCCTAAAGGCGGATAAAGGCCCTCGGTAATTAAAACACCCTGGGAGGTCCACCACTGGAAAGTGTGAGAATATTTGCTCTATATTGATCGGCCTCTCAAAACACTCGCCGCTCCACCCCCCCCCCCCTTCATCTTTATCTTTCCTCATTGCTGCTGGATGTGATGGAGACTTGGCTCAGTGAGGTATTTCCAATGAGGAAAAGAGAGAGCGGTGAGAGTGGAGAGATTCATGGTCAAACTAGCTTAATGTGGGATGGGTACCCGTGGGAAGAGGAGAGCAGGGACGGCAGCGTGTGTAGCACGTCCATAAATCAATAGTAGATGAGTCACTGAGTGTGGCCAGTGGTGAGTCAACATGTTCATCACTAAATGCAGTGTGGGAATACAAACCCACTTAATGGCATTGGAGCGACAGGGACTATTTTCCCCATTGTTTTCCTTAAATATAAAAACATCTAATTCTGTCTTCACTAAATAGATGGTTTGCTATAGCGATGCAAAATAATAAGGTGCTTACCTGAACAGCTGTAGTCTGGGCTCGGGGGTCAAATACACGCAACATCTTGTCCTAGACGGATGCAAAAATACAAAATAAACACATCATACAGTTAACTGTATCCTCTAAAACGGTTTTAACTAAAGCCAAACATTATCAAAGTCAAAGGCAACTTTATTGTCAATCTTTCAGTTTGTGTGTACAGACAGAGAGACCGAAATACCGTTTCCCACAATCCCGAATACAAAAACAAATATATATATATATACACAATCAAAGACACATTTATACATATGCACACATTAAGACCTAAATAAAAGCACAACAATCAATATATACAATATGATATAACATGTTTTGCATGACTATTGTATTTAACTGCATTTGTTTTAGCTGGATGTACCGAATAGCACTTGCAATAAGAGATGCAAATGTAGATAAATAACACATGCAAGAACAAGTTCTCACAAAGAAAGGCGATGGAATTAAATGCTACTCAGTTGGCTGTCATTTTTTTAAACCAAAATGAAAAACTGAAATATTTAAAATGTAAGAGAGTCCCGTCCCCCCCCCCCCCTCCACATCACTATAATTTAATTAAAAAATAACTCTCCAAGCTCTCTGAAGTTTCTCCGTTTATCAGTGTGATCTGACTGATTCATAGTCGGCAAATGCAATCCAGTGACCTCTCCAAAGCCACAAGTGCCTGCCTTGACCCGAGTCAGCCCAAAAACGCATTTGGCATCAATCACAGCAGCCAATCAGAGAGCCTCCTGCATGATTGAGAGGAAATGGGGCCTAATTGGATCAGGCTGTGACCGGGACATGCGTGTCTACAGCCGTGTCACTCAATACCGCTGTGTGACTGTGATTACTGCAGACATACAGGGCTGATAGCAGGTCATAAGTATAAGGACCTAGACTAAACCACATACACACTTAACTCACATATACATGTCAAAGAGAATCAGGAGACGGACAAAGACGCAGTCCAGCCCACACACTGAAGGCACCACGCAACATTTGTCCACACACAACATTTTATCATATCAGGCTGCAGTGGGCTGTGTGAGCTTCAGCTTCTCCTCGTCCTTCTCTCCAATGCAATCCAAGAGGACATTTCTTTTTACTTTATTAGCTCAAATAGCAAACAGAAGGATTTCTCAATGTACCCTCTCTCTCTCTTTCTATCTTTCTGTTTGTGTAGCCCACCCACGCATATGATGCCCCAAGGCTATGGCTTGAGGTCTCTGTGACCTGGGCTTAAGCCAAAAGGCTTAGGAAGCAGTGTCAGAACAACACACACACCACCTAAGACCACATAACCTATGGATGAGAGCCCAGCCGTAGCCCACAATTCCTAAGTCTGGCTAAAACTATCTCTGACATATAAGTCTAAATTCTGGATAAAGTCTAGTCGATAAACACAACCAATCGTTTTGTTAAATAGCCAATTTAGGCTGTTAAGCAATAGTTAAAATAACTATTATTTGTATCCAATTATATTGATATATATCACAATGAGATAATTCAATGTTAATATATATATATATGGATAATCATAGTAATAATTATCTAATTATGTATTTTATGTATCATATTTACTTCATCCACTGGACATTTTCTTGATTAATCAGTGAATTATTTTGTCAATAAAGTGTTGGAAAAATAACCCTTACAATTTCCAGACGGACAAGTTGACATCCTTATATGTCTGGCTGTTGTCTGAGCAACTGTATAAAACCAAAAATATATTTAGTTTCAAACATGAATGACAAAGCTAGGCTGCAAAGATGCACACATGCAAAAGGTGCCAATCCATGATGTGTCAGGGCTCTATAGCCATCCATCATTTCAGCTCCCTGACAGTGCAAACACACTTTAGGATAACCAAACAGACCAGTGTCTACTGTACATATATACAAACATACATCGGCCATATTAAGTTAAATCACTGGTGCAAACAAGATGAGGGAGGAAACTATCTGGCTGTGCAAACACACAGATGAGGGGCTATCACGTGGAGATGTATCCACCAAGCAACCAAACACAAACACACTCTCTTAAGCCTATGACAATAACCCATATAAGAACACACACCGTCTCAAATCATAAATGCACAGATGGAGGGCCAGGATATCTGTGTGTGCATCTGTGTGTGACTTTCTATGCTGAGGCAGCTGTTTAATCAAAGTGACAGAGCCTCACTCTCAAGCTGCTGTTAATGAGTTTTCACTGCGACTTTGCTGCACACAACTTTCACATGTCTGCAAACACACACAGATGCTGGGAATCTCCAACCAAAAGTGCTCTCTCTGTTCACTCGGTAAACACACTGGGATGCCAGCTTCCAATTCCCAGTCTCCCACGGTTACCATGTCCCGTTTTGATTGGAGGTTTGAGACTTCGGGATCCCGTTTATCAATCACTCCATCTCACTGTTTTAGCAGGATAAATATGATCTGCTTTGTAGTCATGTTACTTCCAGAATTAAAAATGGACTGTGGACCGTAAATCCAGTGACACCTCTTTTCTAAACAGCAACACCCTGTCCCCTCCATCATGTGGATAAACACAGGCTGCCCCCCCTCCCCCCTCTGCCCGTACTACCTGTGGATTTGCCTTCCCCTAAATGAATGGCGCCTTTCTTCCTATAAGTGTGTCATAAATATACATCTCTCTGGGTCCAAATGAAGCCTGTCATGATTCCTGCTCTTTAGGGTGGTGGTCTCCCCTTCATCTTCCCCCCCACCAGCCCTGCGCCCCAATGTTTACCCTATGGAAAAGCCGGGGGATTGGACCCACATGTTGGCGGGCCCTATTTGCTTTAATAAGTTGGATTGGAGAGATTGAAAGGAGCCTTCTGGGTTAAATGACACCAGAGCCCAACAGGGCAAGAACCTCAGAGGCCCCGACTCTGATCTTAGCTCACATTTCCCCCCCCCCCCCCTCCCCCTGTCTCTTCAGGTGCCTCTTTCTTTTTAAGGCTGATGGCAGGGGTAGTAGCTCTGTTGTGGATGATTATCATGTCAAGTTAAATGTCATGATTTGGACGTAGCCTGTGACAGGTGGAGTCATTTGTTTCTTGTCAGAGAAAAGACAAACAACAGGGATTGGACTGACAATCCGACATGTTGATTACCCACATGTTGTAGATTTTTGTGTCAAAGTTTATTACGTTTTTTCCGTCTCGACACACTAGTCAACTCATCACGTATCTTCTTAAGTATACACCAGAGGCCTCTGCCTCATTTTCACATCAATCAGTCTGTCTGGTTTCAGAAAATGAATTTCACTGTGTTGCACTATTAGAGTTTACAAACTGCACATGTTTTTTTATCTTAACTTCCACTGATGAAATCGCTGCTAGGTCTTTCTATAAATCAAATATATTCATGGAAAAATTCCATCTCAACTCATAAATTCCTTCTTTTTCTGCTCCTACTCATAAACTCACCTCCCTCCTTTCGCCTCCTACACTAAATATTAACAACCTAACAGAGAGCCCATTGCGCTGTGTGATTATTTCCTGATGACACAGAGGAGAGTGGGGCCTTTTGGATGCATTCAAACCCTGGGAGACTTTCTCTTAGTGAAACTACTGTACATGCCAAAACTGATGGTCGTCAACTCCTGGTTGGACTTAAACTTGCACCAGAAGACAGGAGGGTTCACAGGGGGGGGGGAAAGGGGTGGGGGAGGCTCTGGGGTCAGCTGGGGTCGACAAAACAAAATCCCCGACATATGTAGTCTTCATTACATGTCACTTGTTAGACGCTTTTATCCAAAGCGACTTACATACTCAATACTGTGGGCAATCCCCACAGGAGCAATTTGGGGTGAAGTGTCTTGCCCAGGGACACAACGACATGCTGACTGCAGTGGGGTTTGAACCTGTGACCTCCTGATCCGAATACCAACTCACAACCCACTGCACCACACGCTTCACACACAGACTTGTGCCCATGTCAGTGCCCTTATTAACAAGTTAATACAGTTTACAGCCTGACGAGGAAAATCTCAACAGGCTTCTTATCAACTCCTGCCAAGATTTCTTTCTTTGTCATCATTATAAAACACATTAAAACAAACTGGCTATTATCTTTTGCATCATAGGGCTTACAAAGTTTATTCCTTTTCCCTCTTGAGAACCGTTCATTTCTAATGAAATGTGTGATGTGCTCCCCACCCTTTTTAATGGACATTACCCATAGGCATTACCCCTGTTGACATTTTCACTAAATAAACCCCAAATAACCAGCAGAGTCCGATGTGAGATAACTGCACTGAACGTGAGCCACTGGCTGCATCTAGTGGTCACACACTGTAACTACAACCTCAGTCAATGTGGTTGTTACCTTGCAGGAGGTAGCCAGCAGGGAGCCGTCCCGTTTCCAGCTCAGACTCTGCAGCTGGTCCCCGTGCTGCTCCAGAACTGCACACACACACACACACACACACACACACACACACACACACACACACACACACACACACACACACACACACCACACACACACACACACACAACACAACACACACACACACACACACACACACACACACACACACACACACACACACACACACACACACACACACAACACACACACACACACACACACACACACACACACACACACACACACACACACACACACACACACACAACACACACACACACACACACACACACACACACACACACACACACCACACACACACACACACACACACACACACACACACACACACACACACACACACACACACACAACACACACACACACACACACACACACACACTACACACACAACACACACACACACACACACACACACACACACACACACACACACACACACACACACAGAAGGAAGAGAAGGTCTAAAAACACAACAATCATGTTGGACAGGGATTATAAAAAGGATACAAAAAGACAACATAATGCTACACCCACTATGATCACAGAATGACGGCACATAAACACACAAGACAATGGACAAGATAGAGTAGATGTATCACTGCAGGGGTGAAATGAAGCCATAAATAAAGCACACACAATTCAATAAACTACAAATAATAGAAAAGCATAGACAATTTAAGGAATTATCATTTGTGCTAATGGTTTACGCCCATGAGAGATGAGCATGAAGACAGATATTAAGATGAAGTGGCACAGCACAGCGCAGCTTGTGTGACATTTTCATTTTCAATACGACACACCACAATGGAAAGAGATAAGAGGTGCGCTTGTTAAGAAAGTTACACACAAAGGGATTCAAAAATACACACACATTTAAATACATGTTCATCATTCAGACCTTGTTCCTCAACCGCATGAATGAGTAATGGGGGTGATGAAAGACAGCGTGTGGGGGTACAGCTCGTGAAAAGTTGGATCAGCAGTGAGCAGCAGCAGCCAGGCCAGCTGTCATGGGATGTGTGAGGGGGGGGGGGGATCAGTGTTTGTGGGGGGGCCATAGGATAGTGACTGCATCCTGAGGCCAGTCTGGGGAGACTGGGACCAAGACTGCAAACCAAAACATTACCTCTGCTGCTCCGGCACTTAGACAGAGCCGCAGGGCTGTAAAACGTAGGCAGTGTCAGTCAGACAGTCCCCAACGAAGAAAAGGAAAACCACCGCACTCTGAATGAATACAATCATGTTGCACATAGAAACAAAACCGGCCACAACAAAACTTGAAAACTAACTGACAAAGACTGAAATGTTAAACGCAGACAGTGCATAATGTACGACAAAGACCGTTGATAAAAAGTGCTCATGTTCTCCAGCGGTAGCTACCTGCTAGGGCTGTATCCGGGCGGCTGGTGTCCCAAATCAGGGGGGACTTGGTGGCGCCCACAGCCAACAGGCCGGAGGAGGTGGGGTGGAAGAGCACCAGCTCGATCCTGCCCTGCCCGGGACGCAGGGTCAGCTCCGGGCTGCTGGGCTGCTGCAGCTCAGGGTCAACCAGACTCCACAGCTTCACCTGGACACAGAGAGAGAGGGGAACGTCCCAAAGGTGGGTTAGGAGCATCGCTTTCACTTTAACACAACTTACAATCCAAAGGTCCAACCTGCTCCTAACCTTCTAGGCTGTAAAGTTCACTTTTGTCCACCCTAATAAGGCCAGTGAGACTTTCAGATACTGGGTCTGACATTTGTTTTACTTTCCATTTTTAGACCTAACATTTAATCATTTAATCTAGTAAACTAAAATTGCCACCTTGCAGTTGTATGCCTCTGATAACCTGTCAAGTTGTGATCTACTTCCATGACTGTCCGACTGCTTCTCTTAATTATGATATCCTGTATGACATGTATGTGAATTTGTTATAATTATCATATGACGTTTTTAAATAAGGCCAAAGATGTGTTTTGTGAGATCACCATGACCTTAATCATTGACCACCACATTTTAACCCACATTTTAACAACTCGGAGACATAAGGTCTTATGGCTAGGCTGTAGCCGGAATTAAAGGCAATATAAACAACTGATTATTTGATCATGAAAAGAATGGTTGGTTGAAGCCATACTAGTAAGAGGGATGGAGAAAGATCCCTAAATGAACATCTAAAAAAAATCTACATTCAGCACCACAGCCAGAGATGAGGCGGTCCTTAAGTGATGCTATCCTGCTATCTAGCTTAATGGTAATACTGCACTGCTTTACTTGGTGTTTGGGTTCAGCTTTGGATTTTATTTTTAATGCCGACATATAAGATCTGATGACACAAAACTGCTTTGCTTTATTTAAGTCAGTAAACATATTCATATTTCACTGAGTTTGACTCTCATTTCCTTGCTCAGCTCAAACCAGTCGGTGAAACAATATAGCCTTTTGGCAACGGATAAGAAGGATAAAAGTGCAATGCCAATGCTGGGCACTGCGGCAAAGACCTGTGAGTGTTTCTGTGTGTGTGTGTTGTGTTATAGGTCTGTGTGTGGCAGAAGATGCCTGAGGTAAACCGAGCTGCTGAGACTGAATATGCAGACCCACACTCAGCAGACTCCAGTAAGCTCAGCTACCTGTGGCTGGGAATCATTTGCTGAGAGGAAGGAGTCTTCCAAAGGTTTAAATAACAAAAAACAAGCGGGTTCATATCGTATTCAAAGCCCTGCCAGGAACAACAAAGCCTGAAAGGATGGTAATGGGCTTTTGTTTAAGTATGAAACAACAAGATCAATATACAGAAAGAGAAAAGAGATCTCACCGTTTCATCTCCAGAGCATGTTGCCAGGAGACTTTCAGCAAAAGGAGAAAAGTCCATATCAGTCACCAGATCTGAGAGAGGAGGGAAAAACTATTTAGAGTCACGACTGTCTATCCTAAATGTCCTTTCTGAGCAAAAGCATTAGTATGTCTCATGTGATTGTTTTTTGTGTAGAGACTTTGAGGAGTGTCCTTCAGGGTCGGGGGATTTGCAGTCAAGCAGAGGAAGGAACAAATGAGGAAAATAATATGATGTGTAGGCAAAACTTCAAAATAAATGTTACCTGAATGGCAGGGAAGCTGTGTGACTGTCCATTGGCCATCTGAACCAGGTTTGACCGAGGACAGTCCCAGCATACCTCCACCTACCGAGACAAAATGTAAAACAGTTCAAACTTACCTCTTTTGTTTTTACATGAGAAAAATATATCCTTTTTATTTAAACTTGATTCAGTCATCTCCATATTATCAATTGATTACACGAGGACACTTTGTGAGACACAAGCAGTATTGTAAACAATCAGTCTGAGGCAAATGTTGCTGTTGACCACTCATTCATAGCCTTACCAGCCTGCTCGGTGTTAAAGACCACAAACTTAGAGCTGGCTTTGATGTGGTTCCCCTGGCAGGAGAAGGAGCCAGCTCGGACGTTGTTAATCCATTCCTGGATGTGAAATACATAGAGAGAACAAGTAAGAAATGGAAATGGATAAAAACAACATGTTGAATAGTGTGCATAGATAATTGGGGTCAGACAACATGACAGAGAAGAAAATAAAAGAGTTAAGTTGACATGGCTACAGTTGCAGAACCAACTTCCTACATTCAATCTAAGAACAAAATCGCTATCACAACTAGTAGAAACTAACACATGAGATAAACGGGAAGGATCTAGCTGAGAACACACACACACACACACACACACACACACACACACTTCATTAAGTGTTGAGGAAGTAGAACAGCTCCCTGTGTTGCACAGCAGATGCAACATTAACAAGGCAAGAGCAGCAAGGGGAATGACAGACATTTGGCCTACAGTAAGACATTTTAAAGCTTGCATATATATTTACAAGTGTACACAGTATACATATGTGTATGTCAAAACAGTAGACATCACACAGGTATGGAGCATCTTTTCCTGTATAGAAAATATGTATGTCTCTTTTTTAGAACAAAATGCTTGTCTTAACATGCATTTGAGGTACCATGTTAAATATATTGTCAGTGTATTCTTAATTTTTTAGGAGTAAAAAGCCTGACTATTCTTACAAATGGCCTATAAGAAAGAGCCATGGCACTAACAACTCTGCTTAGTCAGGGGATTAGGAGACAAATCAGCACCAGCCAAATAATACATTAAACTATCCGGTGACTATTCTCTCTAACAATGTCTTAAAGTATTTTCTGAGGAGAAGACATCCCGCTCGTCTCATTCCATCCTTGTAAGAATGTCTCCCGTAGCACTGTTGTTCCCTGCCCTTTATCTCTCTTTGACAGTGTTGATATGATAGCTCCCATCACATGACTTCAGTGCTGGAATAGCTACAATCACACATATGCATTGGTCTGCTGAGTGAAGGCCGAGTTTAACATGCATGGCAGCAAAGCACCACCTGCTGTCTCAGATCCTGCGCGAGATTTGAGAGAAGACCTTCCTCTGTCCCTGTGAATACCAGGCATTTTACTTCCTCTGTAAAAACGAGGTATGGGATTACACAATCCACCTCAGTGAGGAGAGCTGCAGGCGTTGCAACTTGAAATGGGTCCAGAGGACGAGACAAATGTCAATTTTGCATCGCGTCCAGACAAGTCTCACCCTGCAGCCTACAGGACACTTATCACTGAGAGAAGGACCATATCAATTATAGCATTTGCCATTCAAATGTTTTATCTTTCCCTTTGGCTGACATAGTAAATCTCTGCAATAGAACTCCACATGTGCAGTTACAAGTCGCACAGCAGCACATGATCATTAAAAAGCAATAAGAAAACTCAGTTAGCTACATTATAATAGCACAATGATGGCGTCACAGCATCATCTGATGTAGGCTAGCAGCTCTGTCTCTTTGCAACCACATGGCTGGTAGTTTTCACTACGTGTCCATAGTTCGTGTGAATACAAGTGAGTAAGTTTAGATATTCGTGTAGATGTCTCAACACTAAGCAGCCTTCCAGATGCAGGAAGTTCAACATCCCTTGCAGGCAGGCGTTCCCCAAAACACAACTTAAGTAGCACAGCTAATGACCAAGGCTAATGTTAGCTAGGATAACTGGCTTCTTTCAGACGTTCGCAAGTTACTCACATCTTTCTTGCCAATTTTTGGAGTGGTGTTTTTGAATTTGGAGGTCTTAAAGCGATTCATGCTGATCTCTCAAATTGACTTTCGTGCCTTCCGGGTGTCTCTGTCGAGCTGGTTGGTACACAGGACTCCTGCTACAGCTGACAGTTCAGGTTGGCCGTGGGGTGTCTGCTCGTTTTGCTCCACAGAGCTGTGCGCTTGGGCGGAGCTTTGATTTTCCAACATAGAAATCTCTGCCCTGTCAAACCGTCACTAGCTTCCCCGGGTATTAAAACATGCGCATCTTTTTTCTTGACACGTTTGATGCTATTTACACACACACACACACAATAAAACTGATGTCTGAACACTTTTAGTCAGCACTATTTGTTATCTATTGTAGACACTTGCGTTGAGTTTAAATAAAGTAGCAGAAGGTTAAGATACACTTTTGCAAGTCGTTTTTTTGGAAGAGCATCATCTTGAATCACAGAGAACATCTTTGGCTCTCGGTGACGCCCACTCTGTCCCGCACATGCGCAGTGAGTGCGGAGCAGCGGCTAGTGAAGGAATGATGGCGTCTTCGGCTGTCCGAGGCTCCTCACGCTGGATAACAGTTATCTTGTCCTCTGGACCTCATGGGGCCACCGGTGCCGGTGTCTGCGCTGGCCATGGAGGCGTCCGTAGTATCTCTTCCCTGGGAGCAGGAAAACTGTGTCGGGGAGGTAACCTAATGTGTGGAGGAGCATGGAAAGCGTTGACATTGAAAGGGGTGTCAGGTGAGTGCTGTCAACCCATATGGTACCCGGCCTAGGCTAAGCTAGGCTAGGCTAGGCTAACTGTTTTGTAATTGCTGGTTTACTCATTTGACGCAGGATAAAACAACTAACCTAAATGCGATTTATAGGGCTCGATTGATCATTTAACATATGATGAGATTTTAACACAAAACGCATTATTTTTCGTCCACGTAGAGGTAACTTTGATTTGGTGTCATCAAGTAGAATACTCAAGGTGGTGATGCCAGGGTTACATCTTATACATAACGTTTGTTTGAAATGTAACTTTATCATCATGCAAGCAAAAGGAAAGTGCAGTTGCGGCCTACTCAAATGGTGTATTATATTCTAAGAGATAATAAATAACAGCGACACAAGGTACAGAAATCAAGCAATGTGAGAACAAATATAAGCATTATGAAGTATGATTCTATAACGATATAGTGAAGTATAATTTTGCAAAGTACACCAGTAAAACACAAGTCTTACTCATTTGGAGTGATGTCCATTGGTGGTTGTTATGCGTTTTACCCCTTGCCCCAACTGGGGTCCAACATTAGTCCAAACTTTCATTAATGTGTCACCACTTACGAATCCCCAAATAGATAACACTGCTTTTATTGTTACCAACCATTTGTAATTGCTATTGGTAGTGCCTAGCACATTTTGTACCATTTGCAAGTAAATCATGTTCTGTTATATAAACGTTTGCGTTTCTAGAATCTTCTTCAGGTCAGGTTAACTTGCTGGCCTGTCCTTTTTGTCCTTTTTTGATTGTGTCAGCTAAGCCTATCTTCAGTCACCGTACATAACAATGCAGATTATTCAATTTAGCTGTTACATGGTGGCAAAACTATACAGTCGGTTATCAAATGAAACCTGAATGCAGCTCTACTTTTCTAAATTGTATAGACTTACCCTTTTACCCTGGTTTGACTATTTTCAGGTAACAACTCCCCCTTTGCTGCGTCCACACTGTCCTTTCACACAAGTTCTCCTGCTAGCAGCAAGCAGGACTTCTACCAGACCCTCGGTGTACCTCGCACAGCCACCCAGAAAGAGATCAAGAAAGCATACTACCAGGTCTGCCTCACACACATGCACAGCTCCATCTTGGATAACCAATCCTCACAGTAGTTAACAGTGTGTTTTGTTGTCCCTTAGATGGCCAAAAAGTATCACCCTGACACCAACAAAGAAGACCCAGAAGCCAAGGAGAAGTTTGCTAAGCTGGCTGAAGCTTACGAGGTTTAGAACTTTTGTTCAAATGTTCCCTCGGCACTTGTAAATGTTTCTTCAAAATCTCTGATCAGTCTCTTTATAACGTATTCGAATTACACCTCCTAAACCGTACTCCATGTTTGATATAGATCCTGAGTGATGAAGGGAAGAGGAAACAGTACGATACGTACGGCTCTACGGGCTTTGATGCTGGTCAGGCCGGTGCAGGAGGGCAGCACTACTGGTCGGGACAGGAAAGCAACGTGGACCCCGAGGAGCTCTTCCGCAAGATCTTTGGGGAATTCTCAGGAGGCCGAGGCTTTGGAGACTTCAACGCCATATTTGAACAGCCACAGGAGGTTAGTGGGAGACTGTGGGAGTGAAAGGAAGGCCTCTGTTACCTTGATTTCTATTTTTGGTTCTTTGTTACATTTGATTGGTGCATCTTCCAAAATTGTCATTAATAATAATAATAATAATAATAAAGCTTTATTTATATATCACTTTTCATACAACACATGCAGCTCAAAGTGCTTTACAAAATGACACATCACATGTTAAAAACAAACAAGACATTTCCCTCAGATTATTTTCTAAGAACTTTACATGCGGGAAAATATAACATTTTATCAGGTTTATCAAGGAGATAAAATGTATGATAACACAAATAAAATAAAATAAATAATGGTTTCTCTCTGACGGATAAGACACAAGACAACTGAATCGATGCAACAATATCAAATATGAACATATAGGTACAACAGAAATAAAAATAAAATGGTAATAAAAATGCCATAATTCTAATAAAGTTTAAACGATTAAGAAATAACAAAGACCAACGTAAAAATAAATATTGCTATTGAAGCATGTTAGATTAATAAAATAAGATAAAATCCTTTAAGACCTATAAAATATATCAAATTGTTTTGATTTTTTCTCCACAGTACTTTATGGAGCTGACGTTCACTCAGGCGGCAAAGGGAGTGAACAAAGAGTTTTCTGTTAACATAGAAGCAGCCTGCCAGCGCTGTGACGGTAAGGGCCACGAGCCAGGCACCAAAGTCCAGCACTGCAACCACTGCAACGGCTCCGGCATGGTAAGAGCTCCGACACTCTCCCTTTCCTCAGGGTTTGTTTGTGTTGTTTTACTAAACACGTGTATTGTCCGCCCTGCAGGAGACCGTGAACACAGGTCCGTTCGTGATGCGCTCCACATGTCGTCGTTGTGGAGGCAAAGGCACGGTCATCTCCACCCCGTGTAATACCTGTCGTGGGGTGGGACAGACCAAGCAGAAGAAGACTGTGACGGTTCCTGTGCCTGCAGGTCCGTTTTTCACACTGTAAATACCAGCTTCACTGCTGAACATAATTCATGATTTGAATGCCTATCATACTTATTTCTGGCATGCTTTTAAAATTCACAATAACTCAAAATGAGTTTCATGTCGGCAGAATTGGAAGATGTATATAATTCCTATAGGGCTTCATACTCAAAAGATAGATTCCTACGAATAACTTGTATCCAATCTAACTGTGTTTTGTTTTGGCTTCAAGGAGTGGAGGATGGTCAGACAGTCAGAATGCCAGTTGGTAAGAAGGAGATCTTCATCACATTTAGAGTGAGTATATATCTGCATCATCTTTTCAAACACACAGCATTCATAGTAGTCTTCCTTCTCCGGCTTCTTTAAGGCAAGCGAGCTAGACGGTGAACAAAGAGAGAGCAGCGTTAGTGAGAACAAAGCAGTGAAACTAATAATAAAGAAAAAGTGTTATTTTCATTGTGGTTACATTTTAAATCACACATGTACACACCCATACCTCTGCGGTACAGTGCCTCACCACCATATTTAAAATTATATATGCAGACACCACCACAAACTTAAAGTGGGTTGAGAGGATCTTTGACTGAATCTGCACATTGCTTTTTTAGGAAATGCTGCATATCACACCTGCAATATCAGTATTGATCCCAGAGCAAACAAACCTAGATCAGAAGTAAATCCACTCTTAATCCAAGTGGTCATCAGAGCTGCTATAATGGTGTTTTGTATAATGTACCGGAGGTGTGTGGGTTTAGTACGAGGCATTGAGCTGTCTGAGCTCTTTGAATTAGAATAAGCTCGGTTCAGACAACCTGTGGTGTACTGCTTCCTGAGATTGTGATGACTTGATACCCCGTGTGATTGGCTGTGATGTGTTCTGGGTTGGTTTTTAGGTCCAGAAAAGTCCAGTGTTCAGGAGGGACGGTGCAGACGTCCACTCGGACCTTCTTATCTCCGTGGCTCAAGCTATCCTGGGCGGCACAGCCAGGGCACAGGGCCTTTATGAAACACTAAACTTATCAGTAAGTAGACACGTTCTCCTCCAATCAGAATATGTTTTTAAACGCATGCAGTGTGACATTTTTTTAATTATATTTTCTTGTCTTCAGATCCCTGCGGGCATCCAGGCAGACCAGAGGATTCGTCATTCAGGGAAGGGGATCGCTCGAATCGGTGGTTATGGCTACGGAGACCATTATGTCCATGTCAAAATAAAAGTACCCAAGTAAGACTCCTCATAGTTCATCTGTCTCATCCAGTAACATGTCTACTACTGCATTTATACAAGATGGGGACATGAGAGGTCCTTGTAATTGAAAACAATGACTTGCTGTAGTCTTGAAGAAAGGGGATAAGAACTGTTTCCCTATTCAGAGATCCATAACCAATTGTTTTCCTGTGTAGGACGCTGACTGACCGACAAAGAACTCTGCTAACAAGCTACGCTGAAGACGAGACGGAAGTAGAAGGGACGGTGAATGGAGTCACTAACACCACCACAGGTTAGAGCAGTGGTTCTCAAACTTTTTACAATAAAACACCCCCTGATTAGCACAGAAACTATTTGGTAGGGGAAAAAAGCCTTTCAAAATGACCCCCCTCTGTTAAAAACAGAAATGTTGAATATAAAAAATATTTTTTACCGAACTTAAATTGACATTTTTAATTACATTTATTATAGTATCATTATTTTAGGAATTATGCACGACTGATGGTTTTTTTAATAAAAAATCTCACGTACCCCCTGCAGTACTCCAACGTACCCCTAGGGGTCCGCGTACCCCCATTTGAGAACCCCTGGGTTAGAGGACCACCAAACTCACTCTTACAATACAAAGGGAGTTTGTTGGAATGACCACATTTTAAACATAGTATAGAGCAGTGGTTCTCAACTGGTCAGGCCTCGGGACCTACTTTTTACTTGGTCAATACATCGCGACCCAACATTTTGAAGCACTCAAATCTATTCAACAAAAAATCGTGCTGTGATATATACGCTTTTCAGCATACAATATTAATAAAAGTGAAGTACAGTGCATATATCGCTTATATCCCTTCACAGAACTAAAGTATGCTTTTAAAAAAGGTTTAATGAGATGATGGAATCAAAGCTGAACTATATAAAAAGGCACGCATGCTGAAAACCCAACCCCAGCAGGGGGGTCTGTGGGATTCTCCCCCAGGAGATTTTTAGAAATACTAACATAAACTATTTATTCTGGTACACTGTGAGAAGAAAATAAATAAATCTATTACTAGCTACCCGACATATTAATAATATGTTATGCCATTGTTTGTTTTTCACTTTGTTCTGACATCTTGCTGCGAGAAGAGTAAAGAGGAGATAGTCTGTGTGACTTACTTTAAATTGTGGGTAAGGGTAGATAGCTCCCATTGTTCTGTGACCTGTCAATCATCAGACCGGGGGTCATATTTCATTATGTGTTGATTTCTATCTGAAGTTGTAACCATGGATGTATAAAGAAGAGTTATACCGCAAAGTTATTCTCCGTGGGGACTTCCGGCCACAATCTTGATTCTGATTGGCCAGAAAACTCGAAAAAACATCAGCTAAATACTACCAGCTAAGATATTTTATTGAGAAGATGATCACTATGTGAAAGAACTTTTCAAAACCGTTTATGGTCTCCGGTATTTCCAGTCCAACGCCGCCTGCATGCACAGCGTTAGAAAATCGGGCCTTCAAAATAAAAGTTTGACTTTTTCACTCACACATCCGCGACCCACTCGAAACGGCTCGCGACCCACTTTTGGGTCGCGACCCACCAGTTGAGAACCACTGGTATAGAGTGCCACAGTGACGCATCCTAAAACCCGGAAGTAAACTCCTTCCGGTTCCTTCGACAAAAAAGCAATGGGATTTCTCCATAGGATTTTGGAAAATAGCTGGAAATAAGGTCTGTGGTTGACACACATTTAAGAGACGGATCATGTTTTGTTCAGCCAGATAATATCCACATGTCTACACTACTTTTATAATTTTCGATTCATAAATCTAGTCGCCAGAAGCAAAATGCTAACGTTATGCTATAAACTAACTACAGCAACTACGTGCTTCAACGTCACGCCAACTTAAGATCCATATTCAAACATACAGATTCTAAATGGTACAAGTTGAAGCGTTTGTTTGAACAGGAGGCAGGAACTTGCTTTCAAGCAGAACACCGGGGAAAACAAACTTAGCGGGAATGTTCACGTATTTGGTGTCATGACGTACAACGGCCTCGACAACTTCTGTAGTCCTATTCAGCCACATGTTAACAACCATCGTTTTTCAGACACGTAAACTTCAAAAATCACCAGCGTCATCAATTTGTGTCAAACACAGACCTTATTTCCAGCTATTTTCCAAATTCCTATGGAGAAATTACATTGCTTTTTGGTGAAGGTCAAATGCTAACTTACTTCCGGGTTTTAGGACGCGTCACTGTGGCACTCTATTGCCAAAGCATTCCCACACAAGGCGTTATAAGGGAACAAAAACAAAGAAACACTAAACATAAAGTGGCATCACAGAAAAACCCAACTCATAAACTCTTACCCTATCGCTATTAAGGAAGTTGTATTTAGTGTTAATCTCTGTCCAGGTGGGGGCAGCAGTGATAAGCGGTCTGAGACAGGGCAAAGCGGGCGTAACGAGAAGGAAGGAGAGTTGAAAGAAGAGGGGGGCTTCTTCTCCACATTAAAGAAATTGTTTAGTGCCTCCTGACAGCCACAAACCAGGTAGGACTAGTATTGATTAATCCCAAGTTGTTTTTGTTCAGTTCTGCACAAAAAGTGAGTTATGAAACACTTGCTGCAGCTTCTCTGGATAACCTTTCATTCTCTGGTTTGTGGCTGTCGCATAAAAACTGTGAATCCAGGCTGATGGCTTAGAAGTATTTTTTGATTTGTTATTTCTCAAACTGGGGCTGCTTTACCGGCTCATTTTTAAAAAGCTCCATTTACTAAGAGTTAATTTAACAATCTTTTTTCCCTACTTTAAGGAAAAAGGTCATCCTATAACTGAGAAGCTTCATCAGTCCATCAAAGGACAGAAGAGCGGACTTCATAAAGCCAACACAGCTCATATTAAAGGAACGGGTGTTTGAGGACTAGTGGGTGTTGGATAAGTCCTGAAAAGGTTTTGGACAGATCAGTAAAAACCTACATACCCAGACCCTGCAAAAGACGGAGCATCACCTGCTGAATCCACATACAAGAGGAGGTTCCAATGTGCCATTTATCCATTAGGACAAGTGTCCGTCGTGGTCATTTGGGCGGCAAAGACTTCTTTAAAATAGCCTTGTTGGTTTTCTGTTGATCCACATTAAAAGACATTATAGTGATAACAGAATTCAGGTGCACATAAATTAAGTGGTGTATTGACAAAGATTTAATCAAAAGTTTTCATTTGGAATTAAATCGACCCCGTTATTTGTTCGTTATGCCTTGGTTATTGTTTCATTAATGCTCCAATTCCCTCCACAATTCACAACACTATGCTAGCAAGTTGAACGTCAGTCATGTTCTCATGGTTTACCTATAAGTTGAAGTGTTTGAGAAAAGGTGTGTCTGCAATGGAAGTAGAAGTTTGGCTCCTGAACTATGAAAACCAAACTGTCCCACCTTTAACCCTTTGAATTATGTCATTTGTACATATAGTTGTGTAACCTACAATGTGTCGCATACAAGAGAAATGCTGTACATTATAATAAAGCTATGGTCTGGGAAAAGCTTGTTTTATATAAATCACCACCACAGAACATTTGTTTGAATCAATCAATATATTTCTTTGATACATATTTTGTTCAACCATTAAGATATAATGCAGTAAAAACCACTTAACTGTCCCTAAGTGAGTCCAAAGCTAACAGAGGTAGATCATATTGAATTGTTAGTGTATCTAGTAAACGTACCTGCATTTTCACTTTTAAATACAAATATTATTTTATAGCAATATGATCATTACCTCAAATGAAAAGGACACCTTTTTATATTGGATTTAAATGTGTTTCTATTAATGAAAATTGTTATTTCAATTCAACAGTTCCTCTGAGAAAAGTAGTCTTTTCAATAGCTTCCATGGCATTTAAGCTAATGACTGCAAATGCAGAATTGTATATCTACATTGGAACAGTAGGACTTGCATCTATTTTTTTTTTTCTGGAGTAACTGGGTCTCATGACATGAAAGCTTTTGAAACATTACATTGCATTTAGCTGATGCTTTTATCCAAAGCGACTTACAATAAGTACATTCCACCAAGAAGATACAAACTTGAAGAAAACAGAATCATATAACTACATCAGGTTTCAGAGCTAAAACATTTCAAGTGCTACTCAACTAACTTTAGATAAGCCAGTCCTTTATTAGTATATAAGTGCTTTGTTACTAATGTTATCGCTCAAAGTGGAGTCGAAAGAGATGAGTTTTTAGTCTGCACCGGAAGATGTGTAAGCTTTCTGCTGAAACATGTTTTAATTCATTCATGAAGCATCACTAATCATAAAAAGGTGTGCTACGTTCGACGCCTTCATTAGAATAGATTTTTGCATCAATTTAAATAATTGAGACACATTAGCACAAAGCAATTGAAAATAACACTGACTAACACTTTGTGTCATTCAGAGTTTAATTTATTGATGGTCCCTTACAGGAAACCTGGTATTAACTCAGATGCAGGGTTTCCGTTAGCCGGTAATTACCGGTTATTAGCTGGTAAAATGTATTAAAAACCGGTAAATTCAAAACCTGCCGGTCAAAATGTCTGGTAATAATTAGGAAGGCTCCGATAGATCGGCCACCGGTCATTATCGGCCGATATTCACTCTTAATAGTTTGATCGGTGCTCTATATAAAGAACGATCAGGAGAGCTGGATCTGATCGATATGGACATAAACGCGAGTGAAGTATAACCGGACACGCGAGAGAGAGATCAGATCAGCTGCTGAGTCAGACCGAGACACGCAGCTCTGCATAATCACCTGAAGCCCCGCCCTCTGTTTAGCGAGCTGCAGGAGCTGCATGAGAAACTGACGGGCTGTCAGAGAGAGAGGGAGGGAGAGAGAGAGGGAAAAGAGAGGATCCGTTTCTCCCGTGTTATTATTCAAAGTTAATGTAAACTTTTGAATAATGTACGTTATCTAGGTTACTACAAGTAGTTTGTTTGAATGTAATAATTATGTTGTTTGTTGTTTGTGGAATCATTTATTGAAAAATGGATCTGAATTTTTCGATCTGTTACGATTATAGACTGAAGCAATATAAAAATGAGCCCCGTGAACTGAGTTTTAAACTGAAGCATATCTGCTCATAGTCCGGTAATTACCTGCTAACGGAAACTCTGCTACACAACTCTTACTATTATTATTGAAATATGACCGGTAAGTTTCAAATTTGTCCGGTAAAATAAATTCTGCCCGGACATTTGACCGGCGAGAAAAAATCCTAGCGGAAACCCTGCTCAGATGTGAGCTAACCGTCAGTTAACCTTCTCCGACTGTTGACAGTGTGTCTGTAACTGAGTGACAAGACGCTGCTGGATCACATGTGAATGTCTGTCGAATATCCAACATAAAATGTAAATCACAAAGTATCTATCCAGTTTTTGGATAGATACTTTTAGATGGATATTTGTACCTGATGATGGTGCTACATAATCATTAAGACGTGTATTGTTATTATAAAAAACAAGTACTTTTAATAAATAAACCAGTCCAAATGGATCACCTTTATTTCAGCTTGAGCAGGAAAACAGAATGTATTTCATTCAACAGCCATGGGGTGTCAAACACTATAAAGCGTTTAGATACACAAAGTGATTAGGAGCAGAGTTATTGAAATACAAGAGAAATCTAAATCAACATGAATTAGTCAAGCATCCCATCTTCTATATCTAAGGTTTAACAATGACCAAAACAACTGTACTTCTGAGATTCAAGTAAGCCTTCCCTAAGTTCGTCCAAAAATACTGAAGCATTTTGACACTGGCTAAAATAAAATAAAACATGGACAATGAACTACAGGAGCATAACAGTCCAAAGGAAAGGCATTGTATTTCCATCTGACTACAACATGAACCTGAGACGCTCAGATAAAAAACACATTATCACTTGGGATACATGCCAGGTCAAATCTGAATACTGTACATCATGTGCAAAACACACACCACACCAACCTGGTAGACATTTTGTTTTAAGCAGGTTTCCGTTGACACTGTGCGTCAAATATTTTTAAACTACGATAAGAAGAAACAGCTTGGAAGATGATGCCAAGTTAATAAAATGTCATTAATGTGTCACGATAAATATACAACTTCAATTGCAGAACAGTGTAATAACACTGCATACAGTACACGAAGCACAATATGTTCCTCCTTATCCATGTTGCAATGAGCATTACTTGGAATGGTGTTCCAAAAAATAGGAGTACAAACAAAATGTGACTTTGTTTTAGTGATGATGCACACTGGTGTATCCATAACAAGTGGATGCTTACACAAGAGGTGAGCTGCTGAAGGACCTAACCTGCATAATAAACCTCTTTAGACTTAACCATTATCATAGTCACCTTTCCTATGATATAAGCTTCTGTGGCAGAAAACTGAATCATCGATTAATACTTCATCCTGGACAGTTAAGCGATGCATTCAAACCAACATCAGGCAGTTTTTGTTTATAAATACAAGATGATTTGAACATGCATTAGTAGAGTCCATTTTCAGGTGTATTCACTCGTATCCATCATAAGCTTGTCAAAGTTGTGCTATTTTTTTAAGAATTAGGTACACTTGTAGAAATGTTTTAGAAACATTGGAGGCCATTTTTGGATAATTAGATGAATTAAAAAGAAAGAATATGCACTGCGTTTTACATTATCTTTGGAACTTCCATTCATGTCAGGAAGTACAATTTGAGATCTTTTATTGCACCAACACAAAGATTTCATTCAAAACCACCACAGCAGTCTGCCCAGCAAGAACACGCTGAGCCATTAAACTCATTCATAACATGTGCATAGTATGTTGAAACATGTTTCAGTTTCATTTAAAATTGGGGCGAAATCTATACTAGTGAGCTTCCACGACAAAAGGAGAAAACAGCTTCAGAATATCTTCAGATAGGACTAAACTCACTGGAAGGACAAAGGTTGGAGGGACAGTTCAGAGGAGGTAGCACATTTAAAAGAATAGAGGATACATTTTAACAAGTTGTAGCTTGATGGATGGATGGAGATGACATATTTATGGTCATTATATCAGAATTCCAAGGAACAGATCCAAGTTTAATTCCTTTAAGTAACATTAAATAAGCCTGGACCCGTTCAGAATGTTTGTAAGAAACTAGGAAATGGTCTACAACCTGAGGGACTTTTGTATTCCCCTTACTGTCCTCCCTTTTTTCTCGTTGTTCTCCCAGCAGCACGGTGACGGCAGCATCACATCAGATACCAGGCAGCAAATCCCGCAAGAGCAGCAGCAAGAGCAGCGCAGAGGACCTGTCCCGTCGGGTGTCGCAGTACGGCCATGGCGAGCTGACAGGCGTATTCTGATCCGCCCGCCGCCGCTGTGACACAGAGAACAAGCTTAGCTCACCAAAACTTTTTTAAAGGTTTTTCATGGAAAGAATTCTGCAAAGAGAAATGTAAAAGCATACCCATTTTGGCAGAATAGTAGGGACATTTGCTGATGTCTCCGCCCATTGCTCCGTGGACGGGCATGCCAGCATCTAAAACATCCTCCTGGATGGTTTTACCAATCTCTTCCAACTCATCGAACACCTGCCAGCACAAACATAAAGTGTGTTAAGCTTGTTGAACACTCAATAATCAAGAAATTGTTCATGAATAAAAAAAATAGCAGACAGCCTGTGAATTAACACCTGAACAAATCAAAGAATCATCATTAACCACACACTGAGGAAATTCAATACTGCAATAGTTTAAAGCAGTGGTTCTCAAAGTGGGGGGCGTGCCACTTTGGCATAGAGGCGAGAGACCAGGAGGAAAAATGGTTATAACATTTTTTTTTTATTTAAAAAGATCATAATTTCAAAAATTATTGATTCGAAAATAATATGATGCAGTACAGTACTATTACGTCTGGGTCTCTGTTTCATTAAAGCTCGACTCTGTGTGTGTGCGGAACGAGCCATTTTGTGTGCGCGAGCGAGAGAGAGAGCGCACCGGTACCGGAGATCGTTGTTGTTAGCTTCTGGTGCTAGCGAGCTACGCTAACAGATATAAGGGGTTTTTTCAACAACAAGGTGGAGGAGAGTCCTCTCCTGTCAGACTGAGAGACTCAGTGAGCTAAAGGACTCTCTCAGTGTTATCTCAGTGGGTCTCAAATGTTTTGGTCACCATTAATGTAAAACAATTATTTCCGAGGCACATGTTTATATGATCATTATAGTTATACAAAAATAAGAGAATAAATGAAAAACAGGTATGAAATACTATATGACAGTAAAAAAAGAATAAAGTTTAAAAGGGTGATTTGTAAAATATCCATAAAGAAAAAGTAAATCTGTTAACAGGTCTGTTTCATATGGGTGTTGAGAGATGTATCCATAGATCTCTTCATTTTGCTCTCAAAGTGCACCAGATTGATGCTTTTAACTTCAATATTTAAAAATAAATCTTCCCGGGGGAGCATGCCCCCGGACCCCCCTATGTGAGGTTCACACACCACCTGTAAAAATAGCACTTTACCCCTGCTTACACCTATATGCCGTGAGCTGATTATAGAGCCTTCATTGTAACAGTCACGGGTACACTGTGTATTTGCCTGGGAATTGTTGCAGTAGAAAATTCCACTGTAGCGCCCGGTACATTAATGGGAAACCCTAAATGTTTGAGCACCCTCTATGAAACGTCAAGCTACCCCACAGCACCCCCAAAAGAAATCTCTGGCGCCGCCACTGAGCCTGACTATTTGTGTTGGGGGGGCCCGACTTTTCTTTTTTTTTTCAAAGGGGGGGCCTGACAGAAAAAGTTTGAGAACCACTGGTTTAAAGTAAGAAATTGCCAACAAAAGCCAATTACACCGTGAGCTCAATAAAGTACAATATATAGATTCTTTGGACAACAATACAATAGTTGTTGTTATCGCAGGCTGCCATACAGTTTGTCCTTCATTTGATATGATTATATAACATCCTTATGCTTATTTAACACAATTAGTTACATTTATATCCATTTAGAAACAATTGAAGGGAAAATACCACCCACTAGTGTTTCCAGACATATCCAACATTTCTTATTTTCTCTATCTCTCCAACCACCATTCCTTGTCCCTGGCCTCTCACCTCCATGTTGAACTGGAAGGCCTTGACAGCCTCGGCCACCAGCCTCTTCTTTGTATCCTCGTCCAGAACCAGCACGTTCATCCGACTACGGTACAGCTGCTTGAATTCTTTGGCACTATGGATGCCATCAAACGTATAGAATTCCAGGCCCTCCCCTGTGGGCGGCAGCTTCATGGCTCTCTGCGCCACCTTCTTCAGCACCTGGCCCCCTGACAGGTCACCCATATAGCGGGTGTAAGCGTGGGACACCAGCAGCACGGGGTCCTCCTGCCCTACTTCATGAATACGGTCCACATAGCGCTGGGCGGCCGGGGAGCAGCTGACCTCGCTCTGCCAGTCAGGCCCGTAAAAGTACTCAAGGTCACGGGCCAGGGCCTCGCGGCGATGCAGCTCTGTAGGGAAATATAGGGGGGCAAAGTGGGGGTGGTCCTTGTTCCTTTCAATCTCCTCCTCCATGGCGGTATAGGTGTAGTAGAGAGCAACGGCACCAAGCTAGGGAAGCAAGAACAAAAGCAATAGTACTTACAGTTTTCGATTTATTTTTATTTCTGATTTTCTTTTTTCTGACCTTGAAAAGCTCTTTGCGGATGCGACCCTTGAGGAAGTCTTTCACAAACTGTGTGTTTTCGGCCTTCTCGTGAACCTCCTTGGTCCCTGCTGCCAGCAGCTCGGACAGATCCTCAGGACTTGGGGGGGAATTTTTTTTGTATTTTAGCATTTGACAGGATCACAACAACAAACATGGCTATTTTGTAATCATATTTCACTCTTTCAAAAAGGTAATTGTGTTAGAACATTAGTGGGAGACTAACCTGAGGGTGTCTTTTCCTTCATTTACAGGCCCTGCTCCATTTGCACTAGCTGTTGTCGCCATCTTGTCTGCTGACATCAGCAGTGTTCCTGTCTGCCAGTTAGTTCACCCTAGAATCAGTAAAAGATATCAAATCAACATCATATTTACAATCAAACTATATGGCATCAGTCATATATAAGTTTAATCACAAATAAACCTTGACAAATATATTTGTAGTATATTGGTACAGTTGTGGGAAGGGCATATACAATATTAAATTGTGGTTAATGTAACTGCTGTCGTAATGACACTTGGGTGAAGATTGCACAACCGTTTTTGGATAAACAAGGAAACAATATCAGGCTGAGGGATCTGAGGGATTGTGTACCAAAACAATAACAACACACTGGAGCAACATTTACAGTGCATTGATAATAATTTGTAAAAACAACATAATGATGACGAACACTATCACAGTTTACTGCCTTTCAATATAAAATAAAAACAATTTGAGATGAATAAAGTCTAATCATCAGGTCCAAAATCAAATGAAGGCTTTCATTTCAGATTCAGCAATGTTTATTCAACAACAATATGTATTAATCTCTTACCCTCAAAGCAGTAGAGGTCTAATAAGAAACAGGGGGGCTAACCGTTTCACTGCAGCTATTGTTCCTGAGATGATGGTCAAATAAAAGCTTCTTCTGCCAGTTAACTTAATTTAGCTGCATCCACCTCATTTACTCAAGGCAATATGCAACTGAAAGGTGATAGGAAATGCTTAAAAACAACACCAGGGCGTCAACTACGTGAACAAACAGACAGCCATAAATCAGCCCATCCACTAAAACGCAGCACAGGCCTCCTGGCGTTTAACTCACAAATGCAGCTGGTGTTGTGATACACGAGTTAATGAAGTGATTTAAAACATTTCAGTGTCTCAATGTGATCAGAAATCATTATCTAAAGCCATCTTTCATCGAGATACGCAACACATGCTATGTTTGGTACTCCTGGCGGTAACGTCATCTAACTTGCTCGGAGCATCATTTTGACAACAACAGCTAACTTTGCTGGAGGACGCTAGCTAACTTTGCTAACAGCTAGCTAGCATTTCAACTAGCCTAACAAACTTGAGATTTTTTTGACGAGCGGCGTTACATTCCAATGCAGTCTCGACACGTTTAGTCACAGATGAAATTATATATTAACGAGTTACATTGCTTTGGTAATATAATATTGACGTTACAAACCTTCACCCCACTACAGTGCAGAGCAGTCCGGTTAAGTACAAATCAAGCTTGGACCCAGGACGCCACGGAACTGCACGTCCACTCATCTGTGTTCACTGTAAGCCCCGCCCCCTTCCGGCTGCTGTCAGATGCTTCTCTGCTGCAGGAAATGCTGAGGACAGCTATTTCTTCTGCCTATACCACTAGGATACAATGCAGACATAAACATTAACACATACAAAATAAACTACTCAGCAAAAACCGGTATTTATCTGCGTTTTAAAAGTCCAAATTTGAAAGAGTTTCAAAAAGAAGAAGCTACAACTTCAAAAGTCTCCTTTTTCTAATGTCTGCTATCAGTAACAACCATGGATAATGCAATTATAATATCAGGAGCACACAACGTACCTACCAGGACATCATGTGTTTCTGTGAAGCGACAAAGAGACTCAGAACTATGAAAGGGCAAAAATAATCACAATGAGAGTCGAAAAGACAACAAAGAGACACACTCACAATGACTATAGGCAAAACAACCACAAAGAAACACAAACAAAAACAATAAATACACTAACAATTACAATGAAAATACTTTGACATCTTCTTTTGTTTGTTTGTTTGGTTTGTGAAGCACTCTGTGTTATCTTTTGTGTATGAAAAGTGAGGTCTAAATAAAGTTTGATTTAAATTGAAACAATGAAAATAGGACAAACAAACACAAAGAGATAGACAACAACAACAAAAGGAGACTTGACCACTATGTCTGTTTGTCTTGCTGCTATGTAGCAGAGGTGGTGGTGGCTTTTAGGAGGCATGATCCTGATCATGCCAGGTTCTTAACATGATAACAATAATCTTTAACCGGATCCTAAATTGGATGGGAAGCCAATGTAGACATTCAAATGGTGGTCACATGAGACCTTGGTAAACAGCTGCAGCAACCTTTTGGCGATTTAGGGAAGTACTGCTAAGGCAGGGGAAGTGAAAATTGTTATAGAAAATAAAAGCATAGTTAATATCTTCTAAATCTCATTGGGCTTGAGTTTAATGTAACAATTTTCATGTGTCAAACATAAGTGCTTCATGTTGTTGAGAGCCATTCATTGGTCCATCCTAAAACAACCTTCAGCTGTTTATAAAATCAACACAATCAATGAGTACAAAGTGTGCTAGTTTACATGTAGTTTTTTTGCATTAGTTTGCTGGTTTATTACTGGTAACATTGCATAAGATGTAATACATTACAAGAAGTGAAAACAAATCTAAATCATCCCCAAAACCCCAATGAAACATCAGCCGACGAGAAGAGAATAACCACAAGATGACATTCGCACCAAGCAAATACAGAACATGGTTTGTCAAGTTGCAGTTTCACAAACAGTATTTAATATTCAGAACAAATAGCACAATATTGTTTTTTGGCTTACCTTAGTTGTAATGTATGTAATGTTTCATATTAAAAGCAAACAAATTATACCATGTGTTTGATTTTGGCCTATATTATGCAATAGCTCTTTCTTTTAATAAAACAAATGAATCATTCTTGAAAAGGACATTAGAAATTGAATATTCCTAATTCCAATCAAATTACCCCTTGGCAACACTCTTTGTTGCTCTCCAAGGCTTCACCAAAATGATCACAAAGCTGTAGTTCTTACATAACCACACACCAATGTTATAATAACAATTATCTCCACTATGCTGTTCGGTTTAATCTGCTCATTCGTTTTTATTTATGGAGTGTCAGTGTAAAGGGAGCCTTTGTGAGTCTCTCAAATGTTGTTGTTGTCCACAGGAATACCCAGAGGTGTGGACTCGAGTCACATGACTTGGACTCGAGTCAGACTCGAGTCACACATTTTATGACTTGAGACTCGACTTGACAACATCACAAAAGACTTGCGACTCGACTTGGACTTGAACACCAATGACTCGGGACTTGACTTGGACTTGAGCCTTCTGACTTGAGGTGACTTGCTACTTTAATTCAGAGGTCTCCAACACGCCGATCGCGAGCTGCCGTTAGAAGAGCAGACTCCCGTCGGGGAAAGCATAATCTTCAGCCGCTCCTACTCTTGCTGAGAATCCTTGCAGGCAGGGGCGGGTCTTTATTTAGCTGGGCCACCATGCGGCCAATCATATGCGAGGACACACTAGGATCATACCATTATGTGAAAGAAGGGTGGGGGCACAGCATGTGCAGAGCGACGGGGAGACGGGGAGCCGGGGAGCCGGATTTAAATGCAAGCGCGTCGGAAAAAGTCAAGAAATGAGCGAAAACCGAAAAAAGAAGCAGCATCTGGCTGCTTTTCAATGATATTGGAGAAAGCAAAGCTGAGTGCAGGATTTGTAAAATGAAAATAACCTTCAGAGCAGGGTAAACACTCAGGATTTATTGTCAGAGGTGGGAGAAGTTCAGACAATTAAAAAAAGTTACAATGAAGTCTTAAATTTGATAATCAGAATTTAAGGCCTTAAAAAGGTCTTAAATATGATTCAGAAGGTCTTAAAAATTATCGGATTTGAAATGTACTTCTGTGTTGCGATAGCGTCTAAATGTGTTTTGGGGGGAAATGTCCGGGCTGCAAAGTAACCAGTACGGTAATAGCCTTTCAGTTCCCCCCAACAATTTGTATTGAATTAAATCAACATGGAACCAGTAATCACTAACTTTGTTTCCCCCGGCCACTTATTGGAGAACACCCAGCTAGTAACCTAGCAACCAAGCTTCAGCTCATGTAGCCTATCTTCGAATCTACTTACAAATAAATATGGGGAAGTGTAAGTTCAACCGTATTTGGTTGGAAAACGTCTAATTTAGTGCTTGGTTGAAACCAGTGGAGGGAACGTGTTTGAAGCCCGCTGCACCTTTTGCAAAATAAATTAGTGTTTGTTTTGCTAATGTAGCGTTAGCTAGTGGAGCGTTAGCTAGTGCAGCAGCAGCTAATGTAGCGTTAGCTAGTGCAGCGTTAGCTAGTGCAGCAGCAACTAGTGCAGCGTTAGCTAGTGCAGCAGCAGCTAGTGCAGCGTTAGCTAGTGGAGTGTTAGCTAGTGCAGCAGCTCCCGCAACAACACCGGGGGACCTCCGGGCGAAGTTTGGGTCTACGTCAACCCTAAAAGCGGAGGTGCTGTAGACGCTAAATACCGTAGCTAAACACCAATCATACAACAGCAACAATGAAATAGTGTAGCCAAGGCAGCAGAGCTCTGAATATAGCTCTTGTCACTCTCTCTCAGAGACACACACACACACACACACACACACACACACACACACACACACACACACACACACACACACACACACACACACACACACACACACTAGGGCTGCTCGATTATGGCAATAATCAAGATTATGTTGGTCAATAATTAATATCACGATTATTAAATATGATTATTCATTGACTTTGAAAACATCCATTTATTGAACTTTAAAACAGATAATAATTTGAACAGTATCTTTTTAACTGTTGAATACCCTGAACGTATAATTCAACTGAAAAACCAATACAAAAATTAATTAAATAAATGATACATTACTAAAAAATGCATTAGATCAAATATGTTGTAGTGCACCGTCACAACCTAGCAAAGCAAAATAATCGTTTTTTCCGATTATGTTGTTTTCGTAATTGTGGCAGGCCAAAATCGTAATTGAGATTAAAATATGATTAATTGCACAGCCCTAACACACACACACACACACACACAGACAGACGCACACACATACACACACTTTTTGTCTAACACGCTAACACAGTTCTGTACTGTTACGCTGTTGTGTTCAGTCATTGTTCTTATGTTGAACATGAATACATTTACTTTGTAAGTGATTATGGGACGTATTTCTTCTTTATATACATTTTCCTTCATACTTTATTGCCGTGAAATAGGTCTTAAATTCTATTCAAAGTGGTCTTAAAAAGGTGTTAAAAAGTCTTAAATTTGAGTTGGCGAAACCTGCAGGAACCCTGTACAATAAAAAGTCCTGCATTCAAAATGTTACAAGTAAAAATACAAAAGTATTAGCATCAAAATATAGTTAAAGTACCACCTGCAGAGGGATCAAGATGCAGGTGTTCTCTTCCCCATAGAGACGCCTCGCTGCACATTATCCCTTGCATAAAGATAGATTGTGGGTCCCTTACAACATGTTGTACACAATGGAAATAAACATTCTGGTTACCTCAACATCAGGGATCTTATACATTAAACTCCTTCTGAATCAAACCGTCACGGTAGCCTTACCTTACTGATCCCTCTTAAATTAGAAAAACACACGTTACTTTACCAGCAGAGAGAAAATGGATTATTAAATTATTAATGTGACTAATAAAGAGCAGTTTGATTATTAAGTATTATTCTGTTGATCGATGTCATTACATTTGGTGAAAAACACATAATGACTTGTTTATGACTCGTTTTGTCAAAGTTTAGGACTTGGACTTGAACTTGCCCATCCTGACTTGAGACTTGACTTGGACTTGCAAAACAATGACTTGAGACTTGACTCGGACTTGAGCGCAAAGACTTGAGTCTTGACTCGGACTTGCAAACCAATGACTTGGTCCCACCTCTGGGAATACCTGAGAACAACATCAACATATTTGAAGCTGAAACAGACTGACTCTCCTTGTTTTGAACACTTCAGTAGATAGCTGTTTGACATAACAACGCATTTTGTTATTTGGTATAATTATTGCTTTACAAATTAAAATGTATACGTCGGCAGAATCAAAGACCAAGAAAAATAAAATATAAAGCTATGTTAAAATCAAAAAACAATAACAAAAGGGTTTGCCTTATAGATTAACAACCATTCTCACTTCCAAATGCCTGTTGTTGGCTCAAACACATCTAAAGACCTAAAGAAACAAATACATTGTAGATGTGACATGTGGGCAGGTGAAAGGGGCAGAATTGGGCATGTAATAAACTTGACACAGTACTGTGAACACAGAATGTGCTGAGTAATTACAATGAGTGCTCCCCGATCAACAGGTGGTCATCCTGTCCCTGCCCTTAAAAAAACAACTATGAGCCTTCAGTCTTTGTCCGGGTTGCCTGGCTCTTGGGGACAAACAAAACAAGCTTACTGTATTTTATCTCGTTTACATCATGCTGTTTGAGTGTTCTGCCAATTACAGATCATAGTAATCATAGTTTTTCAGGTATTTTTGTGTTCAAATAATTCACGCATGCTGTTAATGAATTATGTATGAGGTAGTTTGTTTGCTGAGCAGATTTGTCCATCGGCTAATGATTGTGTGCAGCTTCTATTTAAATACCTGTGTGTGTGTGTGTGTGTGTGTGTGTGTGTGTGTGTGTGTGTGTGTGTGTGTGTGTGTGTGTGTGTGTGTGTGTGTGTGTGTGTGTGTGTG
The DNA here is from genome assembly GCF_902827175.1 of Gymnodraco acuticeps. Classification (NCBI taxonomy): domain Eukaryota; kingdom Metazoa; phylum Chordata; class Actinopteri; order Perciformes; family Bathydraconidae; genus Gymnodraco; species Gymnodraco acuticeps. Next base: position 2,528,740 of record NW_022990238.1, read on the forward strand.
TAGTGGATGTGTGTATCACTCTCAGAGCCGGATATTTATCTGGCAGCCGGCTGGAGTGTCAGATGCTTGGATGCAGCCCCCCCCCGCTGGAAGCTGGTGAGGGGGGGGGGGGGGGGCTGGGGGGTCAGCTAACAACAAGATTCACTTCCCTCCAACAGGGCCGGCAAGCTGTTGCAATTACATTAAATTGCTTTGGGAAATGGTTCTGTGCTACTGATTGTGATCAGGGGGGGTGGGAGAGAGACTTTGCCTAATAAACTCTGATGGGGGAAATGTTGACAAACTTCATATCATAGTGGATAGCGATTTCTCCATATGAGAACCTCACACATATGTAAATTTGGCAACTAACATTTGGGTTTGTTTGTCACTCTGCTCTGCTGAGGACCCCATATGTGAGGTACAGATGGCCTTTCAAATGCTGCATCAAAAACACTCACATAAACACGCCTCATAAGAATTGCAGCAGGAGGTCTATTTCACCACTCTGTGAGATAGCACCTGTGATCTGAAGCTTTTGATCACACCATGGCAATTGATGAGGCTGAACACATGTGACTGAGGGAAACGTCAAAACAGGGCAAAGTCCATGAGATACAACAGAAAACAATAATTGGTGGTTTAACTGGTTTAGCTAAGGGTCTGCATTGCACTGATTTGAATTTTAAAAGTTCTCTGAACTTGATTAATTTTAGATCAATAAAGACAGTTCTCTGATAGCTGCAGGATAAGCAAGATTCAGATTAGCAGATTAGTTTAAATGAAATTGAATTTAACATATTTGTAATAGTTTCACCAGAATTGTTAAAACGGTAACACTAATTGGTGGCATGAGAGAACATGTTTGTTTTGTTTAAAGTCTTACTTGCTATATTATGGTAGACAGCATGCACAACACATAAACGAATATAGACCTTTGCAGAAAATGCATAGGTGAAACTGACATTAATGATGGCTTTGTTTCATTTGACAAGCCAGTAAGCCAGCATGTTGGAATACCAGGGATTGTACATGCTGAGGGGGCGAAACAATCGCTAATACATTATTACTTACACCTGTTCTTGAAAAGCCAACGTTTCTGCTTTTATAAAAGCTTATAATTGTAAACAGACCATTTAGCAGACATTTATTTATCATGTCTGCTAATAACTCATTTTTCTAATTGACGCTAGTATACTGTGGAATAATACTATTTGGAGTGCGGAGCATGATCTCAGGTCAAGCAGTGTTGTTAATTAAGAAAGCAATGCCGATTACTGTGAAGTCATTACTCCCTCAATGAGTTCACAAATGTTATGATTTCACTGTGCATGGACAACATAAGTATACACTAATAGGTTGTGCATTACTACCCTAATACTACTACTTAGTTAGTACTATCCATTTACCCCACTGTTTGCTTGGATAAAACAGCAAATAACAGTAAGTAATCATATAATTAATGTGATTCTGTTTTAATACTTGTAACCTAAAGGAACAGCAGCAATTTTCTAAATATATAAATGTTCATTTGAATCAAAATGAAAAAGAGTGTTATCATTGGTAGGTGGTTATTTACATGTTATGACACTTAATTGTAGCATTACTTTTACTATAATAAAAGGTCCAAACAAAGTCTTTATATTGTACTGCCGTTTTGTACAAGTTCTCTCTGGTGGGAACATCAACATCACTTTTTAAAAATGTGTTGCTCGGAATAGGCTTCATATTGGCTTAACATAATGAGCTAATTTCCAAACTTTCAGTGATATTGTAAGCGCGCTGCGGTGACAGCCATGAATGCACAGCGTCCCTGGCAGAGCCCTAGAGAGATCTCTCTAGGGCTCTGGTCCCTGGTAACCACTCCAATTCTCGCGAGAAGTAAAAAATGTGTTTTTGAGAGTATATTTAAAACTTTTTTGATCGTGTTTAGTTAATAAAAACACATTTGTTATTTATTTGCTACAAGAAGCTTGCTTGTAAGAAGTATTATTAGTATGATGTAACTTTTTGAACAACGCTACACAAATACTTTGGTACTCACCAAATTACTTCCGCATCCGCTATGTTTTCTATTTCGAGGGACAGCACGAAAAAGCTAGAGTAATGTCGTTGTTTGTATGGGATGATATGGAACGAATGTGAGATTCCGCACCTTTGTGACGAATTGGCACTTTTAGTAAACTCTTCGTAGTTTGTTACGGGTTTGGTTCGTGTTGTCACGGCGGAGCATTGGTCGCCACGCTGCGACTCCCAGAGACAAACATGTCTCTGCTGTCCATGATTGAGCAAGCTATCAAATCTTGCAAATATGAACAAGCCAAGATTAACCACAATATTCAACACTACAGAGAAATACTACAGACCTTGTAAGTACTGTAAATCTGAGTCATTCACCACTGTTTTCTCAGGGCCTCAGGGCTCAGGATTTAAATTGAACTCGCCAGACTCTAATTCAAAACAAACTCATTTTAAGTTTACAACTACATATCAGTCCGCTTGTCCTACGTTTGAATGCCTCTCGTGCATTATACCTGCTTTGGATCAGTTGTTAAGGTTTTCTGAAAGATTCACCGAAGTCATTACATTATAAATCATGTTAAAATCCAAACTTTGATTAAACAAATTAAACATCTGTGCAATTGAGAATCCATCCGGCGCTGTGGCTTGGCTGGTTAAAGCGCCTGTCTAGTAAACAGGAGATTTAGGGTTCAAATCCCAGTAGAGCCTTATCCAGCACTGATAGTATCCCATTGAAAAACACAGGGCTAACGAAATGCTTGGTTATTGGGATAGTCATTGTGACGTAACCTCTAGTAATACATTGAGAATATGAGCATATTACAAATGTTTCTACGCAACAGCTAAATAAGAATCCACAAAACTCATAGCACGGAGCATATTGGTCAATGTTCTTTAATAATACATATTCATGAACTTTGTCAAAAAAATGTGTTTATTTAAAAACCATTCATATTGGCCAATGTATTCCAATATGATTTTTAAACTCTCACAAATTGATATCTAGCTTAAAAATGCATTTACTGTAGGATTAGTGGTAAACTGCATGCAGTAGCCTTTACTTTTATTAGGAGACCATTTTATGAAAGCTTGAATAGAAATTACAAGTGGAAAGTTTGCTTGGTTACATTAAAACTCACATTTTTAACTGAGTAGGTTGTTCATATACAATTTTTAACATTATATTTAGTATTATATACTGTGTTATTGTTTCCTTTGTTTGCTTAACTGGCTCCTTATTATTTGTGTGTGTATTCATATGAAGTATTTTCTTGCAGAACACCACAACCAAAGATGGGCACTGATGAGTCAGAATCCTGGTCAGAATTTGCAGATGACGCTGCTCCAGGTAAAACAAAGTATTTCTCAGGCACAATGCTTATTAATCTACATATATCAAACCTGTCAATGAGTTAGCTAGCATTGAAGGCAATGCTGTTATCAAATACAAATAACGGGGTACAACCTCACTTGTAACCTAGGAAAATATAGATTGTTAATTTTAGATTAATACAGCTAAGTCAAGAAAGCAGAGCTGTCGTGTGCAAATGTGTGTCTGTTCAATATAAAGACAAGTCTCATTCTTTTCATACAGGTAGTAATGGTTCAGGTTAAATACTAAAATATCTCAAATGTAACCCCTTGTTTGCATGCTGCTCTCTTCAGATACAGTTACCTCACCCGTGGAGAAAGAAGAAATGGAACTGCTTGAGAGAGCACTGGAGAAAGCTCTTCGGGTCCGCACTGGCACAGTGTCTTCTAAAAAAGACTCAAACAAACAATCTGCATGTCGAAAGGCATCCAGCACTTCAGCTGTCACATCGAAAGAGGGAATGCAGGCTTCTACAGCTCCTAAAGGAAACCAGAAAACCGCCAGATCTACCTCTAAATCAGCCAGTCTTGACAGAAAAGATCACAGAAAGCCTGGTACGTTGGTGTTCAACTCAAAATCTTCACATAGCTACCATCCTGGACAGTGCAAAACCAGAATTAATAGAAACATAATCATGAACTGTTCTGTCTCTTCAGCTGGGATTGTGCATCATCAGGCAGCAAGGGCATCACAGCAGGCTGTCTCAGCGTCTGGCTCACTAGCCCGGGGTCAGTTACACACCTCGACCCTCCACTCAAAAAACAAAACTATAAGAAGCAATGAGCTGAGTGGGACTGACCTGGGCACAGCTGCAGCTTTTTCCACTCATTCACATAACACAGTGCCTGTTTCACATAGATTGGAGTCTGGAGCTCACAGTTTACCTCCACAGAAAGGGTATATTTTTACACAACTGGACTATGAAGAAACCACACTTATCTTTAACCAACCTTTGTTTGCTGTGCTATTATAATTGTTCTTTACGCCTTTGCTTCATGGCAGGAAAGCTTCTGATCAAACAGCAAAATGGAAATCTCTAAGAAGGAAACAAAACAGGTGGCCAAAATCAGTCTGATACTATTGTGATCATTTTACAACTGGTTCAACAGTTTCTCTTCGATCACTAATTCTTCCTATCTACATTATTTTTAGGTTATGGGACAAAGTCGTTGCCCTGCAAAGGAAACCTGTGTCAGGGAGGAGTCACTTCATGGAGAGAATGACAGCTTTGGTATCCTTCCTCTTTGTAGTGATGCCTTTCAAAATGGTCTGGGAAGCCTCGTACATGTTTTCCATGTAGTGTAATGTTGAGTTGGAAATATGCTCAAGTGTAACGTTTAGTTATAATTCCACCCAGCTATAAGACATTGTCAGAATATGTCTCTCAGAGCCTGTATACATTTTATTAATACACTTCTTCCTGTAATCCATCTCATATCTGGCGTATTGTCTTTGACCTCTGACCACTCAAGTTCCCCAAGGATTGGCCATGTGGTTGCCCGGATCAGACCAGGATTTTGGTCGCAAGACTGACTCACCAAGGGCATGACCTCACCCAGCACAGGCAGGCAGAGGAGTTTCTGGGCAAACAGACGCTAGGAGTAGCCACGGAGCAAGGTAAAAGAACAGATGACGCATGCAAACACACAAAAATAGGAGTAGAGGAATGAGGAGGAATGAAGGCGATTGTGTTAGAAAATGATAATTTTAGAGGAAACTGCACAGGAAGTTGGCAGGAAGTGATTTTGTGAGAGCTGTTTGGACCGATTTATCTTCTGCCAATCATACTCAGGACCCTGGGTGAGCAATTGAGATGCACTGACTACCAACATGAGACTAATTACTGTACAATTAAACCAGTCAACTCCAATATATCCTGTAATATTGTTGCTAATGAAGTTTTTTTTTTTCTGTCTAGGTTCTAAAGCAAACCAGTATGACTCCTGTCTGGAACTTGAGAGGTTGTTGGTGGTAGCAGATCATCTCCAGAACTCTGCACACCAAGCAAAAGAAGGTAGGAATTCATCCTGTTCGTCAAACTAGATGGTTTTAAGCAGAAATAAAAATAAAATATTGAAATAAGATATTTCAAAACATTGACTTGCATAATTAAAAGGACATGGTTAGACAAATAATGAAACTGTGTTGTCAGATATAATATCCAAGTGTCAGCAGGTCTTACTGTCTGTAACATGCTCTAATATGCAAAACCTTCAACGATACTGTTATAATGAAGCTGAATGCCCAGGTATTTTCCATTCACACCACTCAAATGACCGTATCACCTTCAGGAAGCAACGTTTGTTGATGTTTATCAGTTATAGCTCAAGTGCAGCAAAAGTATGTTGCTAAAGCAAGTGTGAGAAAGAACTTTCTAGTCATTTCTAGCTCCCTGCTTATACCTCTATTTTGTGTTGTGACCATGAGCATCCAATCTAGCATCCCACATCCACCTTTCAGCGAGTATTTTTATTTCAGAGAGGAATTAATCGTTTATTGCATTCTAACAGCATTTGAAAAATGCAATTTAGCGTGCTAACGAGCTAATGGAGCCGCTCCATCTTGGAGTATGGAAAATGAAAACGGAGCCGCAGTGAAACCTCAGTGCCTCGATAGATCCCCTCCCTGTGACTGTGGGGTTTTAAAGCTGTCTATCCTGACGTGGCTAGGCCAGGGCCTAGCTATTTAAAGCTGAGGCAGCAGAGCAGAAAAACGTTTTAGTGTACGGTTGCTCACGCTCTAAAAATAACCATATTTTCCGTCAGAGTGGGAAGCATGGGATCGATGGAGGCCAGAGGGAGGTTGTCTTTGCCCCACTGGGGCAAATAGTGTGTGGGGCGATGGGATAATTGCACCCCTGCCCCTGACTATAACCTACACATCAGAGGCAGAGCTCAGAGAACTGGAGAATCTGAGAATGAGGGTGGCACTGCTGCAACAGGAGACTTACATTGAGCAGGTAAGAGTTGTTTGCTTTAAGTGAAAAAACTTGAATTAGATGCTGAATCGTGCAAATGATAAGAAAGTCTGTGCATTCTGTTCTGAGTAATAGTCAATACCTTCTAAATGTATTGTATGTATTGACAGTCTTTTGTTCTTTATGACAGGCTCTGTTGGACACTCTGTCCCCTCAGCTTTCATCTATTGTACCTGGGCCTGGATGTCCCGACCTCAGTGTGCTGAGAGGCATGTACTCCCTGCTGGGGGAAGGGGGGGAGCGTTTCCCTGCCATAGTCCTGGACTCTGAGCCTGACTGACCAGAGCACATTACACCTGTTCATGAAATCTACTGTTTATCTTCTTTTACACATAAGAAAAATAAAATATTACCTCTTGGCATAATGCAATCACAATACACAACATTCCAAACATATAACTACTTGGGCACAGACCTTAAAAGTAAAACATATTAGTTGTATCTGCTTAATATATTGTTATTTTAAGATGTAAATAAATCAAACATTAACTTTATACTCCGAATCGGAATATTTTAATTAGTACTTACATTTAGTTAGCGTAGGATTTATTTTTTCGAAATAGTTTTAAGTTATATTTTGATAAAATGTTACTGTGTAAAAAAAAAAAAAACTAGAATAATGGCTAATGGAAAAACTGAACCCATGGTCTGTAATAGAACACTTACTGTACCAGCAGGGGGCGCTCACTCACAGAAGAACTGACCATCAAACACACTAGCAGGGGTCTAATGTTAATCACTTGTTTTGAAAATGTGGATTGCAATTTTGATCCAATGTGTGACCTAGAATTACATGTGGAAATAAGATTTCTCATTAAATACAAACAATAATTTTAAATGGACTCATCTGTGTGCTGCTTGACTGCTGGCCTGCTGGTCTGTGGAGTAAAGTGAAGTAAAGAAACAAAGACTTTTTAATCCTGACTTTCATGGAAAGCACCATAGATGCCATGACTTCAGGCTCATTGCCATGTGTTCAAATGTCTTCCTACTGTCTGTTAAATCAGGCTTTCTGAAGAATTCACATTGCAAATAATTGTATTTGTTAGTTTCTAGCTACGAGATTGACCTGCAACATTTTCAATGTGTTTTATTGCACTGTGAACCCCCAATACTCTACCATAATGTTTCTCCATATGACGTGTTTGCTTTCCTTGCAGACTTTCATAATCTGGCATACATTGAACGATATATAACACGTATGTGGCCAATATGATGTCTCTGCGATCTGAGAAAATTACTAGTCGTGAATTTGCCCGCCACACCTGTTATGAAGGCGTATGTGAGATGCAAGAAGTCCTGAAGAGGCCCAAAAGGCTCGTGCCCACAGATGATGTGTGAATGGTAGGGGCTGTGCCAGACTGGGCGACAGGTGGCGCTGGGTTCACACAGCAGGACGTGGGTGTTTGAGCCCTGCTGCAGAAACCCTCATGTACACACAAAGACGGGATATGCATACTCAAAGCCGGCTAAGTCATAAGGATGCCTGGGTGCCTGGTTCAGTGCATGCTAACTGGTAATGGCATATTTCCCTGAGTAGAGGAATCAAGAGGTTATAAAAAGGAGATGGATATTTCAGCTCCAGATTATGATCTGTGTCTTAAAGGTCCCATATTATACTGTTTTTCATCAATATATTATAGTTCTCAGATATATATACAAAACATGTCTCTGAAGTGTTTGCCTCGAAACACCAAACAGATCATGCATTGTAGCATCCCATAATCCCCTCTGTTTCAGCCCTGTTTCAAAAGTGCTGATTCTCTGTCTGTTACTTTAGATGAAAATAAGGAGCCACTCCCCACTGAGAGACATTTAGTTAAAAAGAACACAATGGTGCTCTAGGAGGAGATTCAGGTGATAAGGGAGGGGGGGGGGGTTACCTTGGTTGGTGATTGGCTAATGGTTACACAAGCCAAATAATCGTTATGACATCATAAAGTGGCCAAAATCTGATCAGCTCATTTTCAGACAGGTTTTTATATAAATGGATCAGGACAAAAAAGTGAGCGAATATTTTTTCCTGAAACTTTCAGAATCTCTTTACACACATGTTTATGTATAAAATACATGAAAAAGTGGATTTTGCACAATAGGTGACCTTTAAACAACTGGAGCATAATGACTAGATCCTCTGATTCTGTTGTTTATCTGAAACACAGTCACACGCCACTCGAGTGCAGCCATGTTGTCCATACGGGATTGGAAATGTGCTGCGTTGGTTCCTTTTCTGCCCATAGAGTCTTGGACAGTGTGTGAGTAAAGGAGGAGGCAGGGAAGCATCCTTGCGATCACGTCAACACTACACACAGGTCCCTGAGGGAGTGGCGCCTACGCAACTCAGCCTTCCTGTGACCTGCATACATCAGCTGCTGCTTGGCTCTGCCTGTCACCGGCCAGGCTCTCCTACTCCCCTCAGCACGGCCCTGGCCCTGCCCAGGTTACTCAGGTCTCACTGCTTTGTCCCCTATTTCTCACGCCTTTAATGCCACATTAATGGAAGAACCCAGACACATTTTTTTTCCGTGGAAGAAGATTTACTTTCTTTCCCACGCCGGTACTTCTGTATGCCTCACGTACTCGCACAGAGAGGGACAGAGTTGAATAGTCTTTTCTTTTTCGTACACATTCCTTCCTACTTGTTCACTTTTCTCACCCTTTTCCTTACCACTTTTTGTAGTCGTAGTCCACTGCAATGTTGGACTTCAAGTACAAATCCACAGAAACCGAACAGTGCTACCAAGAATCCACTTCTGTCCTTCAAATGCCCATTGAACATCCTCTTTCTCCTGCACCCTGCCCCTCACAAACACATTCCTCACTTTTTTTTTTTTGAACTCCTCTTTTGCTCAGCTTCATCTCTGCTGCACAGTGAGCTACAGCAGGGATCTTTAAGTCAGTGTGGTCAGTCATCAGTAAGCGGCATTAGGCAAGGCAAGTTTATTTATATAGCACTTTTCAACACAAGGCAATTCAAAGTGCTTTACAAAAATGAAAGACATTAAGAAAATGGCATTTAAAATCAGTCATTAAAAATAAAAGCTAATAAAATAAACATTAAAAGAAAAAATACATGGATAAAAGTTACAGTGCAGTCTAAGAGTCTATTAGGGTCATTTATTTGATTTCCTCAACCATTCAGCCGGTCTGAGCCAGTTCCCTCCATCAAGTTGAATATCTTCTGTCAAGGCGAAGAAAAAAGTGTCTAAACTAAGGATCTGTTATCCTGCTTATATGGAGGCATGTTTGGAATTTCAATGATAATATTATGTGTCTCTTAATCTGATAATGTAGCTATTAAAGAGCAAGCATGGGCGGTGGTGGCGAAGTCGATAGGGACTTGGCTTGGCAACTGGAAGGTCACCAGTTCAAGTCCCGACAAGACCAAGTGCTACCGAGGTGTCCCTGAGCAAGGCACCGTTCCCTACACTGCTCCCCGGGCGCTGTTCCAAATGGCAGCACACTGCTCCTAACACTAGGATGGGTCAAATGCAGAGAAACAATTTCCCCACGAGGGATTAATAAAAGTCCATTTTATCCATCTCATCCATCCATCCATCATCTTAAGCATGCTTTAATCTAACTGAGGAGAAATATGTTGCTAATAAGAAGCCATGCTTAACAATTCCATAGACATGCTTTTTGAACCCATAATAAATATTTTGTGTCCCCAAAGCTTCAAGAGATGACTTCCCTGGTGCTATCAAATATTATTTTTGGACAGTCTTCATGACAATGTGGTCTCACATGAGTCCTCAAATGGACTTGAAAGCTTTTTGCTTCCTTTTGTTGTAGGTAATACTATACATGAATTCCAATGGCTTTTAGCACCAATTTACTAGAGTCATTATTCAGTTCACAGTTCTTTTAGAGAAAAAAACGTAGAAACAAGAAGATGAAATGTTGCCATGGCAAATCCAGCAATGCTTGAAGATATAGACATGCAGCACATTCATCCTTCCCTAAAATAGGATCTCAGATGTGGAGGTGTGAAACGAGCAAGTTTAGGAGAAAATAGCGATCTGGATTGATGTTCCCTTCATGAAAGAGAGAGATTCAGGCGTTTTAACTACTACGAGGTTGCCTTCCATGCACAAGGGACTGGCACCAGCAGTGTGTGTGGGTGGGACAGCAGTGGGGGCGGCCTATGTTTTTCAAGCTTGTATTCTGTCATGTGTGGGGATGCTCATTAGTGTACATTATCAGGACATTGTATATTTGATGTCTTCCTGGAAATGAGTGTGTGGGTGGTCGTAGGATTTATGTCTGCTCTTGATGTCTAAGCGAGAAGTGGTGGGGTGCAATGGGAACATAATTGAATTGCCTTATGAAGGTGGAACATTTGAGCTATAATGATGAGATGGAATAACTAACTTTCCTATAGGAAGTAATGAGGGATTTCCCTTTCACTTCTGATTAACAGTCAGCAGTAGGCATCTCTATATTACAGGGGTGGCATTTATACTGCAGGAAAAGAAAAAAAGACTGCAATTGAAAAGCAGTGATGGGGAGAAGAAGAAAAGAGGGAACAGTTAACTCTTCTCCCCTCCCCCTTCCTGTGCTTCGTCAACCCCTATTCTCCCTGCTTCAAAGTTTGACGTCACACAAAAGAAGACCAATCAGAGCGCTCGAACTTCTCTGTTTTTCTTCCCTAGCTCCTCCCCTCCCCTGGTCCCTTATATATCCCCCACCACTACATTCAGCAGAGTGTACAATGTGCTGCCAGAAAGCCAGCAGGCAGTGTACAGAGAAACAGCAAGAGAGGGAGAGAGAGAAGGGAAAAGTGTGAGTGGATTTCAGCGCTGACTTCATCTGACAAGCTCATTTATCCGGTCTCAAACAGACCTCCTTCTTCTTTCTCTCTTTTTCTGCCTTTTTGTATATCTTTGTGTTTCTCCAGGCCAGAGCTGACTGCGAACGTGATCCACGAGGCCAACGCTGCAGTCTGGTTTCAGGATCAGCCCACACCATCAGTATGGGCTGTACACAGCCTCGGACCAACTCGGGGCAGGAAGCGCAGTCCCTGGAGGTTGGTGATGCCAAAGTGCCCGAAGTGCTCTCCTCTCTGGAGCGGCTGTCCCAGGCCACTGGAGGCATGGAGAAGTCCTGGTACCGCTGCATCTTTCCCTTTGGAATCATCTCTTTGGTGATCGGTGCAGCAGGAACTGGGGTGACCTACACTTATAATGACCTGCCTCAGACTAAAGTGGTGTCAGTTGTGCTGCTTGTCATGGGTCTTTTGCTGTTGCTGATGGCCACGACCTGTTGGACAGTTCACAAGAAGAAGAGAAGAAAAAAGAAAGAGGGTGGCTCTTTCACCTCTGAGCAGTGTCCCCTGTGAAGCACATGGGGAGAACAGTGGACGGTACTTGAACGCAGAGACATACCCATGGCTGGCTGGGAATTTAGGGGTTGACTAAAAGAACTGCCACTTCACTGCCTCCCTGCTCCAAATCCCCTCAAATCTTAATCACAGAGTTTGGCTCAGCTCATACCGGAGAGAACTTAAGCTGACAAATCATCGAGAGTGGAAGGACAGATAGACAGGACCCTGAATGTCTGTTTAGTCTGGAAAGTTTGGACCATTTTGGATTGACAAGGAGGGATCACCAATGCCTCGCATGCTCTTTAATCATCAGACAGCAAGTGTCCAGTGTCAAAACAACCTCAGAGGAGACACACACAAATATGCCTTGCACACTACATGCATATTTACACGCACGGATACATGGCCCTCGCAGTCCTCACTCACATATGCACTAGCAGTCACAGAGGGAGCTTGCCGGACACCTAACACGCTATGCAGAGCTGCTGCCGGAGTCAATGCTGTCGTCACTAGGCACGTCAGTCACAGCATTCCTCTTGCCAGGACAGGTGACTCTCCAAGAGGCCATAAGTGGGCCAAAGACGGCAACCTGATACCCAGCTCAAAGAGCAGCGCACCCGCGTCAGTGGCCAGCGTCATTCACTCGTCCTGTGACACCGCAGCAATGTGTTGGAGGCTTTTTTTACGCAATGGGAGAGTGGAACTTGAGTCCAGCAGGATCTTGCTGGCATCTGTGTTGACGATGAGCTGGAGAGGGCAGAGGACCTGCTGGGGAAGTGGAAGATGTTTGTGTGTGCTCAAATAAAGATTCTGGTGAACTAAAAAGACTGTTGGACCTTGGACTTCACTACTTAGTAGCAAGATATTTGCACATATAGCCATGTCCATGCCAAGCAAGACAAACTTCTAGTAAGCGACATACTCTGAAAGGCCTTTTGTAACTTCAGCCTCACATTACAAAGGATGGGGGCACAGACTTTCTGACTGACTGATTGTCCTCCTGTCAATGTGCAAGCATTTTCGCCCAGCCTAGTGTCTGATTGGGGCACCTCAACCCTACACAGGGCATGCCAGGATTATTGAAGGACACTACCCCGAGGGGACATGCCACTGCAGGGATACTTTGACTGATCCTACTCCCCTCGGGCCCCTCCCTCTTGGTGCCTTGAGCAAGCACTCATGGAAAAAGGCTCTGTCGCATTCCCCCGTTTCCATCTGAAGCCCCGAGAATATCCCCCCTCGCTCTCTCTCTCTTTCTATTCCTCTCTCTCTCTCTTTACCCCGACACGAATCTCCTTACCCATCCCATAGGCCTTCTGACATCCACAGTTTCTGACTTGATCCCATTCATTTTTGATATATTCCAGGAGAAAATGTGTACAGCCTTTTGACATCTGAATACACTAAAGAGCCCTATAGTTCAGAAATGGGTCATTATCACTATGTGCCAAGGAAAGTGGATTATTTTCTCTCTCATAGTGAAAAGAATATTCACTGAGAGTGACAAATTCCTATTCCAGTCTAAAATTATGCTTCAAGGCTGTCTCGTGAATACTGATGAATGTTTTTGCTCTAAATGACCCTGGGGTTTCCCTTACTTGTGCTTTCAGAGACAATGAGTGAATGTAGCTGCGCTGAGCTCCACATCTGTGAATACCTACTTTCTGTTAGTGTGGGGTCTCACAGGATGAGACACACAACGGCATTTTATTCTTGTCTTAAATATTCTACTTTCTGTCGCTGAATGTAACAAGGGATGGAAAATACAAATCAAGGAATTAGAAAGTGCAATTAACGTATGTATGTAGAATTGAAGGTGTCTGGCCAGTTCTATGTGAAGGACTGTGTAGCAGCCCTATGTACCCTTGAGAACAATCATTGATCACGGTTGCATTGATTTTGGGTACCAGATTAGTAACGCTTTGCTGAGTGAAATCTGTCCATGCATCCAGGGGTAGCAGTTAACACACAATGCCAAAGACCGTCCTGGGGGCCAGCTGCTTCAATAGACATGCAATCGATCGGCCCTTTCCCACACATTTTCTGCGACTCAGAGTGCATTTAGATGTTCCTTTGCATACTGATCGTCAGCCAAACTCTGTTAAACCAAGAGAAGGAAGTAAAGAAAGGGAAGAAATGGGGAAATGACACGTAATGGCATAAAACAAAGCAGAACCTGTCATTACTTTAACTTTTATTTGGGAGTGGGGGGCTATCCCTGCGCTCAGACTGGGATCAGTTATAATGAACATAGGAGTATTATTCTTGTTTTTGTTATTTAGCATACCTTATTTACTGACAAAAAATAGGACTAGCATAGACCAGTCTATACGCAAACCACTGTATACGATAATGTTTTGCCAAATCAGCCTTTAATCTTTTGCTCATAAAGCGTAATTATTAGTTTGTCCTTTTTTAACAATGTAGTACATTGTTGTTGCATACTTGTACTTTCTAACTTTGAAGCTGTATTGTGACAGTGTTTTAATACAAAAAAGTGATGGCAGGTGACCAGAATTTGTTTGTTAATGATGTGAAGTGATTTCCCTTCTGCCTTCTCAAATATTAAAGGGAAAATCTACCTCTCTTTGCTGCGGGGAAATAGATCCCTCACCCAGTAGACAGCCATGCTGTCTTCTAATGCTGTTTGCCACTCCAGCAAGTGACCCAAACAATGTCTGTGTGCCCTCTAATATTTGGTGCTGTATATATGACAATTTTATATTTCTACTGTATATTTCTACTTATCTGTACATCTTTTAATTGTATTAAATAAATGTTATGTGAACACACTGGTCTGTGATGTTCTAGTTTGTAGCTTGAGGTTAAACCCTCCAAGCACTTACTAAATACTTTTCTTTAAACTTCTTCGATTTGGGAGATGATTCAGAGTCATCCACAGGGATAGATACGAATGTATTTGGAATATGGGGAGAGGACAGTGAGAAGATGATGCACTAACACTGTTTTAACTCTATTTTGTGTGCACGTTAGATTATACTTATCACCACACGTAGCCATATACATAGAACATAAAAAACATATTTGGTTGACGAGACCACCTGGGCTTCCCCTGTCCTGTGCTTGAAATTTCGAGGCTGTATATAGACGCATTGCCATGTGCTGCCCTGCCAGCTTGGGTGACTTGGTCAGATACCCAGAGACGGGTGTGATCTTTTGGTTGTTAGGAAAACAGACTGACCAGTAGCAAGCAGAATAAAGGACACCCTCTACTGGCATAATGTTAAAATAAACAGTGCCAGCTTGTTATTGAAACACGAGCAAATTCACTGGGAGTTTGTTTTGTATGTATTACCTCATTTGATCATCCATGGTAACTTTGCTGGGAAACGGCCGTGGGTGTGGAGGAAACGGTGTCAAAGTCTGGATAAAGGGGTGGGGAGGGCAAAGTGCACATGGAGTGGAAGTGGTCAGTTGGATGCTAGGGTCCGCACAGAATGCAGGAAACCATATTGGATCAACTCATCCTCTTCTCAATCTCCAGAATTTGGCTTCAAACCCAAGTATTAAGCACTATTTGGCTTTTATCATACTTTTATTAAACATAACTGACATCAGTTTAAATTGTGAAGCCAGAAAAACATGCACTAAGACGTTAGGTTGTTCTGGATTTGAGCCATGTGACTTTATGTTTTTTTGTTTTTTTATAGGCAATTCTGTCTTCTGTTTTTAATTAGTCACTTCTTGCTCTTGGCTCTAAATGATACCTTTTTATTAGTATTGAGTTACATTTAAATTTGCTTCAGATATTACGGAAGCTGTTTTGGAGACAGCCAGGTGTGGAGGGAAATCACGCATGCCTGGCTAGACAGTCAAAT
Source organism: Gymnodraco acuticeps (assembly GCF_902827175.1). Classification (NCBI taxonomy): domain Eukaryota; kingdom Metazoa; phylum Chordata; class Actinopteri; order Perciformes; family Bathydraconidae; genus Gymnodraco; species Gymnodraco acuticeps. The sequence continues at coordinate 2,544,255 of NW_022990238.1, forward strand.
CAAATCACAGCCAGATTTGATCCCGCAGGTACTCGAGAGTACGGGAAGACTGCCACACTCACTGAACACTGATCTTTTTTATATTTCTGGATGAGCATAATGAGACATTGTCAAATACTAACAGATAAAAATATATTGCATTTTGTCATACTCTCATGACCCCCCTTACTTTCCATCTTGTTTCAATATCCTCCCTCTCTTTCTATCGCAAAGGTCAGTCAACAAATGTTTCTATACACAAAAGCTTTTTTTTCATAAAGTGTTCTGCTCTATGTTTCATTAGCTAATACCCTGCTGCATTGTGGCAGCTCTAATGCAATGTAAAGTCATTGCTTTCCAATCTACCTCTCGAATCAAACACAATTACTTCCTGTGGGAGGCAGCAGCTTTATATCGGCACATCTTTTCAGAGAAGACATAATGAATGCTATTGCTAAGTGAACAAAATTGACGACTTGTACCCCGCAGTTTTGTGAGCATGATTTTATTTCTGTAATTATTTTAAATGTAGTTGAAATGCTCCAACCGCTCGCTTTTCCCTAGCCTTAGCCACATTGTGCATTAGGCTACTGAGTAAAATGGTTGGAGTTTCTATGGAAACGGTAACTGCATCAAATTAAGGATGTCACAGTGTCTGCCCCGTCTGAGGTCATTCTGCTACTAGATAATTTGATACAAAAGCTCCAGATTGAGGCAACAATTACATGCTTCAATAAACACAGAGCAATTTAGCAGACATATATTTAGTTTATTCACTGTCACACATGTTTAAGTTGAAATGTATAGAAGAGAAACATTTACAGATTTAACAAAGATAATTAAGCCATTGGCTTGCAAATTGGAATTTGGGTGGGGGAATATTTAATACAAAATATAGTGTTTGTTTTAAACAAAGAAAACTATGTTCTTCATTCTCTTTCGTTCTCTTCTTTTCAAAGAACACTATTGAGTGCTGGAAATTCTCATCATTTAGGTGAGTAGAAGAATGACTGAAGTGCTGATGATGAATAGTAAGCCTGAAAGGAACAAATGATCTCTTCTTGTAGTCTACTCTGCTCCTTTATGACCAAAGAGCAGCAACGAAGAGGACACTATTCATCCAAGACAGTAATCTATTTAATCACAATGGGCATCAGACACAATGGTCTTAATTATCCTTTCATTTCTGTCATTTTCTCAAAGTCAGCTGTCGTCAAAGGCAGAACTAATCTGCTGCTTGAGTTGCTTTTGTTCCTGATCTGTGTGTGTGCTTGTGTTTGTGTGTGAGTGAGAGAGATTACTTCAACGTCATGTTTTTTTTAACATGCTTGTTGAACCAAAAACAAATAACTTACGTTAACTATCGACGTCTCTTGATTAACCTATAACATCAAAGCATCCTCAAAAAATCGATTTGGATATGCATTTCCCTGCTCCTTTATCCTGTACCTCGGACTACAAATGCACCAAAGTGCATCTGGCTAGAATGTACGATGTAATAATTCATTTGAAATAACTATTTCATTGTATTATCACTTGCTTCCAGGGCAAGAGGTACAACCAAACATTTTCTTCGTTGAGGTCAAGTCCTTATATGAATTGGATTCAGCTTTTAACATATCTTCTATATAACAACGTATTGATCAGAATTGATTTACAACAATTAGAATGTAGAGTTTGCTTTTTCTAACAATAATACAAAATGTAGAGAGATCAAATGTGAACAAATTTACCAAATGTATTAAACCGTTTATTGAATAAAAGACATGTTAAATATTGTGATTTTACTCAATGTTTGTTAGTTGGTGAGGCTAAAAGAGTAAAACATGCAAATGTAAATACCAACATCTCTCATTGAGCCCAGGACTAACACAAAACGAGAGATTTCTTTGAAGTATAAAAGTGTCACCAGGACACAGTGTAAAAATAACTTTCTCTGCTTGTTGTACAAAGTAATTTGATACTATGATCATACAAAAACACCTCTGGATCTGACTATGCGCCTGTCCCTTTAAACAGCGTACCTTTAATACGGCTTTTTCTGTTTAACTACATTTCCCTCGATCTACGGTAAATGGGTGGGTTTGTGGACGGTCTTATAATAAGGTTAACCAATGATATACGTCCACTGGCAAGCGCGTAGTTCGAAATGGCATTACCTTGTCCAATGATCTTCTGATAATTTACAGTTTATAAATCCTGACCAATCGCTGCAACTGTTATTCACGCTGGCCAATGAAATCGCTTATTGTTAGTAGATAGGCGTCAACAGTTCTGACCAATTAGATTGAACGTTGTGTTTAAACTGTCGGCGTGGGCGGTCCTAGAGTAGCTTTGGGGGCGGGGCCAAGAAGTAAGTACTCGTGCTTGAATTTGAATTCAGGAAAGAGCTAACAACTTGCTACGATATTAGTCACCACCACAGCACAACAGAAGCAGTGGGCAGGGTTCTTCATCTGTATAACATATTTTCAGGGTGTTTATAGTCTGCGAGTTTGATTTGTGTAACATTAGCTAGTATCGCCGGAACGTTTAATTCACTTCTCAGTGCTGTAGCTACATCACTGTAAGGAGAGATCACTACACTTGCAATGAAAGCGGGCGGTAAGTAACTGAAGTCAACCAAAACTCGCTATTACTACCAGAAATATTGTCATAACGTATTGTATAGTGAGTGGTTTTGAAGCTGCTTTAAATTCTTGCAATTTGACAGTTAGTTTACGTTAGCGCTGGTTATTAGCCACTAGCCAACTCAAACGTTAGCCACGGATTCCTCTTCTGTGTGACTCTAACTATCGTTCAAATGGGTTAATGCTAACAATATTAAATACAATGTGTCTCTCCCTGGTATTGTACCAGTCTGTGGTAATTAAAAACGGTAATGTTATGTTAAACTTCGTGAAACCTGGTCGTTACTTAACGGTAGTTGCATTTGAAGCACAGGAGGGAAATTTGGGCGCTCAGTTGGGTTGACTTTTCCCAGTATTATGCTGAGTTCACTGTCGTTAGATAACGTTAGCTATAAGGTCTGCTTTCAACACGTAACTTTATAATGTTGTATCCTTATATTGAAACTTTGCAAGGTTATCCATGTATTTCATAATTTCTGTATTACAACAGAGGGTTAGACTAGACCACCCGCAGATGCATTAAGTTAAGGCGTTTTGAATGTGGAGCCATAACTTTCACCTTTTACGTGACTATCTGCAAACATACCAACTGGCCTGCTTTTAAATTAAGTGTAAATATTTGCTTGACATTATAGTGGGAATTTGTTGGTGGGTCCAGCACAGGGGTGTGAAATGTTTTTGGGTTGATATTGTGTGTGTGCTCGGTGTGTGTACTTCTGTTCAAGTTTTTGTTCAAGTATATGACGTATCTAACATTTAATTTCCTTTTTTCTCTCACTAGTCCACTGCCGTTGTCCAAAATGTTTCTCGATTCCGGCACGGAAGCGGGTCCGTAAGCGAACTCCAGCCCTAACCCTGCTGTCTCTACCTGAAGAGGTCCTCCTCTGTGTGCTCCAGTGCCTCTCTGCTGAAGACCTGCTGTCTGTCAGAGCAGTGAGTAAACATAATGTAACACTAACACACAAACTAGCATGCATGTGCCAAGATTGGTTTGGGCTTGGGCATCTTGTGACCACCTGATTTTGTTTGTCTGATGACTCATTTATTGATTAACTAATTGTCCTGGCTTCTGTTACAGGTTCACTCCCAGCTGCGGGACATCGTTGACCAGCACTCCAGTGTATGGGCCAGGGTCAGTTTCAGGGACACTTGGCCATCCCCTAGCTCCTTGTGGCTTTTTGAAAGGTACAGTTACTTCTATCAAATAAAGTCAGACAAAACAACTGATGTGTTTTTTCCCCTTTGTTGGATTTTTACCTGGAACATCTCTCTTCTTTCAGAGCTGCCGAGAAAGGGAATTTTGAAGCTGCTGTGAAGCTGGGCATTGCGTTTTTGTACAATGAAGGACGTAAGTTAATACAAAACTGCAAGAAATACATTCAAATGAAACAAAAGGTCAAGTGTAATTGTGGCAGATGAAACCCACTTGGTGATTGCTTCAGGTGATAACTGCTCCTGGCCTTTTCTCTCCACAGCATTGCTGAGTGATGAGGGGCGAGCGGATGTATGTGGTCGCAAGGCCTCCCACTTCTTCAGCCTGGCAGAGAGTCTGCACTCTCCCACCACAGATCCCTTCATCTGGGTGTTCATCCGTCCACCATGGTCCCCCACCGGCAGCTGCTGTAAAGCTGTGGTGTTCGACCGTCTCAAGGCTGAGTGTGACAATAACGCGGTAGGTTTGGGTCTCACAAATTAAGAGCACAAGAACAATGTGCTTCTCTTTCAACCAATGTTTAAGGACAATTGAGTTGCAATTTAGTTTAGCCTGTGTCAACAACTAAGAAGCACATATCATGTTAATGCTTTTCTGTTTTTAATGCAACGTTGAGGTCGGCAGTAATGACGGTCATAATATTGTAAATGCATCCGCAAAATCAGATTATTATTCTCTTCAAACAATTAAAATCCAAGGTTATTGTTTTTGCTTAGAAACCACACCTTTATTGCACAGTGGAATTAATGTCATGGCTAAAACACACAGAAATGTACACTGCTTGGATAATCTCATTAAAATATTTTAAAAAGTGTAGTTGAGTATTAATAAGGAAAATAATGCAAATGATTTCTAATCTTCATCAATATATTTTCCTTTCCCTACAGGAGAAGAGAGGACCCTTGCTGCACTGTTTGGCCAGAGTTTTGCAGCTCTTTCAAGTGAGTGAGAGAGTGAGACTGAATCTAAACAACTCTGTCCGGGTGGGGTTGGCCCAGTTTCTATTAGCCTCTCATCAAAGTGTATAGTTTTGCCCTGTTGGGACGGGGTGCTGTCCGACTAGTTCATAGCAGCACAGATGGATAATTGTTCTTTCCTTTAAACAACAGCCTCTGTCAATTCTTCGTACTCTCTGTGTGCTTTGTTATTTATTGATCTGACAAATGACATATAAATGCTTTTATGGAATTCTTGTTTGTTTTTCACACCTGGAACTTTGTTACCTTTTTATAGGATGAGGAAAGACGCAAGGAGGCCATATCTATGTTGGAGGAGTCTTCAAAGTCTGGCTGTCTGCAGAGCTCCTACATGTTGTGGGAACACAACCGGAAAGCAGCTGTGAGTCCGACTCCCTCATTTAGCTTAATAGTGAGGATTTATTGATCGATATAGTGACCTCATTTTTTAAGCTGCTGTACAGGTTCTCCATGTCAAACTGAAGCACTTCTTAATTTGTTTATATTATTGTTCATTCAAGCATTAGAGTTGATTACATTGGTGGTTTCCATGTTTATTGCATTAAGCAAAATAACTCTTTAAATGAGGTCAAACAAACTATAATTATTAACTGTTTTGTGGTTTAATTCCAGATGGCAGATCCAGGCAGGTACCTCCAGTATATCCGAACCCTGAGGGACTATGCTGGCAAAGGATGCTGGGAGGCACAGGTGTGTGGGATTGAAGACGGAACAATGCCATTATAATGATGCAGCAGTGGATTTTATTTGTTATGTGCTTATTCAGTCAGTCTTTTGTCTCTTTTGCCCTTGGTTTGTTCACTGTAATGATATAAAAGACAGTGCTTTTCACGACATGTTTTTGTTTTACTTCTCTTCTATTTCCCAGTCCTCCATTTGTTCAGAGTTTGAAGCTTTTCTTATTGAACAACTATCAGGCAGTCTCAAGAGGGCTTGACATTTGGATGACGGTTTTCTTTTTTGTTCATAATTTGGCCCAAACTGCAACACTGAACCTCCAAAATATGAGTCATCCAAATCACAAGCTGTGCAATCACAGCCACAAACCACGGCAGTACTCAACCTTATTGTTGAAAGTGCCTTTATCTCAAACATGTGTCTTCTTTCCTCAGCTGTCTCTGGCTAAAGTGTGCAGCAGTGGGAATCCTCTGGGTCTGGAGTCCAAGGCCTGCTCGGATCTGGTGGCTCAGCTCTTCACTTCCCCGAACCCGGCGTCACGACACTGCACTCAGGGCGTCCTGAGGCGAGACATCAAGGACACCATGAGGTATTCAGGAACATACCATAATATTACTGGCATGATTACAGTCTGCTGGTCATTAATATCTCTAGACTATTGAATTTGGTTAGTCATTGCGATGACTCATTGTGTTTTGATCATCTTGGCTTTCATTTAATGACATTGTTAAAGAATAGATAAAACAGAACGACAGCAAGTGGTTACTGAAAAGATCAAGTTAAACCTTTACCCCATGTAAGACAGTGGAGGTATGACAACTTTAAGAGAGATTTCAAATCCTGAATGGGCAATTAAGGCAAACTGCTTGTTTTGGCCTCTAGAACATAAAGGCTAAGGACTTTAATAATCTACCCCCTGTGACTCTACAATCCACTGTATTAGGTTTAAAACTACTTTTAACACTAGACTGGGTAAATGTATCCCTGTTTTTTGTTTTGGTGTGCATACAATGATTAATTTCTGCTTCTCTTCCTGTCCAGGTACATCCTGGTGGACTGGCTCGTGGAGGTGACCACCATGAAGGATTTCTCCAGCCTGACGCTGCATGTGACGGTGGGCTGCGTTGATCGTTACCTCGCCCTGCGCTCTGTGCCCAAGGCTCGCCTCCAGTTATTGGGAATTGCCTGCATGGTAGTTTGTACACGGTGAGAACTCGCAGGCCTCTTCCTTGAAATGTTTAATTTAATTGTTGATACATTTGGGGTTATGTAGTGCAATGATCCAGATTTGTATTTTATTTATCTTAAGGTTTAAAAATACATTCCTTTCTAACCATTAGACAATGTTTGGTTCTTTTTGTTTTCAGCTACGTCAGTAAAGAAATCCTGACCATACGGGAGGCGGTCTGGCTCACAGACAACACGTACAAATATGAGGACCTGGTCCGAATGATGGGCGAGGTCGTCTCTGTGCTGGAGGGAAAGATAAGGGTAAGAACAACACGTATACTCATTTCATTAACAGTATTTTATGCACTGAAATTCAGATGTTAAATGTGATTTTTTTGCACTTTCCCTCAGAGTCCCACTCTGCTGGATTACGGTGAGGTTCTGCTATCTCTGCTCCCTCTGGAGAGACGGACCATGCACATGTTCAGCTACGTCTGCGAGCTGTCGCTGCTCTACTCTGCTCTCGCCACACCACCGCCTTCCAAACTGGCGTGTGCTGCACTACTGCTTACACGAGCACTACATCACTATGGTAATAACACTCACTGAAACACACACCTATTTGAAAAGCACTGTTAAACATTGACACGTAATGGAAATATTATTTTCCATCTAATAGGATTTACAGCTGGAGTTGAGAGTAATGTTGATGTTCTCCTAAACGTATGCCTGTCCCTCTGCAGCTCCCCTGTGGCCGAGCCAGTTGGTTGACTACACAGGATTCTCCAAGCAAGACCTCGCCTCCCTCTCTGTGCTGCTCTATGTCAAGTGGTAAGCTTCTTACTGTGTGTGGTTTGAATCAATCCCAGAAAATAATTTCTCTCATCTCCCCCAGTCTGTGGTCACATTCAGACACATCCAGAACAAGTCCTTTTCCTTAATTCAGTCCCAGGGAAGCACCAATGAGATCAGTTCTAATAGGAATTACATCCGTTTTATCGTGACCTTTTGAAAAGGAAAGCCAGTATAGCAATTGTATTCTCAAAGGGTACATAAAAACACTTCTGGTGGGCCCTCTGCAGGATAAATAGCTACTAATGAAATCAGTTAAAAACTTTAATGGACATATTTCATCCTTTGAGGAAATGCAACAGGTGGCACCTTCCCTCCTGTTGCTATGCATTTGGTTAGCAGATTAAATTGGTGCTGATTGGCGCATTATGTTTCTCAGTTGATCACGCGGCAGAGTTCCAAACATGTCATTATCCGGCCAGCTTAGTTGTTTTTCACAAATAAGGTGTTGTTGGTTACACAACACCTGTCTTGTGTAGAATATTTTTGCAGTAAATTGTGGGTTAGGCTGTTATTGTGAAATCCCCTGCAGATCACAAGTGTGCTTTAATCATCCATTCGGTCCACACAAAAGCCAACTGCCATTGTTGCTAAGTAAAGTTTGAACTCTATATTTTCATTGCTATGCGGCAGGGAAAGAAAACTGCTGCTCAAAAGATAAAAGCAATAATAATAATACTGTGAAGGTGTTTTGGTAAGTAAAAAGGGTGATAAAGCTGATTCAACACAGTGGTTCCAAACATTTATTTCCCTGTGAGCCTCTTGAACATTCAAAAGACAACTTGTGAGAAGCTATATATTTCAGGAAAATGTAAAAATGATTGATAATTAGTTTGTCTTATGCCTTGTACAGCACCTTTTCAAGCCTTTATCCTAATTGGGGAAAAACATAAATATATTAAAGTCTAATCGATACAAAATGAGTCAATTTCCTGACTCTGGCTCACGCAGGACTCGTGCTCCATCATGTTGTCCTCCATGGAAAGAGATAACAAGAATTGATTGGTGACGTGTAGTCTGTTTTCAGCACGCTCGTATAGCCACATTGATTAGATATAAGATTGTGTCTAATGTCTGGTGACCAAGACGATGGATGGCCATTATGGTATTAAAGCAAACATGAAGCCCACAGAGAGCTGCAGACTCATAAGAGACAGTGGGAGGCATTGGAAGTGTGGGAACGGGGGAGGATGGAGTGTGTGTATGTGTGTGTGTGTGTGTGTGTGTGTGTAGCCATGAGTGAGTCACCCACTGAGTCACAGAAACGTGCCTCGGGGTGAGTCACTTTGATAGGTGAGCATCGTATCGACAAACTGTAATTCTCAAATGGACAGGTAACGAGATTTGTCCCCAAGAGTTGATTAAGCTGATGCAGGAAGCAAAGTGGATCAAACTCAAACAAGTCATCTCTCTTGTCTTTGTTCCTCTCTCGCTCTCTCGCTCTCTCTCTCTCTCGCTCTCTCTCTCCCCACAGTTTTAGCCCGGACGTTCCCAAAGATTACAGGCATGTATCTCTTACTGGTGTAAAGCAACGCTTTGAAGATGACGCCTACCAGCATATCAGCAAAGAAAAGGTATGTTATTATTAGGGATGCACGATAATTATCGGTCCGATATTAGGAATTATGACGTCATCCCGATAAACCCGATAACAGTATTAATAGCCCCGATCATATACAATATATTTTTTGGGTAAAAAAAAGAAGAAAAAATACTGCGGTGTGGGTGGATTGGGATGAGGGGCGCTTGTTTTTTCACTCGGCTCCTCCCGTTTTGCCAGTACTGTGGTATTAGTGGTTTAGGAAGAGGGGAGTTTTTCACAAATCCAGCGCTCCCTAACTCATGCCTGGCTGTGACGTAAATGGTGTGCGGCCGTGAAGCCAGGACAGTAAACAAACATGTCGTCGGTGGTATGGGCGTTGGAGCTATGTGCAACTCACGGCATATGCTCGAACCGGAGCTGCCTGGACGCTGCAATCATGTTGCGCACTATCCGTGCTGAGTGTGCTGACTTTTCGTACAATGTCCCACTGTCTGGCTTCCTGCATAAAGTCAAGTGCTCGGCGCAGTTGTGACGAAATGTCGCTCCTCTGTTTTCATTTAAACAGCTCCTTATATCCGTTAGCGCAGCTAGCTAGCACCAGATGCTAACAACAACAATGGATGTAAGGTCTCTCGCTCGCTCGGGCCACACATACACACACCCTCCCGGTCCTCCCAATAGCCAGTCGGTGCCTGCCGGTGAGCGTGGAAGTGTGGTCTGCCACAAGCGGGCGGCAGGAGCGGGGCTGTCAGCATCAGCTTGTAGATGGTATTTTAAACTCGATGCGCTCTGAAACTACGGGGCGGCAGAGGAAAAAAAATACACATGCGTTAAAAGAATTAGTGGCGTACATTTTGTTTTGTTATCGGTCTTGAGAAGCAGGAAGTTATCGGTTTCAAAAAACCAATATCGTGCATCCCTAGTTATTATTTATTTCAGGTATAGGAACAAGCTTTTAAGAATTGTAGCTCATTGTGTCATCGTGATTGATTGATTATTTGATGGTCTCCACAAGGTGATGGATTTCAAAGAGCTGTGTCAGATCTTGGAGGTTCCTGAGGTGGAGCCCCAGATGGAGCCTCCCAGTCCCACCGGTCCCCCAGCAGACATGCACACCTTCCTCGCCTCTCCATCCAGCACCAACAAGAGGTAACACACACATTCCACCATTTATATTCAAATAAATTGCATTATATCAACATATTATTGATATATACCATAAACATAGATATGATGTAGCGCTTAATGCAATATGGCATTCTGGCCACTAGAACATCTTATGTGCCCCATTAAGTGTCTCTTTTTTTATTATGATGTCATGCAGTGAGCACTCTCAAGCTTGCATGGCTTTTAATGGCATAGGGCCAGTGGGTAACCTTTAATTTTTAATCTTGCTGTTTTATGTTATGAATCCACTTGATCTGTTTTGGTTTGCTCTCTTTTCCATGAAGGGATTTGACTATGTGGAGGGAGACGATATAATAATTGATTTCTTTTGAATTTACAGGCGTGCAAATGATTGTACAAATACATGACAGTATTACTATTACCATCCCAATGTCACTATTGTTGTTATTTGACGCTGTTGCTCCCAGGTTTGCAACATATTGTACATACGTTCAAGAGAACCATTAAGGCTCATGTGTGACAGGGATTTAAAAACATGAAGGATTCTGTCTTGGGAATAACTCTGTAACTGACGTCAATATGTGCAGAGCCCCCTCCTCTCTTCTTGCTCCTTTAGCAGTTCTACCATTGAGTAATGTGTGCTCCGTAACGAACAGACTTTTAAAACGTCTCAGCCAGAAGGTGTTTGTGCCGTCTGTGAGATGCTGCGGTGACTCACTGTAACTCCAATTTCCTCCCAAGGAGACGCGATGACGCAATGCAGGCCCGCAGAGCCAGCTTTGTTGCCACGCCCACGGCAGAGCTGTCCAATCAGGAGGAGACGCTGCTGGTGGACATCCTGGACTGGAGCCTGGACACTTCCAGTTCCGGTTATGAGGGGGACCGGGAGGAGGAGAGCGAAGGAGAGAAAGACGCTGATTGTGAGTGTTCAGAACAAAAGGGACCACTTTCATTCTATTGTGGGTGTTGGCAGAATCTCAAAGGTGCTTATAAATGAGCATATAAATGAACTAATCCATATATGAAGAGGAATAATGTATGAGTCAGTCTTTTAGTAGGACATGAAGTGACTACAGATGACAGCAGTTGCAACAATTAGCATAATAAACCAGCACAAGCATTTAGGCCTGTTACTGCAGGTTAACTGTCATGGACAAATGTGGATGAATGATAGAGGCTGCTGTAGAGTGTGTTCAGGTTTGTAGTTTAAGCTTTGCCCGAAATCATTATTTCCATAAGTACTAACACCTTTTTTTCTATAGCTTCGATGATATCTATCAAACTGCACTTGCTGACTGATGAAGACAAAGGACTAGAGCACTGCAGAGCCTTGTCCAGCGACGAAGAAAGCTTCTCTGAAGCGGAGAGGGAGGTGAGCAAGGAACCCCTCCCTTCCCCTGCAGACGTTCACAGCTCAGGATACTCCTCTGTCCAGAGCGTTAGCCCCTCATCCACGTGCTCCGCCTCCTCCCTCATGCCTTGCACATTCAAAACCTTCACCCCTACTCTGGGCGCAGCGTCCGCTAAGCCCCAGCCGGGCTTCCGCCTGTTGGTGCCCATGCAGAGGCCGCGGGGCTCCTCCAGCAAACAAGTGAAGAGGAAGAACTCAGCGGCTCATAGTGGAGGGGAGGTGGAAAGGGAAGAAGAGGTAGGAGACGAGTATTCTGCCAAAGCCGGGTTTCTGAGCCTATAGAATGTGATTGTTTATAATCCACCAGCACTTTTGTTTAGTTCTCAATGCTGTTCCTCACTCCTGTCAGTCTGCACTGAGCCATCAATTTCCAGAAGATCAGGAGACTTTCAAGTAAGGGAAGACAAATGTAATATCTAGAAACATTATTTTCTATCAAATTACATTTACAAGTTTACACACATGTCACAATAGAATACCTCTCATAAACTTCAGGACTCGCCGTCGGATCCGAAGCCACTGGAACATTTCTGTTGCATCGCCTTCTACTCCAGCTCATCTCAGATGGAGTTGGGTAGTTTAGATGAAATTAAACTTCTAGGACTGGTGTTTAGGAGGCGAAAAAGTGTTCTCTATTTGAAAATCATATTCTGGGGAAAACCTTAAACACAGCTGTCATGATGTTGTGATTGTTTTGATTATCATAGTTTCTGATATGTCTGTACAAGACTCTTGTATTTGGTGAATGTTGATGGAAATGTCTGCATCTGAAGCCTAAAAAATATGATTTTATGAATTCCTATTTTTCCATTTTGTCCTTAGTTCTGTGTGTTTGCCAAAGGTACTGTAGTGGTGTCATTTGTATGTTCAGGGGCGTCTACTTGTATAGAAACAGAATTGTGAAGTGAGTTTTAGTAGTCTGCATCTTCTAAAGTATACACCAGTTGTGCTGTTAATATGTTTAAACAATATTAACTTGATACACCTCAATCCCGTCAGGAACAGCAGATGTTAAAATGTTTCCTAGCTGGATGGATGAGTACAAATCTCAGACTATCATCCAGATGTTAAATGCTGCAGTCAAATCTAATGATGTACTCAATGCAATGAGAATTTCTGTCATGCTGGTGAGAGATTTTTCTCCTATCTAAATCAGATCGAGCTCTTTTATCATCACAGAAGGACCGTTTTTAAATGAAATGTAACCATTTCCACGCTTGAACAATCAATACTGAAGTATTTTTGAATGGATTTGCTTTGCCTTCTTCGAGCAAAAGGTAACATCAGACACTAAAGGATATGTATTACCTGATGGGATTTTGAAAGTACTGTATGCCTCATTCAGGACACTGAGAACACAATGTTCTGTTACGCCAGACTGGTTATAACCTGTGTTTTTATATATGTACATAGTACTATATGTATAAATGGAGAAAGACAAAGAACATGCCACTACTTGAAATTGTTTTTGCCTTATTCCAAAAAAGGGCAGCTTTCTTTGTGAAACTAATGTTTTTCTACAGTACAGTGTTTTCTCAATAGACCTGTGATGTGAATATGTATTTTTTTTTTATTGAGTTAAAATAAAAGAAGCCATCATGCAAGATTTATTTCAGTGTTATTTTGTTCATTTTCCACCACAAAGACAACCAATTGAGTTGTAATAGAATACGATATACAGTGTGCTTCATTGTTAAAGCAATACAATAAAAAATGTAACTATACTGAATTAATGTAAATGCATATATACACACTTACCACAATATGCACACCACTAAGTACCCTGTGAAAGCCAGTTAAAAATAATGTCTTCTGCAGCTCGGGACGAAGTTTTCTCACATTTGACAAAAATAACTAAAATCTTCGAAGCCGTGTCACAGACTTCCTTATTATAAGTTACACTTTGAGAATCGTTATCCAGTGTTGTTCTTACATTGACATGTTTAAAATATCTTCTGTGAAAAAAGCTTATGGGACTATATAGTCATGATATCTCAAAAGCATCTATTTTGACCATTCTTGTTTATATATATGTCCCTGCAAGTCCCCCATCCAATTCAAAGTGCAATACAATAAGGTAGATTTTTTCCAGGGCAAGCATCTCCTGAGCTGAAGGTATACTGTGCATAGTGTGTTTGAGATTATAGATTACAAAATTGAATTCAGGAGCTCCTTAAAACCGAATGGCATTTCAAAGTATTTCATCATAAAAAACAGTTAGACATAATGAAGAGCAATACAAATGTGAAATACATTTGTTTGTATTAAAAATGTATTGTATTAAAAAAAAAAAAGAAGTTTTTTTAAAGGCTTATTTAAATAAATTCAAGGGATTTATATTTCATTATTCCGCATTATTTCAGGGGACTTTTAATGTGTGATGCATCATTTATTTATTTAAGGGGACTTCCTAATGTTACTTTTTTCACAACTCATTTAATACTACCATTTGTACAAAAACATGTAACAGCGCATATAACTTGAATACGAGCCACAACTGAAAATAATAGTATTGTTAGTGCTCCAGGAAGCACAGCTGTTTGGATCACGTGATGTCAGACTTTGATCACGTGACGAGTTTTGTTGACGGTTGTTGCTGCATTTCGCACCATGTATTCACGGGCTTATACAGGAGCTGGTGCAATGTCATCGCGTCGCTAGCAGACAGCAAACTGGAGGGGTGAAACACCTGGCTGCAGACATCAGTGGCATCTCTAATGCCGGCCGAGCCTCGATACTGTCCGTGACGAAAAGAGTGCTGTGGTGCTTTTTTCGTCGGTTTAAGGGAAAAAAGGAAGAATTGTATTTACCTCGACAGGAAGAGAGACCGGGAAGTTAATGTGTCGAAACCTGCTTTTTTGAGGTAATTCCACACATTTATGTGATGAATTTGCTCTGGCTGAGACGTTAGATTATTAATAAAGTGTCAAATGAAACCATGTCGGTGAGTCAGCACGTTATATATTATAAATACCTAGCTTTGTTCCTCAGCTCCATCATTAGCATTCATCAGAATCCTTAGGGATTGACGAACAAGTCGATTGTCCAATCAGGAGGTTCAGAAGGCTGTGTTCGACCAATGAGAAAAGGGCTGGGCAGGTTTCTGTTTATCAGGAAATGGTTCACGTTACGTCTTGTAATGCCCTTATTGTTTGCTTGACCATACTAAAAAAGAAATAGTTGCCTTAACTTGTGCCACATGGTCTACTCAATTATATTGATAATAAATACAATGATCCCTTATGTCAGGATAAGGTTGCCGCCTCTTAGAAATTAAAGGCACCAGTATAAATTAGGAGTGTCCCAGCATGACCTTTTTTTACTACATTTATAAACTAATTTCTTGTGCTGTGAAAAAAAGTCTCCCACTATGCAAACCTGGTTGCAGAAGCTTTAACAGTCAATGTTTATTTATCACCATCTTTGGACTGTACCCAGTTAGATGCAAATGTGACTGTCAGTATTATCAAAAGTCAATATTCTGTTGGAATGGGCTATAATTAGATGTTGTATAAGCCATAAAGATATCTCTGTAACCATCATGTTGTCAACCATCCCAATGTGCCTGTATAACTGGTTTAACATGTGGATGTGAATGGTCTGTTTTTCAAAAGCTTTTTTTGTCCATATGTTTTTCAAACTGAACAACATTTCTGGATGTTACTCCTTCATTTAAATGTATCAGTTAAAATGTTTTCCTTTTTCATGTCTTGTGGTCTTTGCCCTTAATGTTTTCACTTAAAAGTTGTTTTGTTTACAATTTCTGCACATGACTAAAACATCATGACACTGCTGATTGTTCAATTTTACTTCTTTTTTTCTGAAATCATTGTTGTATAGAAACTGAGATCAGAAAGAACATCACTGCTGGTGGAAGCTGAATCGAAAACACAACTAAGCTCTAATAACTCTTCTAAAACATCTTAAAGCTTGAATTGTAAACTTAGCTCTAATTTTAAACGTTATAAATGTCACTCTCATCCCTCTCTCTTAGGCTAACTGGACTGTGTCCTGTGTAACGCTCAAAATGGCAATCGCGCGACAATTTGGACTTCTGTTGTGGAAGAATTATCTCCAGAAGGTGAGTTGGAGCGAGGTGAACCTACAACAAGCATGCATTTGTCCTTATTAGGTGCTGACATTGTTTATAACGGTGAAATGTCAGAAGTATCTGTGTTTGCAAAGCAGAGGCCTGCATGACAGTATTTGCTAAATTATAAGCGTATGTGAGATCGTAAATACAGAAAACTGACAATTTATGATGTAAGCCCTGCTACCTGGAAACATGCTTTACCCCAATAACATGCAGAATAATACACGGTGTTGCTGGCCTGTTGTTGTGTCACAGACTTGAGCTAGGTCAACATGTGCAAGCTGTGTTTTAAAGACGTATATGGTTATCTTTACGGTAAATCAAGATTTGAACTTTTTCAGGAATTAAGGATCTTTTAATGATTTATTAATACAATAGATGGAATGTAGTGGGGTTAGGCTTTTATCCAAAGCGACTTACATACATTCAGTACTGTGGGCAATCCCCACAGCAGCAATTTGGGGTGAAGTGTCTTGCCCAGGGACACAACGACATGCTGACTGCAGTGGGGCTAGAAATTGCCATCCCCTGATTCGGAGTCCAGCGTGCATCCACTGAGCCACAGCCTCCCACACATAGAACATGTTTAAACCAATATGTATTATATTTAAATTAGAATAAAAATAGAAATCATACAAATAAATACATGTGAATGCTGTGATACTGTTGTGCATCTATCTATGAATATAGTATTTGTCATCCACATTAGTTTAATTAGAAAAAGTATAGAAATGGAGGCAGTATATTTACTAGGAATATTTAGGTTGCATGTATATACTGTTTGGTTTGTATACTGTATGTGCATATTGCATAATTATGTATTCTTCCAATTGTTACAGATCATTAGACATGATTCATGTAACTATACATTTACGTGTTTAAACAGTTTTGTGAGTGAAACAATAAATACAAACATTTGAAGGATAAAAGGTGGCAATTACTTATGAGCAACTCTATATACATGGAAACATGTTAACACATGTTCTGTCATATTGCAATTATATATATTAAGTAGTAGTGTGTTTTCTAGAGACTCCATTAGTGCCAGACAAGCAAATGTTGGTGTTGCTTTTTTCATCTTGGAGGCAGAAAGCACACAGAGTATATGTTCATTACCTAAACTGTACAAAATAAAAGATTGTGTGAATTACAGAGTGAGTGTAGGAAAATTAGTTTTGTATACGACTAACATGAATTTAAAAAAGCGGAGCAATTGTTGAAAATTGACATCTTAGATCTAAGACTACCTCCAGCGCTGTTTATAAAATAATAATCTCAAAGATGATTGTCCCCATTTCACAAAAAGAGGTAACACAAAGCCCTTGCATTTGCAGTGTTACAAAACTAGTGTCAAAAAACTTTATGAACAATTTTATTCATACATTGAAACACACTTTTAAAAACATTGAAAACAGAAAACATGTCTATTATTGGACTATATTTATTCCTCTCCAAGTGACAAAACTGATTGAGTCCTGAAAAGGGAAAGTCTTAGATTGACTGTAATGTCCTGCAACTGTTCAAGTCACTTTGTACTCCAATCACTCAACAATAGGAGGCTGTGACATTATGCATGTGAGCTGTCTGGGAAAAGTCTATTTCAATTCTGAATAGAGTTAAAGGAATACATTGATGTCCAGAACCCACCTCCGCTGAAAATGAGGTGCAGTTAGTATTTCCAAAGCGTATTGACAAGATGGAAATTGGGTTTGCTTTTCAACGCTATAGTGTTCTTAGTTCTGTGTGTCTCATAGTACAATACTCACCTGTTGCAAAAAATGGAGCCATATTGAATCTGTGATGAGGTATTAAGTTAATAAAGACATGTTTATTCTCTCAAACATAGCCTAGTTAATTAATCCCAATACTGTTTAGTCTGTTTGTCAAATTCTTGATAATTCACCTATTTTGTGAAACCCTGACATCTGCAAAAAAAACACCCTCCTTTTTTTATCTTCTTCCTCTTTTTATTTTACCTTTATACACCCATTTCAAAAAGACGACAGATTACCTGTGCTCTTGCTCTCCAGAAACGTCAGATCCTGGTAACCGTGGTGGAGATCCTGCTGCCGCTGCTCTTCTCCTGCATCCTCATTGTGCTACGCCAGAAGGTGCCTTTTAAGGACTACCCAAATGCCACAGTCTATGGGAGCTTCGACGTTAACCAACTACCATGGGGCTTGAATAAACAGTTTCAGCTGGCCTATGTGCCCGGTAACTCCAGTGTGGTGCGTCAGGTGGCAGAGGACGTGCGAGGCAGCCTTCTCTTCTCCGCAGGTGGGTCATATCTGGGCAGTAAATGGGTGACTAGAATCCAGGACACTTATCGAATGATGTTGGCTTGCTTAAAAATAAACTGCAAATCTGTGAAAAGCAGAGCATCCAATGCTTAAAATATATATGCTATCTTAGCTTAGTATAACGTCTGGGAATGGGAAAGCTCCCTCCAACGTGCAAAACTATTTCCCCTTGATTCTCATTTTTTGGCTAAGTTATGCTTACATGCTGCTTGCTGTAAATTCACTCGACAGTGTGGTATTGATCTTTTGACCTTATCTTCTAACTTTTGGCATAAAAGCAAATAAGCACATTTCCCAAAATATCATACTATTTATTTCAAATAGCTAATATCACTTCATAAATAATCAACAACAGAGAAAGGAAGCTCTGGTGGCTCATCTGACAGTTGTTCTTTAGTCGGGCAAGGATCAAACAAGATCCATTCACCCATGGAAAAAAACCAAGCCGCTCCGTCTTCAGATCATATTCATTTATGAATGTAGCATTTAGGATATTAAATAATATGTATAATATGATTTTCTGAAGATAAATAATCTTGTCTTCCTCCTTGGTTGTCTCCAACACATATTTAGCAAGACTTAATAAAAATTGCTTGAAATTCAATAACAACATTTTACAACAACAAAACGATAATCACATACTGAAGCTGTAGAACATTCACAGAAATGGTCTGCAAACATTTGAGATCTTATAAAGGAAGAAGTTGCTTTCAAATTCTGGCTACAAGTCCTTGTGTTTAAATCCCAAACTGATCTGTTAATACCAGCACATAACCATTGAAACGAATACCACAGCCTTAACACCTTTGAAATGAGGGAAAGAGGTGGAAATACTGGTTTCTCTAGAAACTGCCCTCAGGAGAGCAAACGCGTACTCCCGTGTCAGACCGTATCAACTGGGAATGTAACTGTGTAAAGAAACAAAACAAACACACTGTAGTGTGTATCCTCCTCTCTTAGGACTTCTACAATCTCTTTTTGATTCACACACACTTCTGCATGTGTGACCAGCTATGTAGGTAAACATGCAGACAGTCTCACAGAGTCACAGGTGTGCAAACATGTTTGACATAATGTGCATAGCCATTCTGACAGACAGACAATTAGCAAGATAGCAGTCGTGTGAGGCTGAAGGCAGAGATGTGGCAGCACATGTCTGATATGTTTAACTGCACGTTGTTTTGTGGTGAGATCCCAGCTCAGCCATTCATGAATAATTGATCTGGTCGTTTAGTGGGAAAGGTGGAATAAGGTTGAATTTGAGTATGTCATGCACACAGAAGAACACCAAAATGTGACGTCAATGTTCTGACCAATAACGATTGGACTCTCATGAATGGTTTTAAAAGCTGTGTGATATTTCAAATGTCAGTTTTACCAAAAACCAGTAGGGTTGTTGAACTGGAACCTCTAAAAGAGGCCCCACATTGTGTCTGTGGTGTAAAGATATGACTCATTGTTTATACTTTACATGCTGTGTTGGGAAATAATCAATTGTGAAATGAGATTTCCTTTATTGTGTAATCTCAAATTATTGTTGTTAAAAAGTCGGTCATCTTCATTTAATGATGTTATGTTTTGTCTTAAACTATAAACCACTACGTTTAGCTATTTAAATGTTTTATCCATTATGTATAGTAAGTTATTTTAACTTCCTCTTCCTTTACTCATACTTAATTATTTGATCAGCTTAACCATTACTTTTAGGTAATTATCTCATCTGTTTAGCCATTGTTCTTTTAGCTAGTAGTTAAACCATGTTCAAACATTTGGAACTTTAATTATTTTAATTAAATATCAAAAACCATATATCCAATACTTTGAGCGGAGTCATGTGAGTGGGGATGTGTGCGGTCAGCGTAGCTCACTTACTGGTCATCGTGACAGTATATTTACCTAAGATAAACATCACACCAATGTATAACTCTATGTAGATGTTTTTTCCCCAAATATTTGGATATGACTTTTTGCAAATTTAGATTTCTGAAAAAAAAGAATAGCCCCTGTTTAGGAACGATGGGGTCAACCTAGTCGTACAGCTGAAGGTCAATGTGACCAATACATGTTTGAACTAGTGTGTTTGGCAGCTGATTGTCCTTGACCTGTTTCACTCTGTGTGTCTGCATGCAAATGTTTATTCAATGAGACTGACCCAGATGTACCTTTTGGAACAATATGTAATACTGATGTCTTTTGCCATACTCAGAAAACCTACATGTGCGGTTTATGGTTTGGTTGAAGTCAAAAGAAAACCAAATCAGATCTTCTTTGTCCTGCACGCTGTTTTTATTGATCTTCATTTCGCCTGCTTTGATGTCTTTTGTGTGTTATGGCTCTGTGCGTCCCTTTTTGCTTTTTAGTTTACCATGACAAGTGTACATTTTTCTCTCGTATATGACCTCTTGTATTGATAATATTCACCTTAGTATTTAGTATGCTGACAGCGTCTGGACCATATTCAGTGAGATTAGCGAGCGCCAAGGTCAGCCCATGAGACAGGGATGAAAACAGACCTACGTGAGGAGAATACCACACCGCGACTGATCTAATGTTTGTTTTTGTGTGTACGTGTCTTTTCCAGTGCGTGGCTTCGAGACAGAAGAGCAGTTTGAGGAGTATGTGAGAAGTGACCCTAAGTCAGCGAAACTGCTGGCTGCTGTGGTGTTTGAGCATCCATTCACCCACGATGATGAACCTCTGCCCCTGAAGGTGAGAGGCAGTAAACACACACTGTCACTGCATGCAGAGTTTAGCCACAACATGAGGGGTAAATTATTATGTCTGTATTTGAACAGAACCCTAACTACTTAGTGTAAAATATGCAACATAAAACATTTTTTTTTCTCAGTAGGATGAATAATTAAATTTAATAAAAAGGTGTTCCTAATAATTCTGGTTCAGTCTCTTTTCAGTGCTTCCTTAAAAAATAGAAGGAAGAGTCTTACACTAACAAACATGTTTTGGAACATTAAATAGCATCGGTGTGCATGCTAACTTTGTGATATCACATAATTATAACTACCAGATTGATGTCTGCTGTGATAAATGCAAAGTAGAATAAAGGTAGAGATGAAGCTTCTCCTCCTGTGTGGCAGGAAAAACCTGATGTGAATTTACAGCTGTGTACAGCGCTTTATCTGAGTGTTCTGAAGCAGTCTGATATACTTAATATGCCTGAAGACTTCAGACTGTATTTGTTTCCTTACTGTCCTTGGAGAAAGTTTTTCTTGCTGCCAGGAACCATAAACATAAAAACACACACCAGCAATCAAGGAGGTAATTGGAACTGAAACTTCCAGTACCATGAACGAAAGTAATTTTTCTAAATTACCTGGAAACTAAAGGCATACTGTTGCAGCTTCAAAATGTGAAATTACGTAGTTTACTTTATATTTTCTGGTTCAGGGGACGCACCCTGATAATGATACATTGTGAAATACAAATCTGTGTTTAAATCAGCAGGGAGGAGCCCTAGTTAAAGTTAGCTGTTAGCAGCTGATAAGGAGGCGATATGGTAAATGATAACATTGTCATTATATGTTTTCCTACATATTTCTTCTTCGAACGATTGGCAAAAACAAAAAAAACAAAGGGACGACAACTCACAAATGTATATATTTGTGGTTTTGTTAACAAATAATAACGTTGTTGTGTATATTTTTACCAGATTTATGGTCCAAAATAATACTAACACGGAGAATGGTGTTCTTTATCTGGCAAAACAGTTACTCTGCCATTTAACCTCTGCTTTTGTTAAATTCAAATTCAAAGTAAGCCGAGGACATAATGGTTAGTTTTACTAGCAGATAGAACACAATGGCAAATAATGTGCCTGCCAGAACATGACTCAAAGAAGCCAAACATTCTTGTTGGTTTCAGAAGGATTTTGTTGCTGCTGGCTCGATGTTAGTCTGTTTGTTAACTTAAGTAATCTTAGAGCACATTTTAACAATGCTGTTCAGGCTGTTTCTGTCATTAGGTGTGAAGCTGTGTAATGTGTAATTCAAAGGTTTTGAATTGTGTAACGAGAAGATAAAAGAAAAGCTCAGAAGACTTTGTAAAAGTTAAATTAAACAACGTACAAATAGGTTGATGTATTTAGTCAATAAAACTGATTTGGAACTTGCTCTCTTAATAACAGGTGAGCTACCACCTGCGTTTGAGCTTCTCCCCACGTAACGCCCCTGTCCAGGAGAAGTTTGAGCTGAACCCCAACAGCGACCTGGACTGGCACACGCTCAGCCTCTTCCCCCTCTTCCAACTGCCAGGGCCGAGGGAGCAGTACGACAAGGATGGGGGCACGCCTGGTGAGAACACACATTACCGTTTCTTTGTTTCTCTTTATCTGTCTATTCCACTTCCTCTCTCTCACCCGTCAGATTTAAGCCAAAACAAGTAACAACAACATTTAAATATTCTGTAAAGCTTAATTTCTCAGAGGACTTATTCATTTTAGCTTTAGTCATTTTAAAAGCCACAAAATAATGTCAACAGTTTTATTTCTCTGCTGAAACGGAGATTATGATTGATGAAAACCATTTATGTTCAACGATCTCTGCAGCAGAGTCCTCTCTTCAGGCTGCGTTTCCATGGCAACCACGGCCCTACAAATCTAGTTTTAGTAAGATTCATCGTGCCCTCGCATCATTTGTAGGGCATTTGTAAACAAACACTCTCCACTTTATCTTCACATGTGTCCCTTAGGTTGAGGTTGATTATTAATGCAGGATTGGATAAGACACTGTTCTGCTGTAGACCGTACTAAAATAATGAGGTTTCAAAACACTCATAGCAGTGCTTGAATTGGAATGAAAAATGTGCCAGTACTCTAAAATCAGCAACTTTTTCAAGTCAATTTTATATACACAGCCCACAAACAAGAATTTGGCTACTATAATGCTGGTGGGTTTGTCTCTTTACTACTGTATATTTTAGAAAGGTTCACTGTACTTAACATTTTTTATGATAGGCAGCGGATATGGCTAAAGCTCAGTAAGGTCAATATTAACTGAAAATATAGCAATCAAAGTCTAGATCTTCTGCTGAAGACACATGAAGCAGAGACCTTTCAGGTGAGAGCCCCTCTGGTGGTGTTCAACATTAATGACAAGGAAACAAAGCTCTGGTCAGAAGCATTTTTTATAAAAAGCTTTAACAAAATTAAGTATTTCTGTACATTTTGAATGCAATCTAACTTTCCAACTCAGAAAACGAAAAAACGAAAAAGTGCCAAAAGTCTTCTCACATGGCTGAGCTGCTTTGCAATATACGTCACCACTGAAGAATACAAATATGTATAAAGTAAACTATGATGCAATCTAACTTTCCAACTCAGAAAAATGATAAAGAGCATGAACAAAGAACATGTAAAAACAAATGCAAAATTTGCACAATCTAAAATGAGAAACTGTAACTGCAAGTAACAAAGTCTGAGCCATGGTAAAGAGTTACATTGAACACCAAGCTGATCAGATAACTCCCTGGTTGGTCTGAAGTCCTTCTATCTCCAGGATCTGTACAAATCGGCACATTATGCCAAAAGTCTTCTCACTGGGTGAGCTGCTTTGCAATATACTTCACATTGTTAGAAAAGGCTCCAGAAGGCCTTGGGGACATCAGTATCAGGGGCTGGAGCTGGACAGGCTCTTTCATCAGCACTTCTCCTTCCCTTTGCCAGCCAGGACCTCACATACTGTTCCGGATTGAACTGTCCTAGTGATGGTCCATTACATTTAATGAAAACCAGGCTGGACAGTCGGCTGACAGAGAGAGCATTCCTTTTTGCAGTAAGGATATCGTTCATGCAGCTGAATGCCCGCTCACACTCACTAGTGGAGACAGCGATGGTTCGGACTGCTTTCAGTAGAGGCTCCATGGCAGCAGGTGTATGGGATGCCCTGGTTTCCTTGTATTCGCGAAAGCCCTGAACAGTCTCTCTTCTGTCCACTTTCAGCACTTCGCACAAACGTAGCACCTCTACGTCCCCATACTGTACGTCTAACTCCTCTTCAGGCCAACTTCCAGGATGGATAACTTTCATGTCCTGGATTAGCTGATTGTCCCGGGCCTCCCGGCCATGTAATGGGATTTCTCTTGTGCTGACATGAGAGGAGGTTGTGGAAGTCATTCTGTGTCTCAGATTCTCTACCATACTGCGGAAAAACTGACCTGCATGAATCTGTACAAGCCTGCCATTCTCACGCAGGGCAACACCCTTGAAGGACTTCTCAGCTAGAGCTGTATGAACTGTAGTCATGTGTGGGCCAGGCATGGTGACCATGGATTCAAAAACTCGTATTTCTCGAGTTAAGAGCCTATCTGCTGTAGGCAGTGTCATCTCTCTTTTTGGAGTTGCCGAGAGAGGTCGCTGAGCTCTGTGAGCGCATCGTACATCAGTCCCAGATTGCTGACAAACGTTGCAGATGTGAGCACATCATCCAGGCCCTTGTACTTTGCTCTGTCTCTGGAATCCCTGCTCGTGTCGTTTGCAGCATTTGTGAAGTGATCATGAAGCACTCGGTAGTTTTCCCAGACTGCTCTGACGCTCCTTTCACTTGAAGCCACCCAGCGGATGGACAAAACACGCCCTATCACCAGGAGACGCTGTCCGACTGCTTGCGCACACTGCGCTAACTGCCTCTGATTTTTGGGGGAGGCATGGAACAAGGAATAGAGTTTGTCAAAAAAGATCTGGAAATGATTGAGCCCTGAGATCTCCTTGACCACATCCCCAACTGCCAGCTCTAGACGATGATTGGAGCAGTGCCACACAAACAGGCTTGGGAATTTACTACACAACTGGGTAGCAACGCCTGTTCTCTTCCCTAGCATGACTGAAGCCCCATCACATGCAAAAGAAACGAAACACTGACCTAAAAAGTCCTCGTTAAAATCTCTTCCAAGACACTCCATTAACGCCTTTGTGATGTCATCAGCCGTTGTTCCATCCAACTCGATCAGCTCCCAAAAAAACGTTTCGGGCTCAGCATCAGCTAATGCTGAGCGTAGACACACAACAAGCACCGTTTTACCACTAATAGTGGTAGATTCATCGACCAAAACACAGAGTTTTCTTTAGTTTTCTGTAATGTCTTTTGCCATTTTTTTTCTTCAGCTCATGAGCTATGTGGTCGATGATTTCGCCACAGGTTTTATTGGAGTGCAAAACCCTGCCCACGTTCAGCCCATTCAGTTTCTGTACATTCAAATCAATTGGCATGTCTGTGAATGGCCGGCTATGTTTGCCAATTTTATATGCCGTTCGAAAAACTCTGATAGTGGTGTCTAATTCAGATTTATGCATAGACTGCACTTGATGTTGAATAGTTTCACGTGAAGCAGATGTAAGGATGTCAGCAGCTTTTACATGGGCTTGTGATTCTTTATGTTCTTTGATTTTTTTTCTCAGGCTAGCTTGTTGTTTGCCCTTGTCAACACCGAAATGAGACACTGCACACTCACCCCATTCAGTTGACAGTTTCAGTCCTTGTCCAGTGTGTATTCCCAAAGATTTGACATGATCTCTGCATATCCGACATCCTAGCTTCTTATCTTTAAGAAGGAGCCATGCATTGGTCTTGCAAAAATATTGCACCTGGTCCGTTGTCCAGCAGTCAGGTGCATCGCTTTGCCCGGTGTTGGTGGTGGCAGTTGAGCCAGCAGCAGCTAACGTTAGAGGCTCTGGAGGAGGCGGCGGAGCTAGTGCTAATGCTAATGCACTAGAACTTGGAGCAGGAGGATCAACCAAAGAAAGCTCCCCATCAGACACAATTTCCAACACAGGCACAGCATTCTCTGTATTTGAAGTTTCTTCCGGCGACAACCGCTGTCTTTTTGCACTTTTATTAATCCACGCTAACATTTTAGAAATGCTAATTTGTGACGTGACTTGCTTTCCTTCTCTCGGGGGCGTGCCTGCTCTGTTCTATCACTCTACATAGCCACCCACTGGGTGGGAGTTGCACTGCATAAACACAACACACGTGCATCTAGGTATGTAAATTGTAAAGTATTAAAACATGGTTTTACTAACAGTTTTCAGTATGTTGTTACTTCGGCATTATTATTATTATTATTATTTTGAAACGTGTATTACTATTAAATCACGGTCAAATAGGTTAATTTTGACATAGTCGTTTCCACCACAGTATTTACATGGAGAAGATAAGCCCCGCCCCCTCTCCAGCACGTTCTGTTTGAATGACAGGAGTAAACAGCTGACAGCCGCTGTGAAACTCCAGCGGTTAGAGCGATGAGAATGTCCGTTCGGCACCTCATGACGCATCTACTGAGTACCGGGCGGCTGTATATATATATATATGGATGTATAATAAGAACGGCGGGAGAGTGTTGAGTACTGGCACGGTGCATGAGTACCGGAGTACCGCCAGCATGCCGGTACTGAGCAAGAAGTGCCGGTACTCCATGGGTCAGAACCAGAAGTGCCGGTACTGCGTACCGGTGAGTACCGGCCCAATTCCAGCACTGCTCATAGTCCAAAATATGAAGTCATCCACATAGCATTATATTGAAGCTTTGAGTGTTTCATGATCAATCAACAACTTTATTAATCCCGCAAGGGGCAATTGGTTATGAGCAGCAGCTTATGTCATGTACACAGGCAGGAACATACAAGAAGAAAACACACAGATACACCCGGGAGCACAGATGTGGATAATTCCAATTTACACTATAAATAGTTCAAAGCATCACAATAATAAATAAATAAATAATCAAGTTAAAAGCCTTTTCAAGAATTTAAAAGTTTGAGTGCAGAAGGGATGAATGATTTAGAAAAGTGATTAGTCCTTTGATCAGGTAGAGCATATCTACGCCCTGATGGCAACAGACGAAATTCATGTGAAAGAACATGACCTGGAGAGTTCAGAATGCTCTCGGCTTTCCACAGAATCTGTTGGTTACAGAAGGAATTTAAGTCTCTCTGTTTCACGCCGATGATCTTGGAGCAGGTTTTAACAATGCTGTTCAGGCTGTTCCTGACTTTCAGTGTAAGGCTATGGAACCAGCAGATAAAAGAAAAACAAATAAGACTCTCAATGAATGCTTGGTAAAAACGACAAAGAATGAAGGGCCTGACAGAGAAAGAGTTCAGTTTGCGAAGAAGGTGCATTCTCTGTTGACCCCGCTTCACAATACACTCAGTATTCACATCAAATTTGAGGTGGTCATCGAAAACGGTGCCCAAGTATTTGTATGATGTGACAATTTCTACCTTGTCATTGTGTATGATGCACTCCTTAGGAACATCCTTGTGATGTCTAAAATCAATGATCAATTCCTGGGTTTTGGAGACATTTAAATCCAGAAAACTGTCATCACACCAGGAAATAAAATCGGCAAGAGCACACTCGTGGCCTGATTCTGAGCCGCTAAGGAGGGACAAGAGGGCGGTATTGTCAGAGAATTTAACCAAGTAGCTGTTGTCTTGCATGCTCCTGCATTTATCAGTGTACATTATAAAAAGTAGGGGCGAAAGAACACATCCTTGAGGCGAGCCTGTGGAAGTGATGATAGAGTCAGAGAGGCGTCCATTGACAAACACCTTCTGCTCTCTATTAGTTAGAAAGTTTAAAATCCATGATTATGGATTTCCAACCTCTAAATGCATAATAACTCATGATTGCAGCTCCACTTGTGTTCCTCAAGGCCTCTTACCCATTTTCACATTTAAAAAAAACAAGTTAGCACTGAGTGCTTTGTCTGGGAGAACAGGTCCCTTTGTCAAAGTAGAAGTCTTTCTTTTTCAACATATTTTCTTCAGTGTTGATATTTATTTTCTCTTTTAAAGGGTATCATCGAGAGGGATTCCTTGCTGTACAGCACGCAGTGGACCGAGCCATCATGCGCTCTTTCAACAGAACGTCTGCTTCCTCTCTGCTGCGACAGACCAGAGTGGTCCTGTCACGGTTTCCTTACCCGGCCTTTATTTACGACGTCTTCATCCTGGCCATTCAGAACCAGCTGCCCCTAATACTGGTGCTCAGCTTCACCTACACCTCGCTCAACATCGTGCGAGCCGTGGTGCAGGAGAAGGAGAGGAAGCTCAAGGTGTGTTTACGTGCCTTTTTAGAAGGGATGTTTTCTTGGTGTTAAAATAAGTAGTAAAACTGATGTTTAATGTCAAACTTTTCTTGTGTATTTCAGGAGTACATGAGGATGATGGGCCTCAGCAACTGGCTCCACTGGAGCGCCTGGTTCCTCATGTTCTCCCTCTTCCTCTCCATTTCAATCTTTTTCGTCACCCTACTCCTTTGTATCCATGTAAGTATATGTGTTACAAAACATTGTTACACAAGCCACATTACAGCTTGAAATAACTTCCCCAAAGGTATCATAATCCATTGTAGCATTTAAGATGTTAAGATGATTTAGTGGAAATACCTGCAGTATTTATTTTGTACAGAAAGTATGTAGCTTAGCTGTAGCCCTCAAAGCAATACTTTATACAGTGCGTCTTTGTAAACTAATAAGCCAAGTGAGGCAGAGCGTTACAGTGGTTTTGTACAAAGCAAGAGGAAAATAAAAGGAAAAAGAGACGTAGCTGGGGAAGCAAACTACCAAGTATTTTATTACATTATTATACAATTTTCATAACAATAAGGTAGTCGTTTTTCCCTTTTTATTTAAGGGGGTTTAAATGTGTCTAAGCAAGTCATACCTGATCACAGATCTGGTTTTCACCTGTTTTTAGATGAGCCCTAATGGAGCAGTGCTGACCTACAGTGACCCTACACTGGTCTTTGTCTTCCTGCTCTTCTTCACTGTGGCCACCATCAACTTCAGCTTCATGATCAGTGCCTTCTTCTCACAAGGTTTGTCCACTTTGAATAATGATCATGTATTTTCACTGCCTGTCTTTGTGTTCTGTTGTGTACAATGTGGTCCCATGCCCTTTCCTCTCCGGCTTGTTGTTGCCTCTCAGATATAGGTCAGTGTGTGCATAAGTATAACGTCAGTGTATAAGTGTCTATTGTTGGCTTGGCTGGTTCAAAGCATAAACCCAGCAATAAATGCAACATTGAAACTACACAAAGGGTTTGAAAACCTATTACATTCTTATATAAAAATGTAGCTCATGTAATGACTGTTTGATTTAATCTGCTGCTGTTGAATAGGGCAGTTTATTGGTGAAGCGAAAGGTTTTGTTCGCTCTTAAAAGTAGAACTATTTTTGTATTAAGTAGTACAGAGCTCCTTTCTGTATGCAACCACATTAAATGAAAGAACCCTTTCCAGCCTGAACAACTCAGACGATAAAGAAAACGATTTAAATCCTATCTGTCCACCCTCTTTGTGCTCTCCCTCATTCAGACCAGAATATGAATGAAGCCCAGCAGCTCAGGTTGCAAGTGTTCAGAGCCTCAGTGTTATGTAGCCCTTTGCAAAGCAGTTGCAACACTGTTAGCACTTGCTTAGTCATGCTGTAGTGTTGTTTTCTGGCTTATTTAAATACATACACAAGAAACATGCACTTGATTGCACTTTATTATTATTTGCCTAAGGAGGAGGCTTGAATTTCTTGTCCTGCTCGTCCTTTCTTCTTCCTACTTCCTCAGACTTCCTTAAACCCTGTCTGTCTGCTGCCCATGAATAATTGTCCAAACTGTGGTATTTGACAGCCCGACTTAAGTCATTAAAACTGCATCAATTACTTACCAACATTAGCTCAATCTGCATTATCATCTGGTTCTTTCCCCCTATGTATATGTACTTCAATACATGCCAAAAGACAAAGATCATTACAAAATAGCTCTAAGGGTTTTCGATATATATATTGATTTGTAAACTTAAGAGGAAAGAGTTAGCGATGAGGGACTTTTAAGATTAATATGCCAAGCCAACAGAGAGGAACCTCCAGTGCCCTTTTTGGCTATTTTAGAACAAAGATTGATTATTTTTTTTCTCTTTTGGCAATCTTTGTGTGAACAGATGTTTGGATGTCTTTCGCACCACATCTGCTCAAAATGTCCACCATTTCTCACTTGTCCTTCTTAATGCTTCATCTGAGCAACACTCCCAGACTTGCTCTGTCAATCCGGGTAATGGGTTTTGTAGCAAAAGCAGTTTTCCTCACGTAGTAATTCACCCATTACATCTTGCCACTCAACATCTCTTTCTTTCTTTTCCTTTTTTTTGTCTAACTTCAGCTAATGTGGCGGCAGCAGCAGGCGGCTTCATCTATTTCCTGAGCTACCTGCCTTATTTGTTCCTGTGGCCACGCTACGACCTGATGAGCCATGCCCAAAAAGTGTCAGCCTGCCTCATTTCCAATGTGGCCATGTCTATGGGAGCTCAGCTCATAGGAATGTTTGAAGGCAAAGGTGAGCGGTTACGGTCAAAGTCAATTTTGTAAACTACAATCTATACCTTTTGAGATATCTGGCTGTATTAATTTATCTTTCCCTGACTGTTGAAACAACATTTAAAATAATGTTTATCTTGTCTCTCTTCCCTTCTGTAGGAACGGGAATCCAGTGGTCAAACTTGTTCGACTCGGTGACTGTGGACGATGACTTCTCCATGGGGCAGGTGTTGTGTTTGCTGCTGTTTGACTCGGTGATCTATGGGTTGGTGGCCTGGTACATGGAGGCCGTTTTTCCAGGAGAGTACGGAGTGCCTCTTCCATCTTACTTCTTCCTCCTGGTATGCTTCAAAGCTAAGCAACTCACTTATGCACACACACAATCACTTGGGAGTTTAACCAAATACAGCTGCTCTGGTGGGATGAAAGTATGAACAGATAATGCATTCACAGGCATTATAAACGTTCAGATAATTGCAGTTATCTGAACATAGTCTCAACCAAAAATAAAAAGGGGAAGTTGTGTAGTTAGGTTGGTTCTGTGATCATCTTCCGCAATAACAATAAGTGTTTTCATGTTTCAATGTAACACTTCAAACCCCAACTTGTGGGCTTTTATATGAACGGTTTTCTGAAATATCTTTGTCAGAGTTGGGTGTAGGAACTTTCAGATAGGGAATTTAGTGTTTATCTTTTTCTTATCTAAAGAAATTTTGATAAAACTACTCACTGAGCATGTTGTATGAAAAGTAGAGCAGCTATTCACAGTTTGCCTGAGTTCATATAACATATGGCAATAGCAAAACACATTGTAATACTTTAGACTTTTTCCTAACAAAAGATAAGATACAGCTTTGTTTTCTAAGAGGCAGACCAATTAACACATACTTTCTACTTCACCTATTAAAGCTATATGATACGTAATACTACAAGTGCAGAAATACTAGTGCATTTCAAGGACATGACCAGTGACGTGTTTGTTGAAATTCTTGAGTAATGCTAAACTGTCGCTAGCAGGATTTGAACCCGGGTCTGCCTTGGCTTTCATATTGTGGTTTACAGTTAAAGACACATTATCAGGTGGAGAATTGCTGCAAGTGGTTGGTGTTTGCCACTCAAAGCACCATCAGGTAGTTGCATGGTCGTGGTCATGGTCTCCTACTGAACATTGCCTCACATTAAGGAAATTGCTGCACTCAGTGGCTGTAATACTGTATAGTGACAGTGAATGGGACTGGAAATTTGAGGCCACCACATACAGTATCAGCCAGAGGAAGTCTTTGGGTTCAGATGACTAGAAAAACAGGAAACGTCTGAGTCTGTTCAGCCAACACAAATCGGGTTTATGTATATAACAATCATGAAATGGCGTTCTCACACAAGAACTCTTGACGCACGCAGAAAAATAAACAAACTCATGCTAACCCTTTTCCCAGTACTCAGGAATTCAACAGACTCCCATTGAAGGGTTAGATGGTGTGGATTAGACTTTGACGCACTTTATGTCCATTGTGGGTGTTCTCGGGTTCGTAGGTGACGGAGAAAGTGAAGCATTGACTCTGGTCTTACTTGGTCTAATTTCATGAATCATCTTATCACTCTGCTTCTCTTGTCCCACCCTGTTAATCATTTGCTTAATTGAAGAACGTATTAGAAATATATCAAGTGTGTGAAATACTTGACTTTTTTTTTAAAGATGTGAATACTAGAATTTTTGTATTCACTTTATAAAGATTTTTGATTAAGGCCTGTTTACCCCCTTCCTATCTATTCCTCACTTTTTCTCAATCCCCTCATGTGCCTCGTCTTCATCAGCCTTCATACTGGTGCAGCAGCCCCCGCATGGCTCTAGTGAATGAGAAAGAGGAAGAGGAGGATGCAGAGAAGGCTCTGAAAGGGGAGTTTATAGAGGAGGAGCCATCGGGACTTTTCTCGGGGATCAAGATAAAACACCTCGCTAAGGTGAGCAGTTACACATGACAGCATGTCCTCTAACTGTAAAAGGAGGCAGGTGGTGCTATTGTTCCAAACAACCTGATGTCATTAAATATTATTGAAAATAAGCATCAGGCTTCTCTGCTCAAATATAATTTTGTTGGTTTATTTGCTCGACAGGAATTCACGATGGGAAACAAGACACGGCAGGCTGTGCGGGATCTGACGTTGAACATGTTCGAGGGACAGATCACGGTGCTGCTCGGACACAACGGTGCTGGGAAGTCCACGACACTGTCCATGCTGACAGGTGACCAGCTGAATCACACCAGTGTAAACACAGTCAAACATAGATGCCACCTAACTAATGTGACCCAAACGGATTGTGTGTGTGTGTAGGACTGTATCCTCCCACCAGCGGCAGAGCCTATATCAACGGCTACGACATCTGCCAGGACATGGCTCTGATCCGCCACAGCCTCGGACTCTGTCCCCAGCATGACGTCCTGTTTGATAACCTCACCGTCAGTGAGCACCTGCTCTTCTACGCACAGGTACTCGCACAATCATGTACTAGTACACACTTAACCCGGCAGTGGCTCAGTCAGTAGGGGCTTGGACTGTGAGCCATAAGGTTGCCGGTTCAAGTCCACGAACAGACCTAAATATGGAGTGTGGACTGCTACTTGGAGAGGTACCAGTTCACCTCCTGGCCCCTGCCGTGGTGCCCTTGAGCAAGGCACCGGACAACCCCCTTCCCCCCCACTCCCATTGCTACCCGGGCGCTGTGCAGAGAACACATTTCACTGTGTGTGCTGTGTGCTCTGCATTTGTGACCATTACAGAGGGTTTCATCCTCCAATGCTATCTTCTTTCTATCTATTATACAAAAAAAAAACTGCAAATACACATTAGTTTATTATTATCCTGCTCATTCATAGTTGATAGATAAACTTACTGTGCTGTGTTCTCTTTATGTCTTTAGGTACACCTGTACACACTTATACATTTGCTCATCCATAAAAGCAACTTTCACAAAGTTTACAATTGCTTGTTTTTGTTTTCTAGAGGTATTAATTCAACTTTATTTTATAATTGGTGTTTTAATCTTCTCAATATCCAGCTGAAAGGCTTCTCCAGAGACAAGATTCCAGACGAGGTAGACCGCACCATCCGTATCCTGAACCTCGAAGATAAGCGCCACGCTCGCTCAAAGACCCTCTCCGGTGGCATGAAGAGAAAGCTCTCCATTGGTATTGCCCTCATTGGAGACTCCAAGGTGAAGAATGTCATGAGCATTATTCACATTCCTTCCTATTTATCCAATCCTTCCTTCATTGAACATGTCTCATCCCTTTATTTTCAATCTTATCTATCTTCAGGTGGTCATGTTGGATGAGCCCACATCAGGTATGGATCCGTCAGCTCGACGCGCCACCTGGGACCTCCTGCAGGGGGAGAAGAGGGGTCGCACCATCCTGCTCACCACACACTTCATGGACGAGGCTGACCTGCTCGGCGACCGCATCGCCATCATGGCAGGAGGAGAGCTGCAGTGCTGCGGGTCACCACTATTCCTTAAGAACAAATATGGTAAGAGTTGAGTGGAAATACTGTTGCAGCAGGAAGTCACTGACGGTAAGTAACCCAATGGATAGTAGGATTGTTAAAATACATCCATCCTTTTTTATTTAAATGTTATTATTTCTGTTTCAGCATGTGTGTGTGTGTGTGTGTGTGTGTGTGTGTGTGTGTGTGTGTGTGTGTGTGTGTGTGTGTGTGTGTGTGTGTGTGTGTGTGTGTGTGTGTGTGTGTGTGTGTGTGTGTGTGTGTGTGTGTGTGTGTGTGTGTGTGTGTGTGTGTGTGTGTGTGTGTGTGTGTGGTGTGTGTGTGTGTGTGTGTGTGTGTGTGTGTGATGTGTGTGTGTGTGTGTGTGTGTGTGGTGTGTGTGTGTGTGTGTGTGTGTGTGTGTGTGTGTGTGTGTGTGTGTGTGTGTGTGTGTGTGGTGTGTGTGTGTGTGTGTGTGTGTGTGTGTGTGTGTGTGTGTGTGTGGTGTGTGTGTGTGTGTGTGTGTGTGTGTGTGTGTGTGTGTGTGTGTGTGTGTGTGTGTGTGTGTGTGTGTGTGTGTGTGTGTGTGTGTGTGTGTGTGTGTAAGATTAGATGAAGTCACAAAGATATGTTTGAGATTCAATATGTAGGCTTGATATTACCGTTCTTGCTTCATATGGAAGCCTTGGACATTCAGGAGAGTTGAAAATACAACTTAATTATTAAAAGTGGGAACATTCATCATTGTGACATTGTTGCTCCCCAGGTGCTGGCTACCACATGGTGATAGTAAAGGACGCCCTTTGTAACGTGTCTGAGATCACCCGCATCGTCCACATGTACGTTCCCAACGCCACGCTGGAGAGCAGTGCGGGCGCCGAGCTCTCTTTCATCTTGCCCAAAGAAAGCACCAGCAGGTGAGTCAGACTGCTCTTTGTTCATGAGTAGAATACTCACAATAACACCGTGTGAAGTGGCTTTTAGAGTAGAAATACCACTGACCAGAAATCATACCTCCTGAACCTAGTGACAAACCTACACTGAGTACACCATTATAATAAATACAAAAAGAAGCCACATGGCTCCTTCAATCTTTGGCTCCGATCATCAAACTCTTTCTTTTCATAACAATATACACACAAACTGAAATCCCAACCTTTCTATTTCTTTTACCTTATTATCTGGATAGCTTTCTCCTTTTTATATCCTGAACGTCAACATTCTTCTATGTTAATTAATCGGACTCTGACTCCACAGTGACATTTATTGCTGTTCTATGATTGGATTTGTCCGCTTAACACTCATCAAGAGCTCATATTGTAATATTGAGTGATCTCATTCGTGTAATGTGTTTGCTCTCAGGTTTGAGCTGTTGTTTGCTGAGCTGGAGATGAACAGAGAAGAGCTGGGCATCGCCAGCTACGGAGCTTCAGTAACCACTATGGAAGAGGTTTTCCTCAGGTGGGAGAGATAGGATGATATGAAAAGTGATTGTGTCTTTCTAATTTTCAATAATGGTAGGATATGACCCAAAAATAACCTTTCGTTATTCTACGCGCATTGTCAATTTAAGTAGCAATTTAAACCAATGTACTAAAGCGAGAATGGTAATATATAAATCCTAAATATTGACTCACAAACATATCTTTGTGACATCATCTCATCTTATTTCTTTATGCAAATATACACACATTTTTTACATACATTCATACACAATTCCCTAAACTGACCTCTATTCCTTTTCCATTTTTGGGTTACAATTTTTTTAATTTGTATTCTCATTTGAATCTTACCATAACTATCACAATTAATACTTAAAGTGAAGGTGATATTTTATTTTGTTTTAATTATCTACACACTGTAAATAAAAGGGTTAAAAAAAAAAAGACA
Source organism: Gymnodraco acuticeps (assembly GCF_902827175.1). Classification (NCBI taxonomy): domain Eukaryota; kingdom Metazoa; phylum Chordata; class Actinopteri; order Perciformes; family Bathydraconidae; genus Gymnodraco; species Gymnodraco acuticeps. The sequence goes on from NW_022990238.1 coordinate 2,579,923, forward strand.
AACAGACACAATTGTAAACATGATTATATGAAACTGAAACAATTTTGACATGAAAAGGATGGATGTATTTTAACAATCCTACTATCCATTTGGTTACCGCTAGTGACTTCCTGCTGTAGCTAATAAGGGGGGATATTTGATTGCAAAAGAAAGTGGTTTCCATAATAAATCTATATCTAAAACTCATAGCTTATATATTGAGCCACATTGGTGTAATAATATACTGTATATATTTAATTCACATGAAACCAGTGCTATGGCTGATGTGTTCGCCTCGTTTTCTCACAGCTCTCAGTCCCAGGTGCCTGCTGTTAACTGAGCACTTATTTCTGCTTCCCTGTAGACTTTATATGTGTATCTGTGGCAACCAACAGGAGAGCATGTTCCCTGCAGACCGCTAACACTGCATGCTACTTCAATTAGCATGAACGTAGTCACTGTAATTGGTGCAGCCAAGAAAGTTGGCCTCATTATTTACAAGTCACCAAATGGTGACCTAAACGCAGTCAGTTAGTTCCGACCATTACCACCATTCACTGAACATCAAACGAGACACCAAGGGAAGCGTGTGTTTGAACATTTGGTCGTTTATCTACCTTCTGTTCTTCTGTATGTTGCAGCCAAATAAAACTCCCTCTCAGTTAGATATTAACACTGCTAATATTAAGGTGTTAGAAAATATATTACATTCTTTCAAATAAGTTGATAATGTCATTTTCTAATCCAGAACATCTGATGACCAAAGATTTAGCAGCCTAAGCGTATACACACTGGTAGCTTAAACACATTTTCTTTTGTTCATACTGTTGTTACTCCAATCCAGAGAACAGAGGTATAGAAAGAATAAACTGATAGACTCGTAGGTGACACAAAGGCAAATCATTTCTGGCTAGATGAAGGTGTGTATACAGAATGGATTTGTCCTTCTTTGCAGGTGCTTGATTACACGATGATTGAATTGTAACACCCAGAAATTGCTTTGTTTGCTAGCAGCCTAGTGTTTTTTTCACCTTACTGAACTGCTGAAAGGAAATCAAATATTTATCGTTGATGGATTTGAAGGACCTGACACAAAATAACTGCCTTAACAATTTTTATACACAATATACATGCGTTTTGGACACGTTTTGCTTCTGTGAATTCATCATGTAATGTTTCTAAAAAACAATTTTCCTTGTTAGTTGCTGCCAAAACTGAAGATGTCATATGTAAAGTCCCTTTTGTTGCTGTTATTTCAGTTTGTCTTAAGTTGAAAGATAACCATAGATAATTTGTTTGTTCAGAGTGGGAAAGTTAGTGGATTCTAGTTTGGACATCCAGGCCATCCAGCTGCCAGCGCTACAGTACCAACACGAGAGACGCTCCAATGACTGGACCGCCGATGACGCCAGCAGCACCAGCGGCATGACGGATGTCACTGACTTCACAGACAGCGGCACGCTCATCTCAGAGGACTGCTCCAACATCAAGCTGAACACTGGGGTGAGATAATATGGTACATTTGGGGAAATATGGGGCCCTTTTTTCAAATTTGTTAAGAGGATAAAGTTCCCAATCATTCCTCATTAAACTTTTGCATTTTGGAGGGATCCCAACACTGACATTTATTGTTTATTATTGACATTTTTGTTTTAGCTGACAAAGATTTGTTTACCTACTTTTGATACATGCTCTGATAGAATAACTGTATGCTGTTGAAAAAACCCAATAAACATAGAAGCAAACTTGGTCTATATCCCGCATTTCATTAATATGGCACACATTTAACATCTCCTTCCCTCCTCCATCAGGCCAGACTACACCTTCAACAGTTCTATGCCATGTTCTTAAAGAGGGCGCTGTACAGCTGGAGAAACTGGAAGGTGATGGTGGCTCAGTTCCTGGTCCCTTTAGTCTTCACCATGTTGGCCTTAGTTGTGGCACGCAGCTTGCCAAATCACAACAAGGCCCCTCAGCTGGGGCTGGCCCTCAGTCAGTACGGCCCCACCAGGGTTCCTGTGGCCCTGCCACCGGGGATGGGCCCCGTGGCCTCTGCCCTGGCAAACACATACAGCTCACAGCTCTCTGCCCAGCTTGGAAAGCTCGTCAACATCACAGGTGAGCATCGTGAGAGACAGGACCTTGCTTGACGACTAAGTTGAATATTTACTCACTGTGGAGGAAATTCTTAAGAGAAACTGATAAATGATTCATGGTTTTATATTTAATAAAGAAAGTCAATATCCAAGTAAAATCGATCTCAAATGCAGAAACAGAGCCACTTCATCCTCAGAGGATAGAGAGGTTCTGCTCCCAGAACACAGCTTATAGTCACACTATATAGAGAGAGTACAAACTGGTCTCCCCCATCAATTGCCTTAGGCATTATCTAATAATCCCCACCATTACACCATAAAACCCCCCAGTCCGTAACAATTTGCAAATCCACCTTTTGCCCTTCCTGAAAGGTCAATCCTAAATGTCTCTGTTAAACACATATAGGACTAAAACTACAATTTAACCGAGTAAAAGGCAATCGGAGTATAAAACATAATCTATATATGATTTTAATGATTATGGGAACATTTGAGACGACACTGACCGTATTCCCCTTTTGCTCCCCGTCAGACTTCACAGATTACGTCCTGACCCAGGCAGAGGAAGAAGGCGGCAGCTTTAATGAGCGCTGTGTGGTGGGTGCGGCTTTCCGTGGCAGCAGCAGCAAATATACCGAAGTGACGGCCTATTTCAACAACGCGGGCTACCATACACCCGCCACAGCCCTCATGTTGGTGGACAATGCTCTGTTCAAGCATCTAGCAGGGCCCAATGCTTCCATCCAGACGGGAAACTACCCAATGCCACGCAACATGTCTGAGACCGCCCAGAGTCAGCTCAGAGAGTGAGTAGACAGAAGGGAAAGGGAAAAGAGCTCTTAAGATTCATTCAAGATTCAAGGCTTCTATTTTAATGTTTACATAGATACACTGTAGATATGACAATGAAAATCTTAGGTCACAGGCTCCTCCAAAAGTGCAACACAATAAAACAGATAAAATAGTGCAAGTAAATTCAAATAAAATAGAATAGAAATAGTGCAAGAATAGTCTTTATACAAGTAATTTGAATATTGATATATATAAGTTGCAAACAGATGAATGTTATGGATGTTCTTTAAAAAGTTCAGTTGTTTAACAGTCTTATGGCCTGTGGGATAAACACAGTTAAAGGAAACACACTTTTTACTCATGCTATCAAATGTTTTTCATCAGTGTTCATGCTGATAAACAAAGGTTAGATTTAATAATTGAGTGTCTTTGTACTTCAGTAGTGCCTTGCTAGTTATTTCTCGCTTTATCTTTGACTTTCTTTTTAACAACCTCTTCCTCCTCATTTCTTAACGTTTTCCTCCAATCTGTAGGGGAAGAACCGGTTTCATCATTGCCATCAACCTGATGTACGGTATGGCCTCCCTGTCCAGCACGTTTGCCCTACTTCTCGTAACAGAGTCCTCTATCAAGTCCAAGCATGTACAGCAGGTCAGCGGTGTCTACCTGTCAAACTTCTGGTTCTCTGCCCTGCTGTGGGACCTGATCAACTTCCTGCTACCCTGCCTTCTCATGCTGGTCAGTATGACACCAGTGGTCCAGGCAGTATACATAAAAACTGATAAATGCTTTTTTACAGTCTCCTGTCCTAATGTGTTTTATTCTCTTAGGTGGTTTTTCAGGCATTCGGAGTCAAGGCTTTCACAGACAACTGCCACCTGGTAGATGTGTTGTTGTTACTGCTGCTGTATGGCTGGGCTGTTGTGCCTCTTATGTACCTGCTCAGCTTCCTCTTCTCCAGTGCAGCTACTGCCTACACCCGCCTCACTATCTTCAACATTATCTCTGGCACGGCCACCTTTCTGTCTGTCACCATTTTGGCCATCCCAGGTGAGAGGAGATACTTCCAGCAATGGTAGACGTTTAAAAGGAAATTACAGCAGTGGCATGAGTATTTCAAAGGACTACAAGAAAGCCCCAACTTTTCAGACAGCTGTGAAAAATACTCTTGAAGATGAGAAAGGCTTATCTGATTGTGCAAGTTTTCCCCTACATGATATTACTCAGAAAATGAGACAGTTATAGTTTGATTGATTACAGTATAATAATTTTTTTGCAGCAAAAACCATAACACGAGCCATCAGAAAGTGTGTAGGCCAACTAAGCTATTTACCTAGGCTAGGCTTACTTAGCTGTTTTTAAGCTCAACAAGACACTACAAAAACACTTGAAGTAACACGCGAGCTAAGCAACAATGGCTAAAGAGCACCCATAATGCAACAATCTTTAGGGTGATCTGATGTTGTGGCTGTGTAGATGTCTTGTCATCAAGTAAAATATAACCCCACTCTATCCAAATGTTCTTTCAATATAAAAAATGGGTTGCCATTGCTCGGGCCCTCATGTTTTGAGCTACTTTTAAGTATTGAAAAGCAATTGGCTGAAATACACTGCATTGCAGTGGGTGAATGGTAAAAAGGGAAAAAGCACTTGTCAACCCCTTCACAGATTTGGGTTCAGTTCCCAGCATTAGGGCTTCTGGCATGGCTGTGCCCTTTTTGAACACAAAATCAAATACATTTGTTCCCCTTTCCATCCCTGTCAATGATATCTTCTGAATTTATTTTCCAGAGTTACAAATGAAGCACCTGTCGTACTTGCTGGATAAGGTTTTCCTGATCTTCCCAAACTATTGCCTGGGCATGTCCTTCAGCCAGTTCTACCAGAACTACGAATTTATCACGTTCTGCAACTCCAGTCCACCATTCAGCTTGATAGCGTGTGAAATATGGAGTAAGTACTACCTAACTGCAGCCTCGGAGAGTCGGTGTTTGCCCTTGGTAAAGCGTATGCTTTTAGGAAAAACAATGTGGTCTACTATTACAAACATATATGGGGATAATGGTGGTGGTTCATCTTTATTGTGACAATAATTATATGAATAATAATGTACCTCAGGGTCAAAAGGTCAATCAGGATCATTATTTAATCACCCAGATCCAACAGAATTTCTTTATTTTCATTGCATTTTATGTCCCGACACATTCAAAACTGACAGCTTTACACATTTTTTTTAATCCAATTTCCCTGTCTTGAATCACTATAATAAACCCAAAGGAAATGATCATATTGTATGTACACCCTTCATATTTATGCCATAATAACATTGTTTTTGTGTTTCTAGACATTACCTTCCAGCCAAACTATTTCTCGATGAGTGAACCTGGTGTGGGACGCTTCGCCGTGGCCTTCGCGATACAGGGTTTAGTCTTCATTATTCTGCTGTTTGTCATCGAGATGCAGTGTGTCCGAACGCTCCGGCGATTCGTCACCTCCCTGTTCAGAAGACATAAACAGGTAGATGGATTATGTGAGCGGTGAACCAGGCAGTGATCGTCTTTTAAATAAATATATTGGGATTCAGTTTGTCAGACTTCGCTATCTATGGCCCTTTATGCATGTTTCATTATTGCGATTAATCGAGAAATGGATGGTTTTATTTAAAAGTTAGCTACAGCTCTCAATGCCTTTTTCTATAAAAAAGTTAGAATTGTGATTACAGTTTTAGCAGTCTATTTTTTTTTCATGAAATTAACGAAGCTTATCTTATCTTGTTTATGTATAAGTGTTTATTAATGTCTCCTTTTGTAGGCTACTACATAATAAACTATAACAACTGTATGTTTGATTTCCCCATGTACTAAGATATCTGTTTGTTCATTATCGATGCTTGAAGTTTTATCGTACCATAGTCACACAATGTCTTACTTCTTTTGTTGATTTTTTTTCTACCCATATGTGTTAGTTCGCTCATACAGAGGATGCAGCTCTGCTTCCGGAGGACAGGGATGTGGCTGAAGAGAGAAAGAGGGTCCTGGAGTGTCAGCCGGTGGTAGAGTCTATGGTCGGCAGCCCCCTCGTAATGCAGGAGCTCAGCAAGGTACGCAGCACAGGAGTTTTTCTCTCGCGTGATAACACAGCCTCAGTGTTTCAATATGTGTGACTCCTGAGGTGTGTGGCTTTGTGAGATATGACAATGTGGCACAGACCCACTGTTATCTCCCCTCCTCAGGTGTACAGCAGCGGGTCGACTCTTCTCGCTGTGGACCGGCTGTCTTTAGCTGTGGGGAAAGGGGAGTGTTTCGGCCTCTTGGGCTTCAATGGAGCAGGCAAGACCACGACTTTTAAGATGCTGACTGGTGATGAGACTGTGACCTCTGGGGATGCCTACATTGATGGATACAGCATCTTGAGGGACATTAAAAAGGTAAGAGCAGAAGGAGACAGAAGGAAAGGACGTACCTGGTAAATCAACCATCAATCGATAACCATGGGTTTTCTTTTTTAAAGGTCAATGATTTGATAGAAAACATTTATCTCTGGATTGCAGGTGCAGCAGCGCATTGGTTACTGCCCTCAGTTTGACGCCGTGTTGGACCACATGACAGGAAGAGAAACTCTGAGTATGTATTCAAGACTCAGAGGAATACCGGAGAGGTATGTGTCCGGCTGCGTGGAGAATGTCCTGAGGTCGCTGCTGCTGGAGCCTCATGCTGACAAACTGGTCCGCAGCTACAGGTATGGAGACTGAAGAAAATATCTCAGCCTTTTCTTCAATTTATTTTGTGTCACATGGTTCACATACTAGCCTGAAAGATGCCCTGTTTTGTTAAGAAGGTGCATGTAGATAATATGTCCTTATCAACTTGTGCAGTGGAGGTAACAAGAGGAAGCTGAGTGCAGGCATGGCTCTCATTGGTGGGCCTCCGGTCATCTTCCTGGACGAGCCTTCGACAGGGATGGACCCCGTGGCCAGGAGGCTGCTGTGGGACGCTGTGACACGCACACGGGAGTCTGGAAAGGCCATCATCATCACGTCTCATAGGTGAGCTTCACAGATGTATTAGATACTGACCTGATATTTAGAGCTAGTGGTCCTTTATTTGAGTATTTTCGTTTTTTGCTAATTCATACTTCTAAGCTTTCCTTCAGAAGAAAATATTCAGTGGTACAATAGGCATTCAGATAATTTACTTAAATAAATAAAACAATACAAAAACAACAGTAAACTATACTTAAAATCACTTTTAGCATTGATACTTCTTCCAACTAGACATAAAATAGATGCATCATAAATGATAATCCAGTTACATGATATAATAAACAATTACTGGCCTGTTTTTATGCATAATTACTTCTGGTACTTAAAGTATGTTTTGATACTAGTACTTGTACTGTAACATTTTTAATAATGAACTTTCAAAGTGTTATTACAATTTGGTTTTTCCAATGTTACCTAGATAAAACATCTGAATACATGCTCAGAGAGTTTGCATGCTACGTATTGATGCAGGAAAAGCAGAAAACATGACTACACCTTTAACCTGTCCCTCTGATATCTTCCCTCACCAGTATGGAGGAGTGTGAGGCTCTGTGCACCCGGCTGGCAGTGATGGTCAACGGGCAGTTCAAGTGCCTCGGGAGTCCCCAGCACCTGAAGAGCAAGTTCGGCAGTGGCTACACCCTGCTGGCCAAAGTACACATCGAGGCTGAGCTGGAGGACAGCGACCTGCAGCTTTTTAAAGACTTTATTGAAAGTACCTTCCCAGGTCAGAGGCTAACCATTACAATAACATCTAAACAAATGATTTACATTACTGTATAAAGGATACAATTCTGTATATGTGACCAACTTAACCATCAAATCTAAAAGACCATACATGTAATAATGTTTTATGATGAACAAAATGTATTATTGTAGCTGCTTTGAAAAGTATTGTTCTTCAATCGAACATGCAGATAAAATGATCTTCTGTTTTCTACGTTAAACAGTTGAGGGTGATTTACTGTCAAAGTAGTCTATAACAAAACTAATCTAATCCTGTGAATATTTCTCCCACCACAGGAAGTCAACTAAAGGATGAGCACCAGGGAATGGTGCACTATCATTTGACAGACAAAACACTATCCTGGGCACAGGTAACGGTTTTATACAGTTCTACTCTCTCTGCACTTGTGCTGTGTTAGCGCTCCCTCTAGTGGACTGAATAGTATATAGTATCCCTTAAATACCTAAGCTACAATTTGATAACCTCAATAAAAATGTTCAACCCCAGAAAATGTAAATGTTGAAAATACAGTTACAACAGCATGTAATTCTAAAAAGCATTAAAGCTAGCTTTCAAAAATGTGTTGGGAAAGTTAAGTCACTGTGTGTGAACACAAGGAGAAATAATGTCTATTTACTTGTTTTAATTGTCAGAAAAGGAAGACTGTAGCTTTAAATGTGATCATGGCAGAAAGGCTTAATAACACCAAAGATGCATCCATTTATCACTGCTTTCTTTTTTACCTCCTTCCCTATTCTCCACTCCCACACAGGTGTTTGGCACTTTGGAGGCAGCCAAAGAGAAGTATCAGATTGAAGACTACTGTGTGAGCCAGATATCACTGGAGCAGGTGTTCCTTAGCTTTGCCCAGTTTCAGCACTGCATAGAGTGTGGGAAGAAGTAAGTGGAGCCAGGATTCCGTCCATCCATTGTTCATTTTCTACAGTCGTGTGTGTGTGTGTGTGTGTGTGTGTGTGTGTAAGACCTGTGTGCACAGACCTGCTTTGTTAGCCTGCAGGTGTGTCCACAGACTGGAGCATGTTTTATCTCTGGCTCCATTTTTACCTTGACAAACAACACATACACAGACACACTGGTACCAGTGACATCAACAACCTTTACCATCGTATAACGTTGTTGTGTCTTTGTTGGGATATTCATGCTTTTCTTGTTGTGGGATGAGGAAGTGCTAGGATTGGTGTTTATGACTCCAAGAGGATCATTATTAAACCAAGTAAAGAACAAAAGTTCTGCACCTTTTTAGTGAGGTCAAAGTCAATGAGACCCCTCATTAGACAATACAACTCTGAATTCTGTGTGACAGGGTTTTTGTTGTGCGTTTGTGCACAGCTTGTCTTTCTTTTTGTTATTTATGATTGTATTTTATTGATTATATTTCCAATAATTGTGTGCTTTTTTCTGTGATCATCAATCACAAGAGTATGAACCACTCCATTTGATACGTGTATGAAATTGTTGCACACCTTTGCGCCTTATCTTACTATAATGAGGGTTTTTGTTTCTTTATATTGCCCAATACAAAATGCCTGGTTATCCTCAAGAGCCTCTTAATGTTGTTGCCAGTTGTAAATATTGTGATGTCTTCATGGTACTAAAAAAACACTTAATCATTCAGGCCAGAGCAGAACATTTTCTCATTTGAAGACTGTTTTGTGCACATTATTGAATGCATGCATACAATACGATGTACAGAGTGTGCATGCTACTGGAAGAGCAAAGAGCTGCTAGCGATTGCAAGAAGACCACCCTTATTATCCTCAGATGACATTTAGACCAGTCTGGGAACATTTGATTACGCCTCCATTGTAAGGTCTTGTGTGAACCATGTTTTGTTTGTTTCCTGCCAAACAAGTTACAGCAGCAGTGTGTAACCATATCCAGCCATTACAGTTTACACAAAAGCTATTTAGAAGGAAATCGTTGTGCGAAACTGGAGACTTTCTTCACAAGTTGCAGCAATGGAATGTGTTGACTTCAAATCACTTTGTAGGAAACTGCATGTGATTGGTTTAGGGCTGAAAATGGCATGACTGCAATGACCTTTGAGGTTTCTTTTCCCCCCTTTTCTGCAGCTATGCATTTCAATAGAAACTCCTGTCCAGAGAGTTCAGAGAGTTCAGAGAGCAAAACATGATCCCAGATTGTAGCCAGTTAATCTGTAAAACTCTGTAAATACCAAACTAACAGAATGTTAATGAGCAGTGGACAGACTTTACTGCTGTTCCCTCTTATTGTGTAATGCTGTTCCTTCAGGGAAACCAGAAAATGCAACAAAAAAGCCTAACAACCAACACATTCTGTTTTTATCTCCGCCAGATATTAAAATGATCTTCATCCTCTGCCTAAAAAAGATGCATGGGAAAAAATGATCTGTATAATGTTTGTACCTTTTCTTTTGTATGCTCCTATAAACCTTAATTCAGAGCGTGCCCAATTGATCACTGTCACAAAACCTTTTTCGAGAAGTTGTTACAATATGAGTATTCTGTAGGAATATTTAAAATACCTTCAAAGTTTCCTGCTTTTCACCCAGACCAATATTATAATTTGGGCTGAATTGTAAAATGACATTCCTACTCTAAAAACACTCTTACTTTCCAGAAGTGAGCTGAATGTAATTTACTGTCTTACCTGAAAGCAAAAGCAGTCAGTAATAAACTTTATTAACAGCTTCATATGATTTACAGAGATCTGTTTATATCACCAGATGTTTGTGTGAGAAGAAGACTAGAGACTGACATTCCAGAAAGACATGGATATGTGACTCATTGGTCTTTAAAGGAAATGATCCTCCTAATTGTGTTACATTTGGTGTGTTTATTTGCACTTCATTACATGTATGACTTGAATCAATTGCAATGTAAGATACGTCATTTGAGGAGAAATGGAAATGCTTGCGCTGCTGATATTGAATGATTAAGTTATGCTGAAAAACAGTGTATCATATTTTAAAAGGGAATTCACATTGTTGTTGTGTACTGTAGCCTACTGTACCATGAAACTGACCATGCCGACTGTATATGTATCGCTTTTAAATTAAATAATGCTCTATGCAAATGGTAGCAAATATCTGTGTCTGGTCACATTTTTCCTGAATCTGTTTACGGCTCGATACTAAAAGGCTCAATTATTAGTTTAAAGAAATAATAAATAGCAAAGCCGGAAAAGAAGTATATAATCAGAGGGAAACAAATCCAAATTACCGAGATTTAGTGTACATTTACGAAAGAATACCTTGAATATTGAGATAATAAAGTCATACATTTGCGTTAGAAACTAAAATGATCCTAGATAAAAGTAATTAATATACAATCATTTGTTTTTGAAGAACCACATTGCTTCACTTTCGATAAACTAATCAGACTAAGGTCACATGAGTTTTCCTTGGAATATTAGCCCCCTCTCCCGGCTCCTAATATGAACCTTGAATTCGTCGTATCCACGTTAAATCGTTCATTTATCAAGTCCTCACGTTTTTCAACTTCTTTAATTAGTTAAGGAAAATGCATTCGTAGCCTACACATTTTGTATATGAGTTTTTGTTATTCCCAACTCGTTTTGAGGGCTTCCATGTTACTGTTTGCTTGCGTCTCTCACAAGATCTGGCAACACTGCCTCTGTCCCTTTATGGCCTCATTCTTCTTGTTTGTGGCCTGCAGTTCCTTCTTTAATTCCTTTTGTAGGTTAACCTATTGCAAAATATCTTCACTCTACCCTGCCAATCATTGGTAAACAGACCTATGTTTATATGACTTTTTACAGACCAGTCCAACCGCTCCAACCCTTGTGTGGTGTTCGGGTCAAATTGACCCGATTTGCATTTTCAATTAATAAAAAAAAATATAAGGATATTTTCGTTCAACCGGAAACTCAATGGCCGGGGCTTATTTATTGTGAAGGACATGTGGAATTGTTTTTATTTGTTTCCACTTGTGAAAAAATGCCCATTTATGTCCTTCATAAGAGGTTCGGGTCAATCTGACCCGGATACTATACCAGGACACACAAACTAAAGACACACAGACACACACACAATTGTATGCAGAGAGAAGCTGTTTGATCCTGTTTTCCCTTGATCTTTACCCTTTGTAGTGTGTACACAAAACTATCCTAGAACTTCCAGAAATGTATAAACATTTTTACGTTTTCTCGCACTGTCCTGCACGCCAGTGGAGGGACTAAACAGAGAGATAACCTCCCATTACAGTGTATAGTGCAGAACTACAATTATCTACCAACAAAATGGCCAAAAGATATTCTGCTCAGAGCCTTGGAGCTAATAATGGATGAGTGAGTGGAATGCATTAGAAGAACACGGTGAAGTGGAACAGGAAGACATTTCTGAAGATGAGGATAATGTGGAGGTAAACTCGCTGTGTGTGTGTGTGTGTGTGTGTGTGTGTGTGTGTGTGTGTGTGTGTGTGTGTGTGTGTGTGTGTGTGGGTGTGTGTGTGTGTGTGTGTGTGTGTGTGTGTGTGTGTGTGTGTGTGTGTGTGTGTGTGTGTGTGTGTGTGTGTGTGTGTGTCATGGGGACAAAATGGAGGGGAATCATTAATTTTAGGGTGAAGACTTGGTTAGGGTTAGGCATTTGTTGGTTATGGTTAACCCTTGTGTTATGTTCACATTTCGCACCCTTTGGTAATGTTCGGGTCAAATTGACCCGGGACATATTTCAGGGTTTAAAAAAAATACAGAACTAAATTCAACATGCACAATTCCATATTGTCTTTAACTCATTCCCCAACAATATAAATGAAATATATGATTAGTTTTGGAAAATACTCTTTGCTAGATCAAATTTGTCAAATGTCCATCGTTTTTTGTGATAAAAATGTAATTTGTTAAAAAAAAACACTAATAAAAACTAGGTTTACATTTTGCTCATGCTTTTTCTAGGACAAATGTAAATTAAACATTTTTTCATTAATGTTTATTATTTTTGATCTGTCATATAATAATCAAAGCCCTGAAGGAAATAAAGCAATTTAACAGCAATTGAAACACAAGAACCACACATCCAAAAGTATTTGGCTGTGAAATAGAGAGAGAATGAAACATCCATATAAATGACAAAACAGATATAAACACAGGGTCGGCTCTAGAACAAATCAAATGGGGGGGCAATCATTTACCAAGGGGGGGCACATACTGCCGTCAACAACCAACACACAAACACCAACGCAACTTCAATTAAAAAAAACATGCTGTAAAGTGTATTGTCTTTCACACACATTGCAGGGTGTAGTGCTATTTTATAGCGCACCTATGACCTGTGCATACATGCACGGTTGTGGCACGACCACCAAAACAGAAACATATGGACATAGGCCACCATATGAAAAGTGTTTAGTATTTAGTATCCTATCCATGTGAACATGTTTTAGGTGGGGAGTGGACCTAACCTCCTCTAGGAGGGTCCGGGGGCATGCTCCCTCAGGAAGATTATTTTTAAAATATTGAAGTTAAATGCATCAATCTGGTGCACTTTGAGAGCAACATGAAGATCTATGGATACATCTCTCAACATCCATATGAAACAGAACTGTACACAGATTTACTTTTTCTTTATGGATATTTTACTAATCACTCCCCTTTCAACTGTATTCTTGTGTTACTGTCCTATAGTATTTCATACCCGTTTTTCATTTATTTTCTTATTCTTTAATGACTATAATGATCATATAAAGGTAGCCTATTCCTCGCAAATACTTGTTTACATAAATGGTCACCAAACCGTTTGAGACCCACTGAGATAACTTACACTAAAGTGAACTATCTAAACACTGAGAGTCCTTACCTCACTGAGCTGACGTTATAAGATCCTCTCAGTCTGACAGGAGAGGACTCTCCTCCACCTTGGTGTAGAAACAGCTCTTTATATCCGTTAGCATAGCTAGCTAACCAGATGCTAACAACAATATTCCACGTTACCCGCTCGCGCACTGACAAAATGCGCTCGTGCCACACACAGAGAGCCGAGCTTGAATGAAACACAGAGACCCAGAAGTAGGCTACTTGTACTGTATATCATATTATTTTCGATGGCTTTACTCTGTATAATCAGTATAACAGATGGACAGATCGCCACTGGGCTTTCATCTAAACACACAGCCACGTAATGATAACAAAACAAAAGTCGGGGTCATTGGTCAAGCAACACACCAATCAGAGAGCAGCAGTGAGCACACCTCAGGCTGTGTTTCATATAAAGAATAAATAAAGAATACAAATGTGTATTCTTTATTTCTGATGTATTTCACAAAAAAAACTTTTGGTGGAAACGTTTTAACTTATATGATTAAAAAAAAAAAAAAACGGCAAAGTGGCAATAAGGCTTGCCCACCCTGCGTTGGGGGGGCACAGTGACTCATTTGGGGGGGCATGGCCCGCGAATGACCCCCCATGACGCCGACCCTGTATAAACACAAAGCAAATAAAAACAATTAACAGTCACTATTCATAAAATACAGTATATCCGAAAAATATATTGATGAAGTGACGCTGCAGAACATCATGTGAGTCGATGGGCAAGTCCGTTTAGGAAACACATGATGTACAGAACTTCTTCGTGTGTATAGCACAGATGTACTTGTTGCAGTTGCTGCATGTAGTCTGTGTCAGTAACATATGTCACAGCAAAATCAGCAGTGCTAATTTAACTCTTATAGAGTCAAATACAACACTTTTAAAGTGTCTATATTGGTCCACACTGTTTTGAGTTAAAACTACACTTTTGAAAGTGTTCAAAAGTTTACACTAGGACATAGTTCCAGCAACTCTCGCTATAGTTAAAATGTAACTCTGGTCAACATCGGTCAGTGTTACATTTACGCAACACCAGCTTGCAGAGTCAAAAGTTAACACCACAAGTTTATTTTTGTTAACACTAAATAGAGTTAAAGTCATATTAACACTTAAGGATATGTAACTCAATATTTAACTCTTTAGAGTTGATTTAGAGTTGATTCATAAGCACTGTAGGGTGTCAATTTATAATTTCACCTACACACAATGCAACATTATTAATAAAAACGATATAAAAGAAAGACACAAGCCAAGTTTCAAAGTTTGCAGTTAACATCTAACTGTATTTGTGTAAAAACAACACATACAACATAGGCTTTGTTGGGGCAAAGTGTGGTCTGAAACCCACCTCGGCTCCGCACGTCCTTTAATGAGCTAGTCAAATTTACAAAAGAAGAAACTCAAAGCACCAGATCAGGGTTAAACAATAATCTGTTTTACTGGTAGAAAATAACAATACACAATACAGAACACTCTGCAATAGTACAATACAGAGTGGGGCGAGGCGGGGCTCGGTGTTAGCCGACATATGAGTTACGACCGGCTGTGGCTGGCTCGCTCCAGGGAGGAAGCGGCTTTACACAGACGATACAGGTGAGTCCTGCTGGGGATTGGAGCACGCAAACGCGGCTCTCACTCCCCAGGTGTCGTGCACTCATTGTGTCCGTCTCCCTCTGGCCCACAGACAGCAGAGAGCGAACGCTCTCGCGGCTGCGGCCGGGGATGATTGGCTAGTCCAGGAGTCTTACTCTGTGGACCAAGCCCTTGATTATTGGATCCGAGTGGCGGGCAGCAGTCAGGCGACTCCTTCCCTTCCATTCACGGATCACCATGTGGTTCCCCCGGCCCCATCCTCCCTCTCCTCCGGACGGGGGAGACAGGGCAGGGCTCGGTGTCGGCCCGGCAGCCGAGCCTATAGGTTCGGCTGCCGGGCTGACACTATCCGCCATCTCGGCTCTGCCGTATAGGCGGTATTCTCCAGGAACTCCCGGAGATCATCGGAAAGGCAGCCGCCTAATGAGATCTCCCTGTCCCCCCGGTTCAGGAGAGCTCTCCTCCGGATGACGTAAGCGGCTGCCTCATAGCCTGTCGGTTATTAGGCAGCAGGGCTCGCGGCACAAACCGGCTGTCTTTAAAACCTGTCGGTTGATTAGACAGCACGGGCTTGTTTCCTATGTCACAGATATGCCTCCACACACCGTTCATTCCTCAAGCGGGTTTGAGCATGAACGCGCCTCAATGTCCGGTTTACGAGCCTTCTCCTAAACGGCGACATGATGAGAGCCGCTGTGTAATACAGCGTGTGGAGGTGCAAGAGCCGGCTGTAACCTGTCAGTCAGCAGGCAGCAGGGCTCGTGGCGCAAGCTAACCAGGCGGTTATTAGACAGCAGGGCTTGACGTTTAAACCTGATGCTCCTAACCTGTCGGTTAGCGGCAGCATGGGCTCGTGGCGCCAGCCGGCTGTATTTAACCAGGCGGTTATTAGACAGCAGGGCTTGACGTTTAAACCTGATGCTCCTAACCTGTCGGTTAGCAGGCAGCACGGTTTTTTTCCTCTGTCCCAGATGTGCCTACTACACACGGTCGTAATGAGCCCAGGGCTGTTATTACGCACTGTGTGAAAAGCATTGCACACACACCTCCGCTCATTCCTCAGCAGGTTTGAATGTGAACGCGCCTCAATTTCCAGTTTACAAGCCTTCTCCTAAACAGAGACAGGATGAGAGCCGTGTGAGATGCAGCGTGTGGAGGCCCCCTCGCAGCTTTTCGGTCCGGGCCCCTCTTGGGTTGCTTCACGGGCAACGGCGGCGAGGGCTCTGACGTGGCTCGTCACCATGACAACCACAGCACATCCAGAGCATGTCGTGCGCTCTCAGAATATTACTCGGAGTGGCGACTCGTGTGTTCGATGGACAGATGAATAATAATAAGCAGCAAGGCCCACCGGGTAAGCCGGCTGCCCCTAACCTGTCGGTTATAGGCAGCATGGCTCGCTGCATAAATCGGCTGTCTTTAAAACCTATTGGTTTTTAGGCAGCTCGGTTTTTCTCCTCTGTCCCAAACCTACCTCCTACACACGGTCGTAATGAGCCCACGAGTGCCATTATTACAGTGAGGACAGCACTGCACACAGCTCCGCTCATCCCTTAGGGGTGTTGAGCGTGAACGCACCTCGGTGTCCAGTTTAACACTGTAAGCAATTGCTGTTATTTTACAGCCAATTTTCAGCACTAATCTACTGGCAGCCCCCTAACCAGAATGTTACTGTGAATTATTTAATTTTTGAAAGTAATAAACTGAAATTGTTCAACAGTATGAATACTGCATAATTTCAGTGTATTGCTGGCGTCTCTGCTGCCAGTATTTTACTGTTAATTGAAAAAATACAGCAGTATACTGTATTTTTTTTTTACAGTAAGAGGCTGTAAAGTCATTTCACAGTATGAGTACTGTGGTATTACAGTGAAGTGCAGGCGTCTGTGAAGAGACTGCCGGCACTTTACTGTTATTTGACAGGAAAATGTGTTACAGTGGACATAATGAGAGCCTGTGTGAAATGCAGCGTCTGGAGGGCTCTGGCGTGGCTCGTCACCATGACAACCACAGCACATCCAGAGCAGGTTGGCGCGCTGAGTGGCGGCGCGTGTGTTCAATGGACAGATGGAAGATAATATGTAGCAAGGCTCCCCGGTTAAGCCGGCTGCCAATAGCCTATTGGTTACTTGGCAGCATGGCTCGCTGCCTAAGCCGGCTGGGTTTTTTAACTTATCGGTTAATAAAACAGCAGGGCTTACTATTCAATCCGTCTACCTTTAAACTTTTTGGGTTTAGGCAGCACGGATTTTTTCTCTGTCTCAGACGTACCTCCTACCCACGGTCGTAATAAGCCCACGGAGGGCCATTATTACGCATTGTGTGAACAGCACTGCACACACCTCCGCTCATCCCTTAGTGATGTTGAGCGTGAATGCGCGGTTTACGAGTCTTCTCCTAAACGGCCACATATTGAGAGCCTGTGTGAAATGCGTGTGGTTTGCCACCAACCACAGCACATCCAGAGAATGTATACCCGGCGCTATCAGAGTACTGTATGGTACTCAGGGTGGCGGCGCGTGTGTCTGATGGACAGATGGATGAGAAGGCGGATGGGCAGAGGATAGTCTCTGCAGTTCGCCTCTCCCCCCCGCAGTTCTACGGGATACAGGGAACCCTGTCATCCCGGGAACAGTGTCTCGTGCTCCGGCAGGAACTCTTGTTAAAAGAAAGCTTTTTTCCAGGGTTCCTCGTGGGGAAGAAAATCAGTTTTTTTTTTACTCCCGGTATTTTCTGGTCCCGAAGGAGACGGGGCGGGGGGAATGAGATCCATCCTCGATCTGTCAGTGTCCAACAAGGGAATGGCCTTTTCCCATGCTGACGACCAAACAGGTGCTGGAGTGTGTTCACCAGGGAGACTGGTTCACATCCATAATCCTGAAGGATGCATTCCTCCACGTAACCATCATCCCGAAACACAGCAATTTCCTGCGTTTCTCATTCCTGGCTCCACGCACTTTTTCAAAGTGGTTGGAGACGGTTGGAGCAGCTACTCAGAATGGGGATGAGAGTGTTATTTTACCTGGACGACCGGCTGTGGCTGGCTCGCTCCAGGGAGGAAGCGGTTTTTCAGACGATACAGCTCGTATCTCATCTGTCAAACCTGGGTTTCATTATCAACTGGAAGAAGAGCTGTCCTCGTCCCTCCCAGGTTATCTTTTTAACTGGGAGTGGAATTGAACTCAGCCCGCATGAGAGCGCGACTCTCACAGCGGAGAGGGGAGAAAGTGACAGCTCTCCTCCGGCGCGTCACACCCCGCGGGGCGGTGACACCCCTCTCCGTGATGCAGCTGTTAGACATGATATCAGCTGGTCACCTGGTGATTCCCCTGGGTCTCCTTCATAGTGAGGAGACTCCAGAGGTGGTTTATTCGTCTGTGCATCGACCCCGTGCGTCAGAGGAGACGCATGGTGTTCATTCCTCCTTCCGTGGTTTTGGATTTGACCTACTGGAAAAATCTCCACGTCCTGTCAGTGGGGGTGCCCCTGAGCAGAGTGACGACACACACCGCAGTGTTCACAGACGCATCTCTCGCAGGCTGAGGAACGTGCATGTCGCAGGCAGTGGGGGGACAGTGGCTGGCTCACATGCAGGGGCGCCGTAAGGGGGTGAAAAGTTAGGACGATTCTAAGGGCCCGTGACTGACAGGGGCCCCAAATATTTTTAGAACATTAAGAAAAAAAATGTAAGTAACCTTTCATCAATCATCAATAATTAACATTAAAATGACATCATATTGATAATGTACTCACTAAACTTACGATTCATTTAACTTATTTTCTTCCAAAAGTTAATTATCCAAAGCATCGAACACCCCCCTCTATTTACATGTAATGGTTTGGTCCTGCCTCCAAACGCTGTGCAGGGCCCTTTCTAGCAGAGTGAGAGCATGTGAGCAGGGATGCTAGTACTTACGTGTGTACGATGTCTCAACGACTAACAAAGTCAGGCTTTCAAGAAAGAAAAGAAAGGAGAGAAAGACAAGAGAGAGGGACTAAAGGGTGACAGTATGTCACCCAGTCCAGGGTCGGCTCTAGAACAAATCGAATGGGGGGGAAATCATTTACCAAGGGGGGGCACACACTGCCGTCAACAACCAACACACAAACACCAACGCAACTTCAATTAAAAAAAACATGCTGTAAAGTCTATTGTCTTTCACACACATTGCAGGGGTGTAGTGCTATTGTATAGCGCACCTATGACTTGTGCATACATGCACGGTTGTGGCTGGCACGACCACCAAAACAGAAACATATAAGGACAGAGGGTGTCGTTTTCTCATACTGATATTCTGCACAAACTGTGCTGTTGTATTTGCTGTAAAGTGTCTTTACTGTAGGTTATTTTTTATTATATGTACAGCACTTTGGCTCGACCAAAAATCGTTGAAAAATGTGCTATATAAATAAAACTTGATTTGATTTGATATGGACATAGGCCACCATATAAAAAGTGTGCAAATGTATTTAGTATCCTATCCATGTGAACATGTTTTAGGTGGGGGTGGACCTAACCTCCTCTAGGAGGGTCTGGGGGCATGCTGCCCCGGGAAGATTATTTTTAAAATATTGAAGTTAAATGCATCAATCTGGTGCACTTTGAGAGCAAAATGAAGAGATCTATGGATAGCCTACACTCAGCATCCATATGAAACAGAACTGTACACAGATTTACTTTTTCTTTATGGATATTTTACTAATCATTCCCCTTTTAAACTGTATTCTTGTGTTACTGTCCTATAGTATTTCATACCCGTTTTTTATTTATTCTCTCTTTAATAACTATAATGATCATATAAAGGTATTCCTCGAAAATACTTACATAAATGGTGACCAAACCGTTTGAGACCCACTGAGATAACTTACACTAAAGTGAACTATCTAAACACTGAGAGAGTCCTTACCTCACTGAGCTGACGTTATAAGATCCTCACAGTCTGACAGGAGAGGACTCTCCTCCACCTTGGTGTAGAAACAGCCCTTTATATCCGTTAGCATAGCTAGCTAACCAGATGCTAGCAACATTACACGTTACCGCTCGCGAACTCACAAAATGCGCTCGTGCCACACACACACAGAGCCGAGCTTGAATGAAACACAGAGACCCATGTACTTGTACTGTACTGTATATCATATTATTTTCGATGGCTTTACTCTGTATAATCAGTATAACAGATGAACAGATCGCCACTGGGCTTTCATCTAAACACACAGCCACGTAATGATAACAAAAAAAAGGTCGGGGGTCATTGGTCAAGCAACACACCAATCAGAGAGCAGCAGTGAGCACACCTCAGGCTGTGTTTTATATTTGTATTCTTTATTTCTGATGTATTTCACACAAAAAACCTTTAGTGGAAACGTTTTCACTTATATGATTACAAAAAGAAAAAAACGGCAAAGTGGCAAGGCTTGCCAACCCTGCGTTGGGGGGGCACAGTGACTCATTTGGGGGGCAATGGCCCGCGAATGACCCCCCATGACGCCGACCCTGACCCAGTCTTTCAAAAGAAAAGGTGGGTGTGGTCCATGACATGAGTGGTGGAAATGAGTCTGTTAGCTAAGCTTAGTCCATTGTAAATAATAATTGTAATGTTTTGCTGACATTAAGTAGGCTACTGTTAATATCTTCACAGAAAATGCAGAGGTTTTTCATTTCACAGCTATTCATACTAAATCAGTTGTCCCTCCCCCTGGTGTCAGGACCAACAGATCCATCTTTAGGCTCCTCAGCCCTGACCCCCATAAGGCTTTGCAGTCTTGCCATGCTGTCCATTGAAAGCCAGTTGGCTAGAAAGCTGGACTTCAAGGACTTGATCAGTGACTTTGCCTGTAAGAAGGCTAGGCGCTGGGCTCTTGGTGAGTAAGGCTGAGCAAGGGCTCGTAATAACTGTTAAAGGGCAAGGCTATGGTAACGATATTGGATCACTACACACAAGATGCATGATGAGAAAAAGACTGAGAACAGGCTCTGATTTAGCGCCACCATCAGGCCTTTTCACTTCCATTTCCGTTTTGTTGTCCGTTTACACTTTAATACCCGCTTATTTTGTAGTTGGTATATTTAATGAAAAAATCTGCTGCATATGTTTTTTTTCAAAAATGTTATTAAAAAGGCATCTACACCATAAAAGATTACTATTGAGGTCTATTGTCAGGAATGTTAGTGTTATATCTAGGGATGCACGATATTGGTTTTTGAAACCGATACCGATACCGATAACTTCCTGCTTCTCAAGACCGATACCGATACCGATAATAAAAAAAATGTTACGCCACTAATTATTTTAACGCGATTAACGCATGTGTATTTTTTTTCCTCGGCCGCCCCGTAGTTTCAGAGCGCATCGAGTTTAAAATACCATCTACAAGCTGATGCTGACAGCCCCGCTCCTGTCGCCCGCTTGTGGCAGACCACACTTCCACGCTCACCGGCAGGCACCGACTGGCCATCTGGAGGACCGGGAGGGTGTGTGTATGTGTGGCCCGAGCGAGCGAGAGAGAGACCTTACGTGTATTGTTGTTGTTAGCATCTGGTGCTAGCTAGCTGCGCTAACGGATATACGGAGCTGTTTAAATGAAAACAGAGGAGCGACATTTCGCCACAACTGCGCCGAGCACTTGACTTTATGCAGGAAGCCAGACAGTGGGACATTGTACGAAATGTCAGCACGGATAGTGCGAAACATGATTGCAGCGTCCAGGCAGCTCCGGTTTGAGCATATGCCTTGAGTTGCACATAGCTCCAACGCCCATACCACCGACGACATGTTTGTTTACTGTCCTGGCTTCACGAGTTAGGGAGCGCTGGATTTGTGAAAAACTCCCCTCTTCCTAAACCACTAATACAGGGGTGCCCAACCAGTCGATCGCGATCGACCGGTCGATCGCGGGGAGATTCCCAGTCGATCGCGAGATGTGTCTAAAAATAGAACAACAACATTCTGTTTTATCGTTAATGTTCCGTAACATAATCTTCCTGTGCCAGAATAATGCACTTGAACGCATCAAAGCTTTGTAATTGGCCGGCGTGACCCCATGTGTCGGGGCGTGGCTGGTGGGCAGTGGGCACTATTTCACTGGCGTTGTCCGTGTCAACAGGAGTGACAGTCCGCACACACACAAGACCGCAATTATGGCAGAAGCAAAAAAGCCCAAAATATATAATTTTCACTCTGAGTGGGAGGATGATTATTTTTGTATCTATTCAAATTCAAAGTCCATCTGTCTCATCTGCAATGCGAGCGTGGCTTTATCGAAGAAGGGTAATTTAGGAGCGGCATTTCAAAACAGTGCACAAACGCTACAAGACGGAATTCCCTCCTAATTCTGCCCTACGCTCCCAAAAGGGGAGGGGCCTGAAAGGACAGCTAATGCACAGCAGTCCATTTTCACCAGGCCCAACAACAAGGTAGTACCCCTCACTGCAGTGCGCAGTACCTCAAGCCCCTCCTTCTCAACCTTTGAGGCACGTGACTAACGGCGCCTCCTTCTCAACCTAGGCCCCTCCTTCTCAACCTAAGCCCCTCCTGGCACGTGACTAACGGCCCCTCCTTCTCAACCTTTGAGGCACGTGACTAACGGCCCCTCCTTCTCAACCTTTGAGGCACGTGACGAGCTTCACAGTTCTGTTCTGTTAATCATAGCGTTAGAGTATTAACTATTTTAACATATTAATATGATACCAATGATGATGGCGAGTGATCTGTCGCCATGGCAACGGCATTTAAAAATGTAAAACTCAAATTAAACCCATTAACAGCCTTCAAAGCATATTTTAATGTCTATTTGCATGTTAATTGCATCAATTATTTCAGTTATGACTTCAAGAAAGGGCCTTCATTTGTTTTTTAACTTTTTAATTTCAGAGTCAATATTGTATATTTACTCACTTTTTACTGAAAAACATGTGATATAAATGAAATCATATTACATTATTTCCTACCAGTATTTTTTGCCATCGTATTGACAAATTGATAGAAGTGACAGGATAATATCAATGGTAATATAATACTGTGAACAGAGCCATTCCGCATGTACTTTTACTTTTGATACTTCGAGTACATTTAGCTGATAATACTTATACTCTTTTACTTAAGAAACACTTTGAATTCAGGACTTTCAATTTTATTGAACACAGAGACAGGGACAGGACAAAATAAAACACAGACAGATTCTGACAACTATTACATTTTGAGGCATTAGTGAACCTAATACAGATTGTAACAGTTCCCCCCCAGCAGCGCTCACTCATGACGCATTCAAATTATGGCCTGCTTCTTTTGTGGAACCTCTTCATCCTGAAATATATTTGACAAAGACAGGTTACATGTTTAACACTCACACTGGTTCAAGACTTTATCATTTGTGATTCAACAACTTCTACCTTGCATTGCCTTTTCCTCCCGTCGCCTCTTGCAGTCTTGCGACCTCTGTTGTTCAGACCTTGGTGAATGAAAGACAAACATTAAAAATATTAATTAAAAATGATATAGTCAGGTTACAGTGTAAGAAATAGTTTCAAGAATGCAAATGTAAATTGTAAAATTAAGAGCTGGGCAGGTGCTGCAGTGAGCAGGTGAGATGGTGGGGTGAGCTGGGCAGGTGCTGCAGTGAGCAGGTGAGCTGGGCAGGTGCTGCAGTGAGCTGGTGAGATGGTGGGGTGAGCTGGGCAGGTGCTGGAGTGAGCAGGTGAGATGGTAGAGGGAGCTGGGCAGGTGCTGCAGTGAGCAGGTGAGATGGTAGAGGGAGCTGGGCAGGTGCTGCAGTGAGCAGGTGAGATGGTGGGGGGAGCTGGGCAGGTGCTGCAGTGAGCAGGTGAGATGGTAGAGGGAGCTGGGCAGGTGCTGCAGTGAGCAGGTGAGACGGTGGGGGGAGCTGGGCAGGTGTTGCAGTGAGCAGGTGAGATGGTGGGGTGAGCTGGGCAGGTGCTGGAGTGAGATGGTGGGGTGAGCTAGGCAGGTGCTGGAGTGAGCAGGTGAGATGGTAGAGGGAGCTGGGCAGGTGCTGCAGTGAGCAGGTGAGATGGTGGGGTGAGCTGGGCAGGTGCTGGAGTGAGCAGGTGAGATGGTAGAGGGAGCTGGGCAGGTGCTGCAGTGAGCAGGTGAGAAGGTGGGGGGAGCTGGGCAGGTGTTGCAGTGAGCAGGTGAGATGGTGGGGTGAGCTGGGCAGGTGCTGGAGTGAGCAGGTGAGATGGTGGGGTGAGCTGGGCAGGTGCTGGAGTGAGAAGGTGAGATGGTGGGGGGAGCTGGGCAGGTGCTGCAGTGAGCAGGTGAGATGGTGGGGTGAGCTGGGCAGGTGCTGGAGTGAGCAGGTGAGATGGTGGGGTGAGCTGGGCAGGTGCTGGAGTGAGAAGGTGAGATGGTAGAGGGAGCTGGGCAGGTGCTGCAGTGAGCAGGTGAGATGGTGGGGTGAGCTGGGCAGGTGCTGTAAGTCGCCCTACAGTCACAGCGTTTGGCTCATGTGAATAGACATGCCGTAAAAACTGGCCCCTATTAATTATGGTCTGTGAGCAATAAAGACAATGAAAATGGCTTGCTGTTCTGCAGCTTAAGCCACACTTAACAATAGACCTATCGCTAAGCCACGCCCCCTTTGAAAACTCCGACAAACAAAGCCGACCGTGAATGACTCTTGACAATGGCCGCGGGGGGAGTTCAAGTTAAAATAACATTAAAATAGAAGCAAGAGCTAATAAAAGCAACAGCAGATGAAAGTTAACAGTTAAAAGGTAAAAAGGTAGCCATGTATTTCTTTATATAAAATATCTAATCTTGTTGCCTGTCGTGTGTAGTGGTGACTGTTGTGTAACCATTGAAATGATAATATGATGTTGAATGTTAGCAGTGGTGGTCACTACATTAAATCTATAACTATAACTGTCCTTGTTGGTCATCATTTTCACTGTTATGCACCTGGCTGACTGTAGCGTTACCTTTTTTTGGGTGAGGGTCTGTGTCTTTTCGGAGCAGCACACACGAGAGCCCGGATGGGATCTGATATTCCAGAGTTGGCTTCCCATCTCTGAAGTGCTTTGAGGTGAAAAGACAGTTAGCAAAAGTTAGCTAAAAACACCAGCTAACTAGCGAGGACGAAAAGTCAGACAGCAAACGTTGATGTTGATAACACTGTAGCTAGTTAGCTGGCTAACAAGTTGGCAGCTAACGTTAGCTAGCTGGGCTGGATATACGCTAGCTAGTTGGCAGTCAAAGTCAATCGTTAGCAAACTAATAGTTTGGTCTACGTTTCTAATACATACCGTCAAATATGATGTCTTTATGAATTGACCTTACCTTTGAGCAAACATAAGTGTCCTTGATAATTGTCTTCACATTCAGTTGTGTATGTGGTTGACGACACAGCATAATCCACCGCTTGCATTTGTCGAGTTTTCTTTTGGGCTTCGGAAAAGGTACGAAATATACTCCTCCATCCAGTCTTTCAGGGTACCTGGTGTCCGAAATTACAGGTACCCCACGCACAGCGTTTCACCATCAGATATTAGCTAGATAATAAACATAGAAACTGAACTCTTCACAGTGGTTTCGATCACAGACGTCTGGTTTTGGTTTGATGCGCCCCACAAACAGCTTTTCTGGTGATGTCCGAGTTTTCTGTCAGGAGGGATTTTCGCTGTGATATGATTGGACAAATTCTATTTGGGGCGTGGTTTAGCGATAGGTCTATTGTGAACTCTGAAAACAAGAAACAATAGTAAAGTCAATAAGCTTGAAGACATTAAGCTCTCATTGTAAATAATGTGAAAATACAGACAGCACTAAAAAGAGCAATTTATTATACCTCTGTGCCTCACAGAAGAATGGCTTTTGGCATGGTATTCCACCTGAAGCCTCTGACCCTGGTATTGGCAGAACGGGCAGTGATAACTACCAGAATTACAAATATACACTGTTGTGGAAATAATTATCATAAGACGCCAATTAGTAACATACAGGACAAACCTCGATGTCTGTTTACCTTCTTTAAGGACACAGGCGGCTTAGCCAATAATGTTATTGTTCCCATTCTGTGACCGGTCAATACTGGGATACAGATGGTCTGTGTTGTGGGTACACTGGGACACTTCCTTCTCTGTATTTGTGGACTCCAAGGTAAAATCTTCGAGGTCATAAGTGTCCGAGGCAAGTAGCTCTGTGTTCCCACACTATTTAGGCTATCTCCTCAAATATGTTGTTTACTCTCTGCGAAACCAGTTAGATGGGCTGGCAAGAGAGAGGCTCTCCAGAATTGACGTGGCAACTCTACCGTGGAGTCAGAACCTCTGACTCTTGGATTTGTGATGTGAATACTCTGGTACCAACTCCAAATAAATCACAGTGGTTTGACATCAAAGCTCCGACTCTTCCCGTGTCTCCTTCCTGAGTCGGTGACTCCACTGCATGCTACACAGAAGTTTCCTCTACAAATTGGCGTTGTCGGCAAGATACCACTATATCTTCAGAACTGGTAAGTGTAATTTCAAATCCACATTTGGACATTGCCTTACCAGAATCTGTGATTGACGGTATCCTAAAATTACCTGTGAAACTGATCGGCTGCGTTTCCTTTTGGTTAATGAACATTTGGGGATAGTTAAACCTAGGGAATCAGTGTCTGGGGACTCAGTCCTGGCTGGCTTCCTCTGTGTATGCTGATTAGGGACGGAAGTGCCATACAAGCATGCACAGCTCATGTTTAAAGAGACCTTAAAGAAAGGGCATCAGTGAGGTGGAGCTTCTGTGTGAATTGAAAGCAATGCAAAAGATTTGTACTGGACAAATCGCCGGATTTTGAGGGTCTTAGCGGCCGAACATAGCAGTTGAAAATAAGCAGCCAGAGATATTTACTGCTATCACCTCTCTGTAGAAACACGGCTCCAGCTGCAGCCTTGCGTGTGTGTGTGTAAAAAAACCTCACCGTGTGTGTGTGGGGCTGGAGCAGTGCAGGCTGAGAGGAAGAAAATCACAGTTATTGTCTAGGTTTTAACTCACGGCACCGCCGTCCTTCAAACGGGACGGTCTAAAAGCACTCGTTGTTTAGGACCGTTTTTCTCATGGTTAGACGGGCCAGCGCGAAGTGCGTGCATCACCCGATACGCTACGGCTCTCTGGAGCAGGTGGCGGTCAGGAGTGCATACATACAATTATAGGCTAATTGATCAGAGGTGTGTAGTGGCAAGCAAGCATAGGCAAACTGTGTTTCACCTTGAGGTGAACTCGATGGCGAGTAGATATAGGCTGGTCGTACGGACTACAGTCAACTGAGCTGTTGTTTGGAGAGAAAGGGCAGGGAAAAAGTCTGTGGGCTCCGATCGGGGGGGCACAGCGCCACTAGAAACAGATAGCCTAGTGGTTGTCACAAGAGGATAAGCTTAGTTATCGCTCTTGGACGGCTTTCAAGCACCGATAAATCACTTGTATACAAGGGTAGACGTGAGCAGACGTCCACCGGAGATAATTCCTCACCCCCTCTAAGATCTCTCTTAAAACCGGACTAATATTGAGTTGAAGAGCTTTGCTGTCGCCCTGGCGTTTATTAGTGAGCTCATGTTTGTTTGTCCAAATTGCAGTGTTGATCTTCAAATACTAACCACAAACATGGGTAATCATCTGTCCACACCTGAGCCGGTGGTTAAAACTAAAACTCAAACATACGATAAACAAACACCACACCTACCAAAATTCGCAACAGACAAACAGAACTACACACACATGTTTTCCTCAAATATGCCGTCTGGGATGGTCGGCAGAGCTGTAGGCTGGAATCATGTGATGCCTTTTACGGCATTGATGTGCGAATTTTCACAACAGAACAACCAGAGAGGGAGAATCCCGTTTGACTGGCCATACACAGGCACTTTTGATATGAGTGTGCTGCGACAGGCTTCTCAGATTATTGATGATGATCCTAACCCAGCTTGGGACAAAGGGTACATGAAAAAAAGCGTGAAAGCGTGGATGTCTGTGGGAAAAAGGAGTGAAAGTGAAGGTGGATGTGAATGGGGCTCTAGTGAACTCAGAAGACTGCTTGATAATGTTTCCAAATGTGTTGCAGGTTGTCACTTACTCAGTTTACAAACCGCTTTTGACGTCAGAGCAGATATCATGTCCAGAATAAAAGAGAGACATGGCAACGATGTAGCGGCCGTAGCTAAAGCTATAATGTCAGACTGGATTAGGCGCCAAGGAAAAGAGCCCCTCCCGTCCCAAGTGATTAGCATCTTGACAGACGCAGGGGTCCAACTAACACAGAGCATTATCAAGGAGCACACTGTAACTCTCTGCCCCAAAGTAATCCCCACCACAGAGACAAAATAAATAAATCATATTGCCAGAAACTCAGATAACGACTTGTTGGAGGCAGTTGCAGCTATATCATAAACATCAGACAGATAGAAGTGAAGAGGGAAAGGGAGCAAGAAATACATGACGCACACACAGAGCGAAACGCAGGTTTACAGGAAAGGGCAGATTACAGGGGCGGAGGTGAGGCTTCTGGTTATTCAGGTGGCCAGTCTTCAGCAGAGACAGGGACAGTTCCAGAGCAAAGCCCCCCTCCCCCTTCTTCTTCTTCTTCTCCTCCTCCCCCTCCTCCTTCTCCTCCCCCTCCTCCTCCGCTCAGTTTAGAGCACACACCGCGCCAATTCACAGCTAAGGAGATAGCGGCACTCAGGGGAAAAATGATCACAAGAAAGGCGTCACAGGCTGCGCAAGAGCAAGAGGTACATAATACAGCGCAGGAAGCACAACAAGCCGCAGCCGCCAGTGAAACACACAATGCCCCGAAAATCCTGATAGGAGAAGTCCCGGTATTTAAACCATGGACTCCCTCAGAGGTTATCGATGTCACAAGACACGCGCCCAACCCCACTAAAAGCCCAGATGAATATCTGTCATGGCTGACTAATGTGTGTATGGTCTATAACTGTTTGGTGCATGATGTTAAACAGCTGATCGTCCTCACATACAAAGCCGAATGGCCAACATGCAAAGATGAGTTTAAATTTCCAGTGTGCACAAACGCAGGAGATTGGCCTGTAACACAGTCCCTCACTCAGTGGCTAGAAACTGACGGAGCTAGGGCTATCAAAGCTTGTGCTAAAACTCACACTGACTTTTCCCAAGTGATGGCTTGCATCCAGAGCCCTACAGAAACAGTGCCAGACTTTATCCAGAGATTCATAACGGTGTGAGACAACAATGCAGGCATTAAAAGAGAGATCAATGATTTGTTTGCAGTACAGAGCTTATTGCATAACCTTATCCCGGAGACAGCTCAAGCTTACATGTTAGCCACCCCCGATTGGCAGATGAAAACCTGGAAAGTTACTATTGCCACCATGCGGGCCCTACACAGAAGCCAGATTTTTCTGATTCCCCGAACGGCACAGGTGCTGCAACAGGGAAGCACACAGGCTTATCAAGGTCAGAGTAACTACCAGCAGACTCAGGGACAAAACAGCACACCACAATATCAGAACCAAGGACAGTCACAAGGTTATCAAAACAAGAACAGGCAGCAGCAAAACAAAAACCAAAAAAAAACAATGCACTGCCACGTATGCGGCAGCACTGAGCACTGGGCAGGGAAATGTCCTAAGAGGTGGGGGGCACAGCAGCACACACACAATTTGCCTGCTCTGCCCCCACCCCTGCAGCCCACACTGCCGCCTCCCCCACCTATGTCCAGCAGCCACTTTCCACCCTATGACAGGCAGGCCCAGCAGGGGCAGTATGCAGCAGCACAGGGTGGCTATAATGAACAATAGGGAGGCCATGGAGGAATAGGGTCAATAACACAAAAAATCCACATTCAAGCAGCAACTATTCGCCTTTCCACTAACCCCCGCGAAGATCCAATGATGCCGGTTGAGGTTAATGGCACAACTGTTGACATTTTGGTTGACAGTGGTGCAACATTATCAGCTGTACGAACAAAAGAGAAGGTGTGTAAAGCAACTAACAGTTTTGTTACCACTGTAGGCGTTTCCGGCGTTCCAATAGCAGAGCCTATTTCAGAGAGAACTAATATTTCCGTTGATGGATCACAGGTGCAACACTCTTTCATTATCTCAGAGGGCAGCCCAATTAACCTGATGGGCAGAGACCTACTGTGTAAGCTACAAGCAACCTTTAAGGTACAAGGGCTTAATCTCGCTCATTGTTGACACAATAAATAAGGATTACCTACCAGACGGTTTCAAGCGAGTAATGGTCCTAAAAATTATATATGTGAAGAAGTACTTAAACCTAGTTTTTGAATACAGATTCCAATTAGCTCTAGTCCAGACTAATTGTTCAATTAACTATACGGGACCAACATGTTCACCTCAACCACACACACCATCTTTGTTGGTTGAAGCCTTAGTAACAGTGGTACCCTGGTTCGGGTCCCGAACAGTGGACTCGATTAAAGTTAAAATACATGATTGCTCGCTGCCATTACCCCTAGGTAAGTCCCCTACACGTGACTGTTCAGTTTATATTCCCCCAGTTGTGGTGCATGAGTGGAAGAATGTGTCTATCTGCTTTCAGAACGGAGGAGGGTTTCTACCCTCTCACGATGTGGGCCACAGCGACTGTAACACCGTAATAAAGGTCAAACTAACCAGTACTCCCCTCCCAGAGAGTTTACTTGGTCTGTGGAGATAGAGCCTACAGTTGCATGCCTTATGACACTTTTGATGGCACCTGTTATCTAGCCTATCTAATCCCTTTGATCCGTAAAGTAGAGATTGATGAGATTGCAGCAATACTCCCCTCCCTACACAGAAATCGTAGGACCATCACAACAGGTCAGCAGCTGGCTAGCGCTGTCCTGCCCTGGTACGGCATTTATGTTTCCCAGCAGGAAATCATAGCTCTCTCCAAAATAGTGGAAAACCACCTCAATGTATCCAACAGAGCCATGTTGGCTGAACACAAAGAACTGCAGGAAGTTAGAACAGTGGCATTACAGAATCGCATGGCACTGGATCTTCTGCTAGCAGCACAGGGGGGCACGTGCAAGGTGATTGGCTCTGAGTGTTGTTCTTTCATCTCTGATGCTACACCTGAGGTCATGGATATGGCTCATGATACTGCTAGGGGAATAAAAGAATTGCACGAAACTCATGGGTTTGCATTTGGGGATTTATCTGGAATATTTGGGTCATGGGGAGCGGGATTGGGTAAACTTGCCATTACCATTTCACTGTTTATTTTAGCTGTACTAATCCTGATAATGTGCCTAGTCACTGTTGTTAAACTAGTCATACAAAAGGTTGTCAAAACCGCCCTCCAGGCCCCACAGACACTGGTGGGGTACGACACCATTGATGACACCGTGATGATGTACGACGTCGAGCTTCCCGACCCGTGGGTCTCTACCGTGGCACCCGAACCATGGGTTCCCCCTTACAACGAATGGCCAATTAATTAAAACTGATTAAAGTTGATTTTTTTCCTTTTCAGGTTGTTACACTACACAATACATGTCTGACTTTTCCTTTTCAGATTTTGAATGTATTGATATTACTAAAATTAAGTGCCTGACTCTTAAGATAATACTAAAATTGAGGACACTGCAATTTTGCAGATCATAGATTGATCAAATCACCATTGTGAATTCTATACTCTAACTGTGAATTTTTAGCAGGGTCTCTTACGATCCTGAGTTTTATTATGCTTTTGACTAGTGATTGCCTTGAAGTAAATCTTTAAAGCGGCAAGCTGGTTTTGATTTTATAGTTTGATGAATGAAATTAACTAATGGTAAATGATAAAAGATATTAGTTTAAAACAAATATTTAGCCATTGTGCACCTGTGTTTTATGTGTGTTCATTATTATGCTTTTGACAAAAGATGATCAAACACTGATGAGAGATGATTTTTCCTATTATAATTGGCTGTATCAATCATTGTGATTGAATGTTTCAATCTTATTCCACTTTGTGATATAATTGATGTAAGGTGAGACCACACTCGAACCTGGAGACGCCTATTGAGTTAATTATTGTCCAAATTATTATTAGACTAATGTTTTTAGGTTATCATAAATGATAAAAAGAGAGGACTGTTGTGGAAATAATTATCATAAGACGCCAATTAGTAACATACAGGACAAACCTCGATGTCTGTTTACCTTCTTTAAGGACACAGGCGGCTTAGCCAATAATGTTATTGTTCCCATTCTGTGACCGGTCAATACTGGGATACAGATGGTCTGTGTTGTGGGTACACTGGGACACTTCCTTCTCTGTATTTGTGGACTCCAAGGTAAAATCTTCGAGGTCATAAGTGTCCGAGGCAAGTAGCTCTGTGTTCCCACACTGTTTAGGCTATCTCCTCAAATATGTTGTTTACTCTCTGCGAAACCAGTTAGATGGGCTGGCAAGAGAGAGGCTCTCCAGAATTGACGTGGCAACTCTACCGTGGAGTCAGAACCTCTGACTCTTGGATTTGTGATGTGAATACTCTGGTACCAACTCCAAATAAATCACAGTGGTTTGACATCAAAGCTCCGACTCTTCCCGTGTCTCCTTCCTGAGTCGGTGACTCCACTGCATGCTACACAGAAGTTTCCTCTACATACACTTTTGGGCTCCCATCATGGTGTAAGTGTGTGATGTGTTTCTGGTCAAAGAAAATAAACACAAACAAAATAGTTAGGCAATAGGCAGGAATAAAATAAGTTGCATATACATTTATTTTGTAAAAATCGAATTGAAATATAGTTTATGCATAGTTTTTTCAGGACTTTGCTTATACAGCAATCCTACTATTACATACAACCCGGTATCACGGCAAGACGTGAACATGTGACGAATTACCATGCTGGGAGACGTGAAGATGTCACGGTTTCGTCCCCTTCAAACGTGACAGCTACAAGGTATTGTTAACCCATGTTAACCAGTGGAGAAATAACCGGAAATACCAAGCAAATGCTACCCCGACGTAATGATTTATTTTTTAATAGTCACACTCGATTACAGCGATGTTCTTGTTGCCCCAGCTGGTCGACACCTCTTTTAGCATAAATAAAGGCTACATTAATGTATTAAATCGATGTTAATCCATGCGTGCGGATGTGGAATTAACGGACGTGACGTTGTGCGATTGAGTTGCCAAGCAACAGCTTCGGTTCATGTTAATTTACAAACTATTCAACTACAACCGTAGTTATATTTAAAAACATGTTAGAAGGCCTCACAAAATACTTTAATGCACATTCAAATGTAAATGTGAAGGAATGTGTGTATAACAAAATACATCGGTCATTAAACGAAACCGGAAACAGACGTAGGCAAGATCCTCAGCTCGATGATTGGATGGTTATCCGCAATGCATGCTGGGATTTGGTGTTTATGTGATGTGAAATCTGAAAACGTTTTTTAAAAATACAATAATACTTTATTCCGAGTGGGCTTGCTTTTCTCTTTGAAAGTCATCACATAACGGCATTGTAATACACGGTTCGGCTGCATTAAATATTACATATCTGCCGTAATTCTCTATTTATAGAGCCCTGATGAGAAGACTTCTAGACAAACAGGAGAACTGCCGCCAAAACTGAAGATGTGACGTGGATCATAAATATATAAGCAATTATATGGGTTGAGAAGGAGGGGCCGTTAGTCACGTGCCAGGAGGGGCTTAGGTTGAGAAGGAGGGGCCTAGGTTGAGAAGGAGGCGCCGTTAGTCACGTGCCTCAAAGGTTGAGAAGGAGGGGCTTGAGGTACTGCGCACTGCAGTGAGGGGCTTCTCACAACAAGAGCAAGGCTGCTACCAGAGCATCTTATCGTGTCAGTCACGTTCTTGCGAAACACATGAAGTCTTTCAAAGACGGCGAAGTTGTGAAAGAAGCATTCCTGGAGGCTGCCGACGCGCTTTTGGGGGACAGTCAAAATAACAGTAGCATTTCAACAGGTTTTTGATATAATAAAAACTCAAGTTAGATACCGTTATTAATCAGCTGTAAGTTTTAGTTTGTTTGAACTTATTCATTATAATTAATGTACAATGGTATAAGAATGCAAACATTCAGATCTGTTCTGTTTAAATTGATTATAGTCTATTATCAATTCAGGTTAAGAAACTAGTGTTGCTTGCATCCTATTTTAAAGGCATTTATTTGTATACTCTACTAAAATGCAACAAAAAAAAGGTTTGATTCTATTAATGTTGTCTTTTTTATTGCACTTTGGCAGCAGATTCCTGTGTAGCTTCAGATCTGAGTTGTCTTATTAGTAAGCCTCATTTATACTTTTGTAGCAACACTATTTTTATATAATGGCATATTCTTTTTTCCTGTGTCATATGTGGCAGCACTGTTCAATGTTTCTTGAAAACATTACCCACTGTAGTATGTGACGTGTGAATAAACTCCAACTCTGTATGAATTCTACTGCAGCAGAATGTTGCAGTCTGCACAGTGTTATATTTTCACCGCTCAGTGTTGTACACACACACAGTGTGTACACAAATGTATACATCACTTCAGGGGACATGACATTGACTTACATGCATTTCCTGGAGACTTATCCTAACCTTAAATCTTCAGCCTCCAAAACATTCATCTCCAATCAAAACAAGTCCTTCTGCTTTGACTGCCAGGATTGGATCTGTGCCACAAACACCGTCCTCGTGGGCGGGGACCAGCCCATAATGCTCCGTTACCTAAAGCTCAGTCACTCATTTCACATGATTTGTGCTTGCATGAGGAGCGTGAACACCACGGTGTTATCTGCAGGGCTAAGCACTGTCAACAGCAGAACAAATGTCTCTTTGGCACGATTTTGTTCTCATCTTTTTCTCTAATCCCACCACTTTGTTGGGGTTGGTGGCTCTCCTGCTCATTCTCTATCTTGTATCCAGTAGTTTAATCACCAAGGAAATAGGGAAGGAGCCCCCAGGACCGAGGCCTCTTCCCCTGCTTGGTAACCTGTTGCAGCTTGATCTCAAGAGACCCTACAAAACCCTCTATGAGGTGAGCTATCCTAAAGCAAATCCATGTTGATACAGTTGTTGTTGTTAGAGCTATATATCTCTTTATATTATGTAATACTTAAACATTTATTTTCTTGCTGTTTATAGTGTTTATTGTAAATGTAGCCTATTATTGTCGTAAGTTAAAGTAGTTTCTATGCTTATTTTGAAGGCATGTTTGTATATATTGGAGACAGGTGGTGGTGGTGGGAGCCAGAGCACTAGTAGGCAAACTGTTTTTTACCAGGGTTTTCCAGCCACAATAAAGGAAAGGCTTAAAGGAATGCTCCACTCATTAGATAATTAATCAAAACTTCAGTATTTAGTGAAACATTATGTTTAAACCATACCCTGAAGAAATCAGCGATATTCCCCGGTAAATAATGATTTTATAGCTCTTTTTTTATCAAAACCTGTATATTCCGTCAGGCCGTTGCCATTTTGCCCATTTTCAGTAGTCACGTGATGGTCGTGACGTCATCCATGCGTTCACTTTGTAAACACACGAAAACTTGGCGGAGTATTTGAGTTCGGACTCGTCAGCCGAGGAAGAAGTTTTGAGCAATATGAAGAGATTGGATGGGGGAATTCAGCCATACAGGTTCGAGCCTACTTAGTAGATACAATGCTTTTGATTACTAGATATGTATGCATGTGGTACCACCCTTGCTAGCGATTCCCGCTCTAGTTTAGCATACTCAGCCTCGTTGTCCCTGGCCCTAGAACCACGATTTTATGGGGCCGGAAAAACTGGGGGAAAATACCCACTAGCCGGTACTACGCTATATGGAAAGGCCACCAAAAACTGGCCTGGCCTGGACGATAAAGGACGTTTAAACGGGGCTACCCGCTGCAATGGAAATGCACTATAACATACCTTATTCTTACTCCGAGCACTACTTCTGGTCCTCCGTCGCTTCACACTTGCAGAGGGCGATTTCTCAACTGGCCGAACTTGTGTCCTGGTCGGTGATGACACCAGAAAGACCGATGGTACTGCATCTCCATTAAGTAATGGTTGTTCAATAAATCCCATGTTATATTTTATCATACTCTCAGAGTAGTCGTCCGGAAACTTGAAATGTTCGCTGCATACATGCGCCTGTGGATCTTTCGGTTCGGGCCGGTGTTCCGGATTAACTGGTTCCCCGATCAACTGGTTGACAGATGTGGAGGCGTGGCCTTCGACTGAAATACACATTTCGATCGCTTCTTCTGTCGTTTACATAAATCGTTTGGTATATTTGGCTCCATAGGAACACTTTGATGCACATTCAGTACCAGTGTGTGAGGTTGTGGTTACGATGGCGATATCCGGACGCGAACAGCGAGGACTACAAAAAGAAAAACGAGTTGACTGGGGATGTCTGTTCAAAACATTGCGAGCTCCAATACATCATTTAAACCAGCTATTGTTGCCAGACTTATTACTGAATATCGGTCTTAATGTGATACCAAGTCCATCTGAGACCTGTGTACACCTTCAGACAGCCTCCAAGTGAAGCACATGTTCTTTACTCACAGTTTGAAAGCAGCGTGGAGAAGTCTTCAGCTGTGATCCGCTCGAATAAATCCTTAAAACCAGCTATTGTTGCCCGACTTATCACTGAATATCGTTCCTAATGTGATACCAAGTCCATCTGAGACATGTGTACACCTTCAGACAGCCTCCCAGTGAAGCGTACGTTGTTTACTCAGAGTTTGAAAGCAGCGTGGAGAAGTTTTCAGCTGTGTTAAACTGTGATTCGCCCATGGGGAAATGGGATCCGCCCAGATTAAACTGTGTTACGACTTTTGTGGCTATCTACCAGCGATCATGTTTAATATGAAAGACACACACATATACATCCCTTATAAAAACGGCATTCTGCAGCACTCATCCAGATAACATGCTGTTAACTCGTTTTGCAAAGATAGCAGCAGAAATGTCATTGCTGCATGTGCAGGGATATTAGACTTTAAAATGCTGATGGGTCATTAATGTTGGTCTCGGCAAATAATATTAGGAATCCTCTATTCAAACCACATAATATTCAGTGTCCATCGACATGAAAATAACAAAAAAGTTCATGCTGGACTCAAACCCGAGTTCCAACAGCAAAAGTCACTCCAGCCCTGCGCGTTATGAGTGCACCACAGATCAACACGACGTATCGAACCACCACACTATAATATTTTAGATTCACTGGGAGGCTGTCTGAAGGTGTACACATGTCTCAGATGGACTTGGTATTACATTAGGAACGATATTCAGTGATAAGTCGGGCAACAATAGCTGGTTTTAAGGATTTATTCGAGCGGATCACAGCTTAACACAGTTGAAGACTTCTCCACGCTGCTTTCAAACTGTGAGTAAAGAACGTGTGCTTCACTTGGAGGCTGTCTGAAGGTGTACACAGGTCTCAGATGGACTTGGTATCACATTAAGACCGATATTCAGTAATAAGTCTGGCAACAATAGCTGGATTAAATGATTTATTGGAGCTCGCAATGTTTTGAACAGACATCCCCAGTCAACTCGTTTTTCTTTTTGTAGTCTTTGCTGTTCGCGTCCGGATATCGCCATCATAACCACAACCTCACACACTGGTACTGAATGTGCATCAAAGTGTTCCTATCCAGCCAAATATACCAAAAGATTTATGTAAACGACAGAAGAAGCGATCGAAATGTGTATTTCAGTCGAAGGCCACGCCTCCACATCTGTCAACCAGTTGATCGGGGAACCAGTTAATCCGGAACACCGGCCACATTTCGCTAGCCACTGCCTCCGAACGTACGTTCCTACGCTTACCTTTTGGCAACAGATGGAACCGAGCATTCCGTGGATTGTTCCTATCAGAATTGTGGCAATGTTTCGCGATACAATTAGGCATATTTGAAGAGAGTAACTACAGTAAATAACATGAACATCAACGTGTCCTCGAAACCAAACGCATGGATTACGTCACGTCCGGTAAAATGGCGCCGCCCACAGTGTTGATGTTATTTCGGTAATTAATCAGTTTAAAATCACTGATAATGTCATCGGATTAAAAAAAAAAGAAAAGAAAGACTGGCAGAGACTGGTCTGTTTTATCGGATGATAATTATTTAAAAATGAGTGTCATGAGCATACCATTCCTTTAAGGAACAAACCATAGGAAACCTGTTGAATGATATTGGATCATAATAAAATGCACAAACGGATACTGATTGATTGATTGATTGAAAAGTTTATTAACAGCTTGTATATTGGGTACAGTACAGTACAGCTCAAAACATACAATTGTTAAGGGGATGCAGACCAGAGAAAGACTTTCGTCTTGTTTACATCAGGGTCCCCCATACTCTTGTCTAGACCTGGGTCATTGCCCTGCGTAAGTTCCGCTAACTAGTGCCTCAGCGGCAGTGTTATTTTAAGTGAATTGTCAGTTTTATTTCTATATGATTTTGGCCGCTACAGTTGTAATGATTCACTTGCAGGTCATGCAAACATTTTTTTACTGACGCCATCTCAATTTTTTTACATCTTTTAACAGCTTTCAAAGAAATATGGGTCTGTGTTTACGGTATACTTTGGAACCAATAAAGTGGTGGTGCTGGCTGGATACAAGTCAGTAAAGGATGCTCTGGTCAGCAATGCAGAAGAGTTTGGTGAAAGAGAAATCTCCCCTATTTTTTATGACATGAATGAAGGTCACGGTAGGATTTACCTTTACATAATCTTTAATATACAGTATCTTTCAAACAATAGAAAAAACATTGTAGTGATAATACCTACCATTTATTTGTTGTGAGTCAAATCACACTTGAATATTGTGTTGAATAGTACAGACATGACTACTACAGATTTATATTTAACATGCATGTCATGTTTAAAAGGAATCCTGTTTGCAAATGGAGAATCATGGAAAGAGCTGAGACGTTTTGCCCTCGGCACCCTGAGAGACTTTGGCATGGGCAACAGAATAGCGGAGCAAAAAATCCTAGAGGAATGCCACCATCTGACCCAAATGTTTGAAGATCATAAAGGTATGGAGTAAAAAGCATTTTTGTATTCATCACCCATGTTTTACAGTTTTGTTGTAGCAAAGGCAAATCATGGTGAGGTTCATTTTAATATTAAAAGGCTGCCCTCTTTGTTTTGTTCTGAAATCCTAATAATATCAGTATTCTCAATGCCATTTTACAGGGAAACCATTTGATACAACGCGCCCGTTGAATCATGCAACATCCAATATCATCTCCTCTATCGTGTATGGAAGCAGATTCGAATACAATGACCCCAGATTCAAGGAAATGGTCAGAAGAGCCAACCAGTCCATATGCATTGTTGGATCTGCACAAATCCAGGTAGGCCTCATACTGCTTCGGTTGAAAAATACATGATTTAGGGACAACATGAAAGCTTTTGTTGAATATTTTTGCAAATGGTCAACACCATGAGCTTTTAGCAGAAAGTCCAATAGAAGGTTTAGTACTGTCTTCAGGTCTTTTATACAGATTTGGGCTGGTTGGTGTAAGAAATGTGTGTGTTCTATTTCGTATGGCTTCGCCCTCTAAGGCTATTGCTATTGGGTAATCCCCCTGCGCACCCGCGCAGCACTGAAACACTTGTAGTCCACGCCCACCCGCAAGGTGGGGCCCCACCCTCGGGCTCCCTTCCGGTATAATAGGAAGGAGGCCCGACAATCTGCTCCCCTCTTTTCTTCAGCACACCGTTACTGAAGCACAAGAGACACTTCAATTGCAGAATAAACATGAGTAACAATTGTGTGAGAGATTGTCCCTCATGTGGCTCTGGGTTCATAATGAGTTATGACCAGCACAGATAAAAGCAGTAGAATAGAATAGTTTATGTCATTATACATGTACAATGAGATAAATGCTTCTCCCTTTCAAGGGTGCCATCAAAACTAAAACAAAACATCACAACATAAGACAACAAAATACACGCAGCATACATACTTACAAATAAGGGATAAAGGAATAAAGAATAAAGTGCAGTAATTATTTCCAGGAGTATAAAAATAAAATCTGTAATATAATAAATAATAATAATAGTGTGTATTTATAATAATAATAATAATAATAGTAATGATATATATGTATATGTACAGAGTCACATTGATTCACATGTCAGGTGTTAAGAGCAATGATGGCACTTGGGAAAAAACTGTCTTTGAGTCTGTTTGTTTTGGATGTGATACACCTGTAGGGCCTGCCGGAGGGCAGCAGGTTGAACAGGTGAAAGCCGGGGTGTGAGCTGTCCTTGATAATGTTTTTGGCTCTACTGAGACAGCGGGAGGTGTAAATGTCCATCAGGGAGGGGAGAGGGCAGCCGATGATCCTCTGTGCTGCTTTTACGACTCTCTGGAGCCTCATCCTGTCGGCCTCAGTACAGCTGGCGTACCACACTGTGATGCAGTATGTCAATAGGCTCTCGATGGTAGAGCGGTAGAAGGTCACCAGCAGCTTAGTGGCCAAGTTGTTCTTCCTGAGCACCCTCAGGAAGTGCAGACGCTGCTGGGCCTTCTTGATGACAGCTGTGGTGTTGTCCTTCCAGGCAAGGTTGTTGGTGATGAGGACGCCGAGGAACTCGAAGGTGTGGACCCTCTCCACACACTCGCCGTTAATGTCGAGGGGAGCGAGGTCGGTAGTATTCCTCCTGAAGTCTACGATGATTTATTTGGTTTTTGTGGGGTTCAGTGCCAGGTTGTTCACTGAACACTACGCTGAGAGCTTCAGTACCTCACTCCTGTAGGCCGACTCGTCTCCTCCTGAGATGAGCCCCACCACAGTGGTGTCGTCAGCAAACTTGACGATGATGTTCTCTGGGTGGGCTGGACTGCAGTCGTGGGTGTAGAGCAAGTACAGGAGAGGGCTCAGCACACAGCTCTGAGGAGAGCCGGTGCTGAGAGTGCGGGTGGAGGAGTGATGGGGGCAAAGTCTCACACACTGGGGGCGGTTAGTGAGGAAATCTTTGATCCAGGAACAGGTGGGTGGGGGAAAGCCTAGGTTTGACAGTTTGCAAACTAGAATGTCCGGGATGATTGTGTTGAACGCTGAGTCAATGAAGAGCAATCTGACATAGCTCCCACGATGCTCCAGGTGGCTCAGTGCACAGTGGAGAGCTATGGCTATGGCGTCT
The DNA here is from genome assembly GCF_902827175.1 of Gymnodraco acuticeps. Lineage (NCBI taxonomy): Eukaryota > Metazoa > Chordata > Actinopteri > Perciformes > Bathydraconidae > Gymnodraco > Gymnodraco acuticeps. Next base: position 2,621,079 of record NW_022990238.1, read on the forward strand.
TCAGTGGATCTATTTGCTCTGTAGGCAAACTGGTGTGGGTCGAGGGTGGGGGGAAGGCAGGCCTTTATGTGATGTAACACCAGCCTCTCAAAACACTTCATGATCACAGTGTGAGTGCAATGGGGTGGTAGTCATTAAGGCTGTCTGTGGTTGCTTTCTTAGGAACAGGAATGATAGTGGCAGTTTTAAGGCAAGGTGGGATAACAGCGAGTTTCAGGGAGAGATTAAAAATGCTGGTGAAGACCTGTGAGAGCTGGTTGGCACATGCTCTGAGCACCTTCCCAGGTACTCCATCTGGACCAGCAGCCTTCCTGGGGTTCACTGCTTTGAGCACCTGTCTCACATCATGCTCCTCCACAGTAAGTGGGGGGGTACTGGAGGCGGTTGGGGGCTGGGGTGGAGTTGCTGATTGCTGCTGTGGTGTCTCGAAGCGAGCAAAGAAGCAGTTCAGTTCCTCTGCTAGCGACACGCTTGAGTCCCCAGTTGCCGTGTCACACCCCCTGTAGTTGGTAATGTTCTTAATGCCCTGCCACACCTGCATAGGGTTGTTGCTTGTGAGGTGGTCCTCAATCCTTGTTTTGTAGTCTGTCTTGGCTTTTGTGATTCCTCTCCTCAGGTCGGCTCGAGCAGCACTGTAGAGAGCTCTGTCCCCTGACCTGAAGGACGAGTCACGGGCCTTGAGCAGCATGTGGATCCGGCCAGTCATCCAGGGTATCTGGTTTGGGAAAACCCTGATGCTTTTTACCATAGTGACGTTGTCGATACAGTATTTAATGTAGGACAGTACCGTCTCTGTGTATGCTGCCAGATCCTGGTGTTGGTGTTCAAATACATCCCACTGGGTGTGTTCAAAGCAGTCCTGAAGCTGAGCAAGTGCATCCTCAGGCCAGGTTGTAACATACTTTCTAGTTGGACATGTTCTCCGTCTAAGGGGGGTGTATGCAGGGGTCAGTAGCAGGGAGATATGATCTGACAGGCCTAGGTGGGGGAGAGGTATGGCTCTGTATGCGTGCTTGATGTTGGAGTACACATGATCAAGAGTGTTTTTCCCTCTGGTCGGACACTTGACATGCTGGTAGAATTTAGGCAGGACAGATTTTAGGTTGGCCTTATTGAAATCTCCTGCAACAATGTGAACGCCATTGGGGTGAGCTTGCTGTTGGTGGTTGATGGTGTTTAGCAGGAGGGAGAGTGCAGTGTTGACGTTAGCTTGTGGTGGTATATACACAGCCGTGAAAATCACTACAGTTAGCTCTCTAGGTAGAAAGAACGGGCGGCATTTAACCAACATGAACTCCAGGTCAGGAGAGCAGTGATGGTCAATGATGATGCCGTTATTACACCCCTAGCTCAGGAGAGGTGTGCTCCGGACGACATAACCAGAGTTTTTTCGCGGGTGCAGATGGTCAGGAGTGACCCGATCTGGCCACGCTTCCCGGCCATCAGGAGGTTCCAGGAGGGGGCGGCGGCGAACCCGAGGACCCTGAAGGCTCCGGTGGCCACATTTGTTCCCCTCACCAAGGTGGAGGGGTTCACAGATGCTGGTTTCCCAACCACCCCTTATTTGGAGCCGAGCCTGACTGTGTTTTTTGGGGTAAGACAGGCCAACATAATCGCCGGACGGCGCCCTACGTTGAGCTCCCCCAGCGACCAGTAGGCTATGTGCACCAGTGTGCCTTTCAGGCGGCAGCGAATAACATCGCGCTGCTCTCCAACTCGGTGGTGACACTGGTAGAACGGTCCATTCAAAAACCTTTTTGAATGCTTGTTTTCTGAATGGAGATTGGGTCGACCAGGCTAATCTAACGTTGTATATGCTCACTCCACACTCATAACAACGACCTACAGACATGAATAAACCAGCGACTGTATTCGCCATGACACAGACAGTGCCGAGCCGTGCGGGGCCCGTTTTTGGTTGCGTTTCCACTTGGCCTAGTACCGGCTAGCGGGTCCTAATTCACAGTTTTTCTGGCCCCATAAAATCGTGGTTCTAGGGCCAGGAACAACCAGGCTGAGTCGGGCTGAGTATGCTAAACTAGAGAGAGAATCGCTGGCAAGGGGGCTACAACTACAACAAGATGAACATATTTTACCGTGATTTAATTGTAATACACGTTTCAAAATGATGCCGAATTAACAACATACTGATACCGGTTAGTAAAAACCATTAATTAATGCTTTGACAAGTCTGCAAACCCTTTTAAAATGCGTGTTTTCTAAATGGAGCTTGGCTAAGCTAATGTTATATATGCTCCGACCGTCCACACTCACAACAACGGCCTATACAGCATAAATAAACCAGCGACTGTATTCTCCATGACACAGACAGTCTGTGGTTTGTACTTGTTTAACTTTTGTCTAGTTTCTGAACAGATCGTATCTGTCCCCGGCTGTTTGAAGAGCAAGCATGGGAAACAAAAGACAGCATTTACCTGTTTGCATCCAGCTAGCCATGCCTTTCTGGTGTACCAGCTACGTGAGAAGCCTCGTTGATACGTTTTGTCTTTTTCCCGAGCTTGCTGCGATATATACATTACATTACATTGCATTTAGCTGACGCTTTTATCCAAAGCGACTTACAATAAGTACATTCGACCAGGAAGACACAACCTTGAAGAAAACAGAATCATATAAGTACATCAGGTTTCATAGAGCCAAACATTTCAAGTGCTACTCAACTGGCTTTAGGTAAGCCAGTCCTTTATTAGTATAAAAGTGCTTCGTTAATAGTTCTATCGCTCGAAGTGGAGTCGAAAGAGATGAGTTTTCAGTTTGCGCCGGAAGATGTGCAAGCTATCTGCCGTCCTGATGTCAATGGGGAGCTCATTCCACCATCTTGGAGCCAGGACAGCAAACCCACGTGTTTTCGCCGATGGGAACTTGGGTCCCCCTCGCAGCGAGGGCGCAACGAGTCGTTTGGCTGATGCAGAGCGTAGTGCACGCGCTGGGGTGTACGGTTTAACCATGTCCTGGATGTAGGAAGGGCCAGATCCATTCGCAGCATGGTAAGCAAGTACCAGTGTCTTGAAGTGGATTCTAGCAGTTACCGGAAGCCAGTGAAGGGAGCGGAGGAGCGGAGTGGTGTGGGAAAATTTAGGAAGGTTGAAGACCAGACGAGCCGCTGCATTCTGGATGAGCTGCAGAGGTCGGATGGCACATGCAGGTAGACCAGCCAGGAGGGAGTTGCAGTAGTCTAGGCGTGAGATGACGAGAGCCTGGACCAGAACCTGAGTCGCTTTCTGAGTCAGCTGGGGACGTATCTTCCTGATGTTGTAAAGCGTGTATCTGCAGCAACGGGTTGTAGCAGCGATGTTTGCAGTGAAGGACAGGTTGTTATCTAGGGTCACACCCAGATTCCTTGCAGTCTGAGTCGGGGAAACAACTGAGGTGCCGATGTTGATTGTTAGGTCAAGAGTGGGACAATCTTTTCCCCGGAGAAAGAGCAGCTCAGTCTTGTCAAGGTTGAGCTTGAGGTGGTGAGCAGACATCCACTGAGAGATGTCAGCTAGACAAGCAGAGATGCGTGCAACGACCTGGGTCTCTGAGCGGGGAACTGACAGAATTAATTGGGTGTCGTCAGCGTAGCAGTGGTAAGAAAAACCATGCGGGCTAATGACTGATCCGAGCGAGTTTGTGTACAGGGAGAAGAGGAGGGGACCAAGAACAGAGCCCTGAGGGACCCCCGTAGTTAATTGACAAGGGTCGGACTCAGACCCTCTCCAAGTCACCCTGTAGGTACGGTCTTTCAGGTATGAGGTGAGGAGGGAAAGTGCAGAGCCTGAAACTCCAAGTTTTTGGAGAGTGCGAAGGAGGATCTGATGATTCACCGTGTCGAATGCAGCAGACAGGTCCAATAGGATGATGACAGAGGAGAGGGATGCAGTTTTGGCAGTGTGCAGTTCCTCCGTGACAGCAATGAGAGCAGTTTCTGTGGAGTGACCTGCCTTGAAACCAGACTGGTGCGGATCCAGAAGGTTGTTCTGATTGAGATAACAGGAAAGACAGCGCGTTCAAGTGATTTAGACAGGAACGGGAGGAGAGAGACAGGCCTGTAGTTTATAACATCAGACGGGTTGAGAGTGGGTTTCTTTAGGAGAGGGTTTACTCTTGCCTCCTTGAGACTGTTTGGAAAGTGACCAGAAGTTAGAGAAGTGTTGATGAAATGGGTGAGAAACGGTAGAATATCAGGAGCGATAGTCTGAAGGAGGTTTGAAGGGATAGGGTCCAGAGGACAGGTGGTAGGGCGGGCAGAGGTAATGAGGGTAAGAACCTCACTTGGAGAGAGAGGGGAAAAGGAGGTAAGTGTGTTGGTGGAAGGAGGGTCTGGTGACCCAGCGGTGAGTAAAGATGAGTCAGAAAAAGAAGAGCGAATATCATCAACCTTTTTTTCAAAGTGGGTAACAAAGTCGCTTGACAGAAGTGAGGAGGGGGGAGGAGCTTTTGGAGGGTCCAAGAGGGTGGAGAAGATGGAAAATAGTTTTTTAGGATTGGAATAGGAAGATTGGATCTTATCTTGAAAGAAAGTGCTTTTTGCCTGAGAGATCGAAGCAGAGGAGAGGAGAGCCTGATAGGTTAGGAGGTCGTCACGGTGTTTGGATTTCCACCATTTCCGCTCTGCTGCCCTAAGGACGGTTCTATTAGCACGCAGTGCATCATTTAGCCAGGGAGCAGGAGGGGACTGACGAGCCTGCCGAGATGTGAGAGGACAGAGCGAGTCCAGAGTGGATGAGAGAGTAGAGAGGAGAGTTTCTGCAGCAGAGTTTGGAGGCAGGAGATGGAACGAATCAGAGGAAGGGAGGGCTGAGAGCACCGACGAGTCAAAGCTAGAGGGGGAGAGGGAGCGAAGGTTACGGCGGACAAGTGCAGGATGAGAAGAGATTAGTTTGTTATGTTTGGAAAGGGATAGAGAGAATGAAATGAAGAAGTGATCGGATGTGTGGAGCGGGTTTACAGAGAGGTTAGAAGTAGCGCAGTTCCTTGAGAATATGAGATCAAGGACATTGCCAGCTTTATGAGTCGGTGGGGACGGAGACAGTGAGAAAGCAAAGGCGGTTAACAGAGATGTTAGTTCGTCTATCTTCCCCGTCTGGAGGTTGAAGTCTCCGAGAAGTACAGCGGGAGGGCCAGTTTCAGGGATGAGTGAGAGGAGATTATCTAATTCCTCCAAGAAGTCCCCCAAGGCGCCTGGTGGACGGTAGAGAACAACAATGGTTAACTGTATAGGATGGGTTACTGTGACGGCATGGAATTCAAAGGTGGAAGGAGTGAAGTTAGGTAGCTTGAAGAGGGAAAAGCTCCATTTGGGAGAGAGCAGGAGACCAGTGCCACCTCCTCTGCCAGTGGGTCTGGGTGTATGGGAGAAGGAATATGCAGTGGAGAGAGCTGCTGGGGTGGATGTGTTGGATGGAGTAATCCAGGTCTCAGTGAGAGCAAGGAAATCCAGAGACTGCAGGGAGGCGTAGCCAGAGATGAAGTCAGCCTTAGGAACAGCTGACTGGCAATTCCACAGGCCACCAGAAACTAGATGTTGGATCTCAGTGGAGCACGTGGGATAGACGAGAGCAGGCCGGTTATATCGATTAGGAGATACACGGGGCCAGTGATAATTGCGAGAAGACACATGAACAGGAATAGAGAAAATACACATGATTATAGCATGAGGGGCTAGAAAACTAAAGAAAAGATAAATAAGACACCAGCTCAATCAGAGTAGGATTTGCCTCCTCTTTGCCTCCCTCGTGACTCCCGCAGGACTCCAATGTCTTTGTCAGTCTTACTCCCGCAGGACTCCAATGTCTTTGTCAGTCTTCGGCTGTCTGACACTGAAACTGACGCTCCAGGAAAGAGCTACCCGAAATGGACGCCTGATTGCTCAGTTCTCACAGCTGTAGGGCCACGGCCCTCTAATTAGTTAACTATCTACAGCTGATGGGCGACAATAGACTGGCCGTGCCTATATTAATGCAGGCTTGAGTGCTGAGACCTGTAAAGCAGGTTTCGCCTGAGCAGATCTGAGATTTAAAATCTCTCAAACGCGATTTAGCCGTTTACGCTACAATAACAATTTATACAGAGTCGAATAAATGAAACAGAGAAGTCTAATTAAACAAGAATATAACTTACAGTGGTTGCTGCGTCAATAGGTAATGTCGTCACCAGGTCCAGATGCACACTGAGTTCATCAGATTTTAAATGCGGTATTTAAATGCTTTTTAAGGTACAAAATGACTGAGTCACGCGGTTGTACTTCACGCTATCAATAGACTGGCCGTGCCTATATTAATGCAGGCTTGAGTGCTGAGACCTGTAAAGCAGGTTTCGCCTGAGCAGATCTGAGATTTAAAATCTCTCAAACGCGATTTAGCCGTTTACGCTACAATAACAATTTATACAGAGTCGAATAAATGAAACAGAGAAGTCTAATTAAACAAGAATATAACTTACAGTGGTTGCTGCGTCAATAGGTAATGTCGTCACCGGGTCCAGATGCACACTGAGTTCATTAGATTTTAAATGCGGTATTTAAATGCTTTTTAAGGTACAAAATGACTGAGTCACGCGGTTGTACTTCACGCTATCAATAGACTGGCCGTGCCTATATTAATGCAGGCTTGAGTGCTGAGACCTGTAAAGCAGGTTTCGCCTGAGCAGATCTGAGATTTAAAATCTCTCAAACGCGATTTAGCCGTTTACGCTACAATAACAATATAACAATATACAAATCGGGTTGGTCCGGTCCAAGGTCTTTAAGCAACAGTTTATCTCCCAAACTTCTCCTTTCGAAAGGATTGGAGATTAGCTCTTGAACGGAATTGGGCGGGGACCGAGGTCCGGCGACTCCACCTGCACACAAAGCCATTCTCATCCAACTACTGCGTCACCTTGGTCACTCACAAGTCTAAAAAACAACTCACGTCAACGCACGTAAGCAACGTGGGCGCCAACGTGAGCGCCCTCGTGACCAAAATATTTGACGCCGCTGATTGGCTAAAATTATGTTTCGGCGGCACAGTTTACTATTGAGACTTTTGCAAAGTGCTGGTTGCTGCTGTTTGGCTCGGGAGCTCCTTGCACGGCGCCCGGTAATGATAAACTAATGCCACGGGCAAGGCCAGGCAGGAAACATGTGACTTATCAGTAACTTTAGACATCGTAACACAATTTTAAACGAGATTTTATTGTAGATTATACATTTTAATGATGCCAATTGTATGATATTTACCTTGTTCATTAAAAATAAAAATAATAATTTTTTTTTTAAATATTTTTTTTTATATTTTGTTTTGTATGTGGGAATAGGTGGGGCGGCGCCCCTAGCGCCCCTATGGGCCGGCCGCCACTGCTGCTAGATGAGGGCAGTGGGGGCTCTTCTTGGAGTCTGTTTTAAAAAAAATAAAAATAAAAGTTCATTAGTGAACTTTGAGCCATCATTTATTTTGCAGGCAGCTCTCTGCCTCTCTCAGGTTATTATGGCGCGCGCCGGAACCAACAATCAGTTTTTACCGTAAATGAGTTTGGTTCAGAGGACAAAGCACATACAACATTAATTAAACTCGATATTTGTTCACTTGAATTTCACTTTGAATAATTGGATATTCTCAATGGGTGAATACATTTTTTTTTAATAATAATAATAAAATAATTAAACAAATAAAATAAAATCTTTTTTTTTTTTTTTTATTACACCGAAGCTTTCTCAGGGTGGGCCAATTAGTAAACTGGGTGGGCCTGGGCCACTGCCCCCCACAGTTCAATGGGATACAGGAAACACTCCTGTCCTCCCAGAAGCTATGTCTAGCGCTCCAATCCGAGCTGCTGGAACTCCTGTTGAAAGAGGATATTTCCAGGGTTCCTCAAAGGGAGGAAAATCAGGGATTTTCACTCCCGTTATTTTTCTAATCCCGAAAAAGACTGGGGGAATGAGACATCCTCGATCTGTCAGTATTCCACATGCTGACGATCAAACAGGTGCTGGAATGTGTTCACCAGGACGACTGGTTCACTTCTACCTGAAGGATGCATACTTCCACGTACCCATCATCCCGAAACACAGGAAATTCCTGCGTTTTCTCATTTCAGGGAATATCAGACCAGACAATAGTCTGCCGTTCGGATATTTCCTGACTCCTCGCTTTTTTGTGTAGAGAAGGCTGGAGCCACTACACAGAGGAGGGATGAGAGTGTGGTTTTCTCTGGACGACCTGCTATTTGCTGGCTCGCTCCAGGGAGGAAGTCGCTTTACAGACGGTCAATCTCGTATCGCATCTGTCAAAGCCTGGGTTTCATAATAAATTGGAAGAAGAGCTGTCCTCTTCCCTCTCAGACAATCGTTTATCTGGGAGTGGAATTAAACTCAGCCAGCATGAGAGCGCGGCTCTCGCGGCAGCGAGTGAAGGAACTGACAGCTCTCCTCCGGCATGTCACAACCCACACAGCCCTCTCCGTGATGCTGCTGCTCGGTGTTCAGCTGGTCACGTGATGATACCCCTGGGTCTCTTCCAACAGGGGGACACTCCAGAGGTGGTTCATTCGCTGCAGAAGTCTGCTGTTTTTAACCTATTGGTTTATAAACTGCAGAGCTCGCGGCATTCCTCTGTCCCAGATATGCCTCCTACACCTACCTACCTTAAACTGTTGTCAGCCAAAGTAGTATTACTTTTGTCTCTATCAGCGAAAAGGGTGAGTGATTTGTCTGCTCTCTCTGTGGCTCCGTCATGCCTCCGGATCCAAGGAGATGGCAGTTCAGCTGTTTTACGCCCTAACCCGGCTTCATGCCTAAGGTCATCACAAGCTCTTTTAGAGTCGAGAGTGATCACCTTGGATGGCTTCTTTCCCCCTCCTCACAGGTCGTAGGAAGAAGCCGCGTCTCATCTCCTCTGTCCTGTGCACGCGCTGTCCTGCTAGTGGCGCGCACGGCTGCCTTGCGCCATTCTCAGCCCCTGTTTGTACATTATAGAGAGCATTCGATCGGGCAGCCTCTGTCTGCACAACGGCTGTCACACTGGCTGTGTGAAGCTGTGTCACAAGCATACAGTATGTCTCCTCATGGGGTGGATCCCCCGGAGAACATCAATGCGCACTCCACCAGAGGAATGTCCTCCTCCACGGCTTTGCACGGAGGAATGTCAGTGGAAGACATTTGCACTGCTGCATCTTGGTCATTTATTCAATTGTATTTGAGGGATGTCTCCAGGGTCGGCGTCATGGGGGGTCATTCGCGGGCCATGCCCCCCCAAATGAGTCACTGTGCCCACCCAATGCAGGGTGGGCAAGCCTTGCCACTTTGCCGTTTAAAAAAAAAAAATCATATAAGTGAAAACGTTTCCACTAAAGGTTTTTTGTGTGAAATACGTCAGAAATAAAGAATACAAATATAAAACACAGCCTGAGGTGTGCTCACTGCTGCTCTCTGATTGGTGTGTTGCTTGACCAATGACCCCCGACCTTTGTTTTGTTATCATTACGTGGCTGTGTGTTTAGATGAAAGCCCAGTGGCGATCTGTTCGTCTGTTACACTGATTATACAGTAAAGCCATCGAAAATAATATGATATACAGTACAAGTAGCCTACTTCTGGGTCTCTGTGTTTCATTCAAGCTCGGCTGTGTGTGTGTGTGTGTGTGTGTGTGTGTGTGTGTGTGTGTGTGTGTGTGTGTGTGTGTGTGTGTGTGTGTGTGTGTGTGTGTGTGTGTGTGTGTGTGTGTGTGGTGTGTGTGTGTGTGTGTGTGTGTGTGTGTGTGTGTGTGTGTGTGTGTGTGTGTGTGTGTGTGTGTGTGTGTGTGTGGTGTGTGTGTGTGTGTGTGTGTGTGTGTGTGTGTGGTGTGTGTGTGTGTGTGTGTGTGTGTGTGTGTGTGTGTGTGTGTGTGTGTGTGTGTGTGTGTGTGTGTGTGTGTGTGTGTGTGTGTGGCACGAGCGCATTTTGTGAGTGCGCGAGCGGTAACGTGGAATGTTAATGTTAGTATCTGGTTAGCTAGCTATGCTAACGGATATAAACAGCTGTTTCTACACCAAGGTGGAGGAGAGTCCTCTCCTGTCAGACTGAGAGGATCGTATAACCTCAGCTCAGTGAGGTAAGGACTCTCAGTGTTTAGATAGTTCACTTTAGTGTAGGTTATCTCAGTGGGTCCATGCCCGGCGCCGTGGGAGGGCCAGGCCCTCCCATTTGACATTCCTGCCCTCCCCCAATATACACGTTTTTTATTATTTATAACATTTAAAAAAAAAAAATTTTTTTAATTATAAATAAACTGTGAACTGTTATGCTACGATGTATCTGATGTCTACGGAAGAGGATTAGGGCCACATAAAAAATTTTTTTGTGAGGATTTGAAAAAAATATTATTATTTTTTGTTCTGAGAAAAAAGTCAGAATTCTGACTTTAATCTCAGAATTCTGAGATTAAAGTCAGAATTCTGACTTTAATCTCAGAATTCTGACTTTAATCTCAGAATTCTGACTTTTTTCTCAGAACAAAAAAAAAAAAAATTATTTGGGAGAATAAAGTCAGAAATACCGGTAACTGTCGAACCAGCTTCACTGCGATTTACACATTGCAGTAGGCAACAATGGAGGACGTGAGTGAATTTCTGCGCGCCAGAGGGGTCCAAGAGGAAACCATATTGCAAATGGAAGAACAAAAGGTGAGTTATAAATATATAAGTGTGTTTTGGGCGTTCGTAAAAACAACGAAAAGGCGTTAGAATATGAAATGCAGACATTGATGAGCTAGCAGCAAGTGCATTAGCTTATATGCTATGGCTCCCCCCATCTAATTCAGTAAATAATGGTTTAGTTCGTTGACACGCAAGTTTGTGCTTGTTGGAACAGTGGCGACTAACCAAGAGCAACAGCCTGGTGGTTTTCATGTTTCTGTAGAGAAGATTTCATTAAGTGTGTTTAACAAGGCAGCTAGCTGACAATCAGAAGGCTATTAACCATCAAAATGATCAACATCTCAAACATCATCTCGTCTAGAATGGAGTAAGACAGTTGTGGTTGTGGCCCACAACCACAACTGTCTTACTCCATTCTAGACTTGTTTCATAAAATGCGTATTTTTTTACAATATATATATATATATATATATATATATATATATGCCTATATATACGCATTTTATGAAACAAGTTAGTGAGGTTAACAGTAAGAATGTTTAACACTTTCTGGCTTTAAATTAAAGGTAGGATTTGTGTTCCTGCATATAAAGTGTTCCTGATAAATAAGATCCGTACTCCGTAATGGACACTTTTACTGAGCATATACTGTGTAAAATAGGAAGAAGAGTCTTAACCTTACAATATTTAAACAATATATTTTCTTTTCTTTTTTGCAGATTAAAAGCAACGTTATTGTCTGATGTACAATTCAACTGCCATATTACAACCCCTCCTACGAATACCAAATTGTCCTCTTTATATTCTGCATTACATCAGTTTGCTGCGCTGCTCACAACAATGCCTGCAGAGCCAGATTTGGATGACTTAATTAAACTATACTTCAGACTTTCCCTAAGTAACAAAGAAATACTTGCTATTTTGGCACACACTAATCACATTGTAATTAGTGTCCGAACATTAAAGAGAATTTGTAAAAGACTTAACCTGTTCAGGAGGAAGAACCAGTCTGACTTGGAGGAAGTGCTAGCTTTTGTACAGCATGAGATCATGACTAATGGACAGATGCAGGGATACCGTTGGCTTCATCTCCGTGCAATTCAACAGGGCCTTGTTGTGTCACAAGATAGCATAAGACGCATCATCAAACTGGTTGATCCACAAGGTGTGGAATTAAGACGAGCCCACCGCTTGAGAAGACGTCAGTACAGATGCAGAGGGCCAAATGCACTTTGGCACATGGATGGTTATGATAAACTAAAGCCCTATGGCATTGCCATCAACGGCTGTATAGATGGTTTTAGCCGCTATGTGTTATGGATGGAAGCCTATATCACAAACAGTGATCCTAAAGTAGTTGCAAGTTACTTTATCAAAACAGTTTCAGGTATAGGTGGATGTCCAGAGAGGATTCGTGCAGACAGGGGCACGGAAAATGTTTCTGTTGAAGAAATGCAGATGTTTTTGCGAAGGAACCACCCAGACAGTTTTGCTGGGGAGAGAAGTTTCCTTTATGGAAGAAGCACAGCAAACCAGCGCATTGAAGGATGGTGGGGTATACTCCGCAAACAGAGTGCGCAGTTCTGGATGAACCTGTTCCAAACTCTCCAGGAAGATGGCCACTTCACAGGAGACTTTTTGGACAAAAGTCTTATCCAATTCTGTTACCTTAATCTTGTTCAGGTAAAATATTTTATTTATTTCTGAGATTAGTCATTAATAAAAGTAGTATGAGTAATAATAATATTATAATTCACTATGTTCGTGGACATTGCAGCAACCTCAGCCTCCATCTAGACAGGTAGAAGTTATGTCCGAAAGCTTCTTAAGACATGTCGTCTACATTTACTGTGCTTTTTTTCTATGCAGGATGAACTTGATGAAGTGGTCAACACCTGGAATTCCCACAAAATCAGACCAAGATCAACTGATGACACAGCATCTGGTCGGCCAGTGATTATGTACTCATTCCCAGAGTTGCACAGTGCTGAGGATAGACTCAAACCTATTGCCATGGAGGAGGTCAATTTGTGTATGTTAGAGTGTACTCCCAAAGGCCAGTTTCCGTGCGATGAAACTGTTTTTGAACTGTGTTGTCTACTCATGGCGGAAAACGGATGGGATGATCCAGCAGATCCATTTGCTGCAGCTGATCTATACATCCTGTTACGAGATGAAATACGACGACAAGTATTTGATTAATGGTACATGTAGCGTACATGTCATTATGCAAAACACAAAATACTGTTCAGGACAAAACTGACCTTAAAAAATAAGTAATTATTTAGTCAAAAATGTATCAATAAAAATCATAGTCAATGGTATTTCATGTATTCCTTAAATGTTTGTCTCAACACTATTTTCATTTTTCTTTACAGCTTTTCAACAGTTTTTTTTTAATGGTAGCCTACTGTATGTATGGGCCAAATCTTTGTTACATGTTTCTACATTGTATACACAAATAATGTACCATGTGTTACACAATGGTAACAACTGATTGCTAATTTTCACTCAGTTGCCAGATTATTTCATGTGCGCTCTAAAAACAGTAAGGGACCAGTCATTAATATTGCCATGTAGTTTGCTGCAACTGAGAAGGCCTTGCTTACACTGGACAAACTTCCTCCTTTAAGAAAGGATAACAACGCCATTCGCTGACATAACAAACCTGCTAGTGCCATTTATTGGTGAATACAAACATCACTTTAGAATGACTTATTGATTGCCACATGCATACAATAATGAACATGTTAATTTTTCAGTATAACTCCATTGTTTTTACTAAAAATGTCTGATCACATTCTTGCAAAAGTGTAAGCACAAATTGAATGATTTAAGCAATAGATACATCGTTCACACCTTTTTGCATAACACATTAATTAAATGGATCAGATTGTCTTTATGCAGTAACACATTTTATTTATTTCAATTACTTATATTTCAAAATGTGGTTACATTTATGTATTCTCGGAACTCAATGAAACAATTTAGCCGTAATAACTTGAGGTGAACAGACTTTGGGAAGCTTGGTTGTGAGTTCAATAGGAGCACATTTGATCCAATGCTGATACAATGAGTATGTCAGTGCAGTATTCATCATATGTTCTCAGTATTGATATACATCAGTCTTTTACCTGTATCACCATAACATTACAACCTAGTGTTGGCAAAAATAAACAATTAACTTTATTAAGACAATAAAGGATACCATTTCTAGACAATTAAATACACATTTGTAAAAAAGGCATCAAGAACTCAAAGCATAGATAAACAGAATGGTAGTGTTCTTAATGAATTTTCAATTATTTTATCATTGTTTTTAATGCCACATGACTAATTAAATTCTCACATTAGTGTCAAATATGAATTACTATAAGATATTTTAGAGAAGTCTTGGAACAACTATTGTAAAGCTTATTTATTCAATCACTTTATACCCATAAGAATAGGAAACTTTATCAACATTCAATTGAAGGCCTGCATACAAATGTGGTGTAAGAAAATACATTTGATTCACAATGTAACCTTAACTTACATTTCAATGTTAAAAGTAACATTTAACAAAACATGAGAATTCCGCACAAGGATGACCGGAAAATTACAGCCCTTTTGCTTTGCTTTTTTTTTTTTAATTATTGGTTGATCCACAAGATGTGAAATATAGAAACGGAACAAATATCTGCCTGTAATGTGCCAGTGCAATAACAATTATTAAAGTATCCAAAAATAAAAGATAGGTTTTGTTGCACACAACAATGCCTGCAAAACAGATGTTGAGACTTAATACAATTTACCTTCAGAATGTCTTTCAGTATCAAAGCAATACTTGCAATCTTAGTAAAAAGCAAACAATTGTAATCATAACTTCTCATAACTGAGATAACTGGTAGAAGACTAGTTCAGTCTGTTTATATGCACATCTGAGAGGTGTGTGTGTGTGTGTGTGTGTGTGTGTGTGTGTGTGTGTGTGTGTGTGTGTGTGTGTGTGTGTGTGTGTGTGTGTGTGTGTGTGTGTGTGTGTGTGTGTGTGTGTGTGTGTGTGTGTGTGTGTGTGTGTGTGTGTGTGTGTGTGTGTGTGTGTGTGTGTGTGTGTGTGTGTGTGTGTGTGTGTGTGTGTGTGTGTGTGTGTGTGTGTGTGTGTGTGTGTGTGTGTGTGTGTGTGTGTGTGTGTGTGTGTGTATAGGGAAAGTGTGTATGTGTATCTACTTGTTTAGAAGAACCAACCAGTCCACCACTTGAAACTTTAACAAGACATTTGGTATCAAGGCAATGTGACACCTGAGGAAACATTTGATCATACAACATTTTAAGCATTATTTTAAGATTATGTCTTAATTACTTTTTACACTAGTATAAAATATGTTCTAAATAAACAAGATGTGAAATATAGAAACGGAACAAATATCTTAAAAATAATGCTTAAAATGTTGTATGATCAAAAATTACACAAAAAGTAAGAGGGAGCAAACAGTACATTGTATTTTACAACTGTCTGTTTCCATATAAGAACAATGAAGCATGCCACTGTTCTTGTTTGAATCCTTAAACATCTTAGCAGTATTAAAAGGTCTTGAATTACATGAACAAATTACATTTCTGTCAAGTCAGGTTTGTGTTCTGCAACTGGAGAATAATAGTCAATATGCAAGTTTGTTGTAGTTTGTGAACACACCACCAAGTTTGTGTAGTGAAAGATGGGCTCCCTTCTGGCCAGCTGGACTTCTCTATAACTATTAAAGGTCCTGGTGAAGTGTTTCCCAAATATACAGTATAGCACACCATTACTTGCAATTCTGCACAACTACTTCGAACATGAAAAACTCTTAACAGTTTGGATTGGTTTGGTTATTGTTGTTGGAGTCTAAACAATGTCCATAACCCACACATTGCTCTCAAGAACTGCATTGAATTCTGAACGGAAATCTGGGAAGTTCTCATAGCTGTCAGCTATGTGCAGAATATTCCCACATGTGTGTGCAATCGGTCTTCTTGTGAACTCTGTCATTTTCTCAAATCCCACGTAGATGCTGTCTGTCACAATGAGATCAGATCCTGTGCAGAACCGTAGAAACTTCTGAAGTTTACTCTCATCTAGCTCTCTGATGAATCTTTTCAGATGATTTGCTACCTCTTTTTGGTTTGTAGTCAAATCAACATCAAATTTCAGTAGTTTGCAGACTTTTTTTGTGGTGGGTTGCAGGTCAGACAACAACTTAGTCAGTGCCTCTGGACTGAGGTTGAGATGTTGATGGTTAATCTCCCTCCAGCAGTCAATAACGAACATTGGTTTTTGGACCATCTCTTTGTGGGCAATTTCTTCAATTATTTTAGGAAGATTCTCTGCGCTGACTTTCCTTCTACAGCCATAGCTGTCGAGAACCTCCAAAAGGTCATCAGTGTCAACTGCAGTGAAATCAGTCAGCGCTTGCATCAAAACTTCACGTTCTTGGCTGCTCACAAATTGCATAAAATATGCTTTGAGGTCACTGTACACATTATCAAACAGCACCTGTTCAAGGAAAGGCAGTGAAAGTTTGTTTGGGAAATATTCACAATCTTGGTAACCTTTCAAAAGGATTCTTCCAATTGCCTTCCATGTTTCAGCAGGAAAATCATGGCGAATGAAGGGCACTTTAACTGTTGTCCCAAGTGTGCATCTCTCATAGAATTCTTGCCAGAAGCAGCTGAGAACATCCCTCAGTACCCCAGAACCACTGCCTGCTTCTTCCTTGTTATCTGGGAGAATGCGCCTCACATTCAATGATTTGTTTAAAATCTCTGCATCAGAAAAGGCAGTAATCATGTCAGCTAGGGTGTTTGCATGATGTACAGTGATTGTTAGTTGTTTCTCTGCCTCAAGTGGACTGGCGGGGACAGGAACATTCTCAAATATGAGTGTGTCTTCTTCATCTTCCTCGATGCCGAAATGAGGACCAAAGGTGATTTCAGGATCACTAGAAATGTTTAGTGATCGCTGTATGTCGTCCAAAACAATAATGACATCTGTGTAGTCGTCATTTTCACCCGAGACAAGATTAAACTCAGAAGTCTCTTCAACTGTGTCGCTGTCAGCGTTTGCAGAAGGTTTTCGCTTTGTGGCAATGTAAAATCGCAACATTGTCATTTGCACAGTTTCGTACATTGTGCTAATTGAAGGGCATGTTTCAGCTGTAAGGCAGTTTTGTTTAAAATCCCACACCTCAAAGTCGAACTCTGATTCAGGTCCTTTAGGTGATATTCCATCAGGAAAAAATAGTGTCTTTCCTGTTTCAAGGATTTCATTCAAACCAGCATTAGTTGATAGTTTAATTGTTCTAGTGCCACCTCCTTGTTTTGCCCTTACTTGTTTGGTTGTGTTAGTGTCATTGTGAATCCAGCCTATTTCAATATTTCTTGTGGCTTTCAGCTTCTTTGTCTGTGTTTTTCTTGTTTCTGTACCTGATGCGTTTCCTTGAGAACTTTCCGATCTCACTGTCATTTTTTCCCTCAGTCTTTCATAAAGGCCTTTTTTTCGCTTTGATGTGGGCCTTTTACTTCTACAATGATTAAAGATGGCTATTCGGTCTCCGTAGGAGGGGATGTATTTTTGAAGAGTGGCATCATCCATAAGACCAATGACGTCGCTGTCAATCTGCAAAGAAGAAAGAAAAGAAAACACAATGAAGTTTGTGCACATTGTATAACTATTGTCAACCCTTGTACATCGTTATATATAGATATATACTATTTTGCCATTTCGCAGACCAAATCAGTCCTGTTCATAATACAAAACATTCATTAATTTTCAGAATATTAACCCTTAAAAAGCCAGTTTTTGCCATGATGGTACTGTTGTCACTTTATTAGAAAAAAACAGAAACTACTAATTTCCCTGGTTACCCTAAAGTTTATAACCTTCACATAAGTATAACCCTTAAGTGTTTTTAAAGTGGATTATTACAGCCGGAGACTCGCAACGGCGGTGGACTTTCACAGCACCGCTGCACCGGACCTGCCGGAGCCACCAGAGCATCGCAACGGCGGGTGTTTGCGGCGGCGGATGCGGTACCGGCGCTGTGAAAGTCCACGGCCCACCTATGCCAGAGCCAGCGGCCCACCAACGGCAGCTTTCAGTAACGTTAACGTTAGAGACTGACATGATACGCAGCGATACTAGATACAATTACCAACACTGTCCTGCTGTTTTAATCTCCTTCAGACAGTACAGCAGGATTCATATTCATATGCTGATAATTCTGTGATTGTGGGATACAAGGACAATGGCCCAAACCCCTGTGGTAACAATGCTACAGTACCGAGAGGGGTTTTACTGGGCGAATTTTGGGAATATAATTAGCAACTGCCTCCTTGCGTTGTACTTTGACCACTGATCTCTAAACTGTTACAGGCAAAAATAATTTGAAGTAATGATGGCAAACAAAAAGAAGTTTGGGCGATATGTATTTCCCATGGTTTTTCCCCGCCAGGCTGGACTGCGGTCAACTCAGCCGTCTCTCGCATTTGCTTGGTCAAATGAGCAGCGCTTCATTTTTGAGTGCGCGATTAATAGCGTCTTTACGGTAATCGCCGAGAAGTGGCGCTGACGATAGTAAAAGTGCTTATGCTATATTTGATCAATCAATCAATGATATTTGATGAGGGATCAAATTATTTTTAGCCATAAGTTCTTAATAAAATTGGTACTGTTGGACTCAGTACATGTTAGACTACTACCACAAATACAATCAAGTACTTTTACTGTGTACTTTTTGAGTAATCCCCTGTCAAACTCCCCTCCAGAGTACAATAATGCATGTTTTCTGCTATCTTTGATGAGAGATAAAATGATTTTGTGCAATAAGTTCTTAATGAAATTGGTACTGTTGGATTCAGTACTACTTGGACTACTACTAAAAGTACAATCAAGTACTTTTACTGTGTACTTTTTAAGTAATACTTGTTTAAACTCCTGTCCTGAGTACACAAAATAATGTATTCTGCTATCTTTGATGAGAGATAAAATGATGTTTTGCAAAAAGTTCTTAGTGAAATTGGTACTGTTGGATTCAGTACTACTTGGACTAGTAGCACAAGTACAATCAAGTATTTTTACTGTGTACTTTTTGAGTAATCCTTTGTCAAACTCCACCCCTGAGTACAATAATGCATGTTTTCTGCCATCTTTGATGAGAGATAAAAGGATTTTGTGCAATAAGTTCTTAATAAAATTGGTACTGTTGAATTCAGTACTACTTGGACTAGTAGCACAAGTACAATCAAGTATTTTTACTGTGTACTTTTAGAGTAATCCTTTGTCAAACTCCACCCCTGAGTACAATAATGCATGTTTTCTGCCATCTTTGATGAGAGATGAAATTATTTTGTGCAATAAGTTCTTAATGAAATTGGTACTGTTGGATTCAGTACTACTTGGACTACTACTAAAAGTACAATCAAGTACTTTTACTGTGTACTTTTTGAGTAATCCCCTGTCAAACTCCCCTCCAGAGTACAATAATGCATGTTTTCTGCTATCTTTGATGAGAGATAAAATGATTTTGTGCAATAAGTTCTTAATGAAATTGGTACTGTTGGATTCAGTACTACTTGGACTACTACTAAAAGTACAATCAAGTACTTTTACTGTGTACTTTTTAAGTAATACTTGTTTAAACTCCTGTCCTGAGTACACAAAATAATGTATTCTGCTATCTTTGATGAGAGATAAAATGATTTTTTGCAAAAAGTTCTTAGTGAAATTGGTACTGTTGGATTCAGTACTACTTGGACTAGTAGCACAAGTACAATCAAGTATTTTTACTGTGTACTTTTTGAGTAATCCTTTGTCAAACTCCACCCCTGAGTACAATAATGCATGTTTTCTGCCATCTTTGATGAGAGATAAAAGGATTTTGTGCAATAAGTTCTTAATAAAATTGGTACTGTTGAATTCAGTACTACTTGGACTAGTAGCACAAGTACAATCAAGTATTTTTACTGTGTACTTTTAGAGTAATCCTTTGTCAAACTCCACCCCTGAGTACAATAATGCATGTTTTCTGCCATCTTTGATGAGAGATAAAATGATTTTGTGCAATAAGTTCTTAATGAAATTGGTACTGTTGGATTCAGTACTACTTGGACTACTACTAAAAGTACAATCAAGTACTTTTACTGTGTACTTTTTGAGTAATCCCCTGTCAAACTCCCCTCCAGAGTACAATAATGCATGTTTTCTGCCATCATTGATGAGAGATAAAATGATTTTGTGCAATAAGTTCTTAATGAAATTGGTACTGTTGGATTCAGTACTACTTGGACTACTACTAAAAGTACAATCAAGTACTTTTACTGTGTACTTTTTGAGTAATCCCCTGTCAAACTCCCCTCCAGAGTACAATAATGCATGTTTTCTGCCATCTTTGATGAGAGATAAAATGATTTTGTGCAATAAGTTCTTAATGAAATTGATACTGTTGGATTCAGTACTACTTGGACTAGTAGCACAAGTACAATCAAGTACTTTTACTGTGTACTTTTTGAGTAATCCTTTGTCAAACTCCACCCCTGAGTACAATAATGCATGTTTTCTGCCATCTTTGATGAGAGATAAAATGATTTTGTGCAATAAGTTCTTAATGAAATTGGTACTGTTGGATTCAGTACTACTTGGACTACTACTAAAAGTACAATCAAGTACTTTTACTGTGTACTTTTTGAGTAATCCCCTGTCAAACTCCCCTCCAGAGTACAATAATGCATGTTTTCTGCCATCTTTGATGAGAGATAAAATGATTTTGTGCAATAAGTTCTTAATGAAATTGATACTGTTGGATTCAGTACTACTTGGACTAGTAGCACAAGTACAATCAAGTACTTTTACTGTGTACTTTTTGAGTAATCCTTTGTCAAACTCCACCCCTGAGTACAATAATGCATGTTTTCTGCCATCTTTGATGAGAGATAAAAGGATTTTGTGCAATAAGTTCTTAATGAAATTGGTACTGTTGGATTTAGTACTACTTGGACTACTACTAAAAGTACAATCATGCTTTGCCTGTCCAGATACGATGCTGTAGTACATGGAGAGAAGTTCCTGGAGGCTGACTCCACAGAAATTATAGGCCATGGACTCCATGAGGACTGTAGAGCCATCACAGATCAGCATGACAGGTCTTTTTTTGGCTCCCCTTCCATGGAGTCTTATTACATCAGTCATAAATGACCCAAGGAAAAAGGATATGGAGGCTATTGTGTGGTCGTTTGTGATGTAGGTGGCCACAGGGACAGGGGAGGATCCTTTGAACGGATTTCGGACCACCATCTCATACACATAAAAAGGTGAGGTTTTCCCTTTTGCCTTTTTAACAATGCTCCCTGTCGCATCCACATGTACAATGTCTTCCCTGCACCTGTCATGGAAGAGGTCAATTGTTTTGTTGGACCATAGCATGACTCCTTTGGGGTGTGCTATAATTTTTTTAATGACTGCTTCCTCAGTCTCAAGCTCTTCCTCCATCATTTTTCTGAGGCTGATCATTTCATTGCTGTGTTTTCTCAGCTTCTTTCTTGCCTGCCAGGACAATGTTTTCATCACACCAGTTGATGGTACCTGGTCTCTGTTTCCAGAAGCCAACACAGTGTCATCCAGTTTATTGAGCTTATCAAGGTACACACTTCTGGGAAGTTTGCTGGTGAGGGCATTAGCAAGTGCATCCCTTTCATCTGCACGCACAGGCCGATGTTTGAGTTCTTCACAGTTGTGCCATGCTTTTTCACCTCTGAAGGTCACAACTGCCTTAAGGGATGACTCATCCTCAATGTCAACTTCGACCTCCACAGGACAGTCATCAAATCGACAGTAGCCAACACATGAAAAAAGTGACCCTTTCCTTTTTGACCCAACTGTTTGCACACTGTGAGATTTGAAGACAAAGCAACAGTGTGGGTGGACACTCCGGATGCCAGTGGCCATGACTGAAGTCCAGTTTAAAGATTTGAATCGACGCTTATGTTGTCTCATCCTCAGTTTCTTCCAGTCACTTTTAGTGACAAAAAAAAATGAAGAATTTGAAGGCAATTTAAATGAGTGTAAGAGTTGCCCATCTTTTGACTGTGATGAGGAGTCATATGTCCCTGATGAATTACACTGTAAAACACAATGAAAACATATTAGCGAAAGTGACCAAAGTTGGAATGACTCTTTACTGATGTGAATCAATATATCTGAAATTGTTTATTTGGGACTAACTATAATTTCACTCCACACAGTAGTGTGCATGTTTCATAACACACTAACACTAACTACGTGCTAATATGCGATATTTACCTCTGAAACGTCTTCTGGTTCACTCGTCTCTGTGAATGCCTGTCTAACCGACGATGGGGTAGCAGGCACTGTGCGGTCAATGTCAGTGGAACTGTGGTCACTGTCGATGGGGCAGGCCGTGTGGTCACTGTCTGTCGATGGGCTGGCAGGTGCTGCGGTCACCATCTGTGTCTTGTGTCTCATCTGCACATGACAAGGAGCAAATTAAATCCAAAGATGTAATTATTAATCAAATAATATAAAATATTATAGCACATCCAAATTAAAGTTGTTCACACAGGCAGACTGATGATGAAGATAAAAGCAAAGCAGAAATAAGAATCAATATTAGTGCAATATTTATAAAAAATGTACCTTTTTATGATGGTTATAGGCATGATGAAGCCGTGTCCTATTGGTCTTGGAATCGGATATTCCAAGCTCCTGACACACCTCGCCCCAGAAAGTGTCTCGTCACCTTCATCGTTGTCTTTTGTTTTGGTTGTGGCTCGAAGCTTGTCAGTGACAGCCAAAAGGACTTCTTTTGTTATTGTTATTTTTCTTGTCTGAAATTGAAATGTCAAAGTTCCGTCATTTCTTTGTAAAAAAATATGACATTTGAGAAATCATTGAATTTTTTAATGCAATTACAATTGTGTGACAAATAAGAAACACTTGCCTTCCCAAACGTTGAGAAAACCAAGACTCTGAAAAGACATAAGTTAAAATCTATTATTTATAGTTAGACTTTTCACTCAGTTTAGACTTTTTTAATTAATTAGCTTGATTCCCTGACTTCTGATTTGTTGCCTATGCTATGTCGATTTGCGCTGAAAGGACAGAGGGATATATTCATAGGTGTCATTTAAGCTGGGGATGCTGGGTACATGTCCCCAGCACTTTTTAAAATGTTGTCCATACATTTTATAAAAGTATAACTTTATAACCTGTAATAAACAAGAACACTGTTTTTTTCTTATTTAAAAATAATAATAATACATGTACATCTTGAGAAAACAGTTTGTCCGTTGACAATTTCTATGGGGATTCTTAAATTTGGACATGTTCATACAATTTTAAAAGATAATGTATCACCCAGTCCCCCAGCAGGGTTTTTGTTTACAAACGTGTCATCTGTTAAACAACATGTGAGTTCAGTGTGTCGGGTGCCGCGGGAAGTAGGGGTGCTGGAGGAGCTGAATGGTGTACATTTGAAAAACTGAGCGACCACCTAAATAAAAATGATTAAACTACATATAATAGTTAAGATTTGACTTAGAATAAAGTCAAATCAGAACTATAAACAATTCATATAAACATTTGTGTTTTATTTTCGAACACAATTATGTATATAACTACTTTTCTGTTGAAATACAAATATACGTACCCTCGACGAGTTTCCATTACAGATGAGGTCCATGGAAGCACTAATTGACAGGTATAGAGAACCGCAGTGACGCGTGGTAAAACCCGGAAGTAAACTTCTTCCGGTTCCTTTGTGAAAAACCAATGCAAATTCTCCATAGGATTTTGGAAAATAGCTCGAAATAAGGTCTGTGGTTGACACACATTTAAGAGAGGGATCACGTTTTGTTCAGCCGGATAATCTCCACATGTCTACCCTACTTTTATAATTTGAATCATAAATCTAGTCGCCAAAAGCGAAATGCTAACGTTATGCTATAAACGAACTACAAGCCAGTACAGCAGCAGGGTCGCACGACTTCAACGTCACGCCAACTTAAGATCGTTTCAACTGACTTGCACTGAAACTGCACTTTGAACATTTTAAATATATTAACATTTTAAACGGTATACCCCGGTTATCTAGGCCCGTTTTGTTTAATTTATACCACGTTTATCTAGGCCCTTTTTGTTTTATGTATACATGTCACACTGTGGGAAACGATATTTCGATATTTCTGGATGTATAACACATGTATAATTTTTGCAACCATGTCTCCTAAAAATTACGTTCCCACAGAACTAAACTGCATTCTCAATTACGTTTAGCTAGAAACTGATTTACTCCCACGTTACATTCGTTATGAACCTATTTAAAATACGTTTATTTTCTACATATCTTCTAGAAACGTATTTTCTCCCACGTTACGTTCGTTATGAACGTATCTTAAATACGTTTATTTTCTACATATATTTGCCATTTATTGTCTTGCTTATAATAATGATAATAGTCATTTATAAATATCATTTTAGAGCACACCTTTGAAATCGACAATCGGGCTCGATATATGGTTACATTAAAATCAGTAGGCGAGGCTGTAATTTCGCCAGCTGTTACACTCATGAGCGAGGCAGAAAATAATAGTTTTAACATGACAAAAAGCTGCTGTGTCGTTTACCTCAAACATTAAAACAAATCTAGAGTTACGTGTTTCTGTACTTCCTCTAAGAAGAAAAGACAGTAAAAGAAGAGCTCTGTGGCTTCAGGCTTGATCGCCGTTCAAATGACAGCGTTGGTTTCCTCAAAAGTGGGCGGGGCTGTAAAGTGACGTAGATTTTACTATCATCTATTATTCAAAACCATTCTATTTATTCTAACGTAAATTGCATGCCAGTCTTTTATCTTTTTATTTATTTGTTTTTATTTTAAATCGTATAATGTCGGACTTTTTTTGTCGTCTGTGAGGAAAATAAATGGGGCTTAGAGCCTCAAAATACTGAAATCTGTATTTTTTTAATCTTTTCCTTCTAATTTGTTATTCTTTTCTAAATAACACACTGTTATTTACTCAACAATAACACACAATTATCCTTGTTTTTATTTATTCATTTAATTCTATAATCTTGGGCATTTTAGCATACTTTTTAGCCGTAAATAAAGTCACCAGAAACAGACGGGACATTTCGAGATTTAGGATGGCCAAAGATACTACACTACCCATAATCCCCAGCTATCGTTTGGGACTACAGTCCTGTTGACAAACCCTGTGATGTTGGAGTGGCAGTGCGCCAAGGTTACGCCGAGCGTCAAGCTCTTTGAAATGGAACGAATCCACGGCAGACTATTCAAAACTGGACTCGAACGCCCCCCGAGAAATACACATGCTGGCTATTGTGTTTCGCAACATGTTCTCTATGGCACGTATCTACTGGGAATTGTAGTTTTAAAAGACGTTTTTCCAAAAATTAGAAGTTGCCAGTATTAAACTGTGTACAGCCCTGGAGGTTTAGGCGATAGGAAACACATTGGTGTGTACACATTTAAAACATGTAATTACTAAATGGGTGAAAATCGCTTGTATCCATAATGTGCAGCATTAATATATACCCACATGACAGCTCATTGTTACTTTGTAATTCTCCACTACAAATCAGAGGTTAACCTGGTATTTTTACTCCATTACATTTAGTTTAGTTACTTTGCAGATTCTGATTAATGATGTGAAATATAAACAACCCTTAAAGCAGACTTTAGTTACACCTGAGTGAAATTCAGGGAAGGTGATTGTCAAGTGCCAACAATCAGGAGAGATATTTGATAGTTGGTGCTTGAGAAGACTAAACATTTATCTGCAGATCTCTATAAAGTATATTCATTACTCGTTATTCTCTACTAATAGTTAATTAAAAACTGTATAATGGTTCTTTTGCACATCCCTTTCAAGATTTCAAGATTTTCTAAGGTGTATTGATCATATACACAACTTGGGTCGCAGGGTCAACAGCGCATTACAAGACTCAAAAAGTACACAGTAAAAGTACTTGATTGTACTTTTGGTAGTAGTCCAAGTAGTACTGAATCCAACTGTACCAATTTTATTAAGAACTTATTGCAAAAAATTCTATTATCTCTCATCAAAGATGGCAGAAAACATGCATTATTGTACTCAGGGGTGGAGTTTGACAAAGGATTACTCAAAAAGTACACAGTAAAAGTACTTGATTGTACTTGTGCTACTAGTCCAAGTAGTACTGATCCAACAGTATCAATTTCATTAAGAACTTATAGCACAAAATGATTTTATCTCTCATCAAAGATGGCAGCAAACATGCATTATTGTACTCTGGAGAGGAGTTTGACAAAGGATTACTCAAAAAGTACACAGTAAAAGTACTTGATTGTAGTTTTGGTAGTAGTCCAAGTAGTACTGAATCCAACAGTACCAAATACATTAAGAACTTATTGCACAAAATCATTTTATCTCTCATCAAAGAGGGCAGAAAACATGCATTATTGTACTCTGGAGGGGAGTTTGACAGGGGATTACTCAAAAAGTACACAGTAAAAGTACTTGATTGTACTTGTACTTCTAGTCCAAGTAGTACTGAGTTCAACAGTATCAATTTCACTAAGAACTTATTTTTAAAAATCCTTTTTATCTCTCATCAAAGAGGGCAGAAAACATGCATTATTGTACTCTGGAGGGGAGTTTGACAGAGTATTACTCAAATAGTACACAGTAAAAGTACTTGATTGTATTTGCGGTAGTAGTCTAACATGTACTGAGTCCAACAGTACCAATTTTATTAAGAACTTATGGCTAAAAATAATTTGATCCCTCATCAAAGATGGCAGAAAACATGCATTATTGTACTCAGGCGTGGAGTTTGACAAAGGATTACTCTAAAAGTACACAGTAAAAGTACTTGATTGTACTTTTGGTAGTAGTCCAAGTAGTACTGAATCCAACAGTACCAATTACATTAAGAACTTATTGCACAAAATCATTTTATCTCTCATCAAAGATGGCAGAAAACATGCATTATTGTACTCAGGGGTGGAGTTTGACAAAGGATTACTCAAAAAGTACACAGTAAAAATACTTGATTGTAGTTTTGGTAGTAGTCCAAGTAGTACTGAATCCAACAGTACCAATTACATTAAGAACTTATTGCACAAAATTATTTTATCTCTCATCAAAGATGGCAGAAAACATGCATTATTGTACTCAGGGGAATGAGTTTGACAAAGGATTACTCAAAAAGTACACAGTAAAAGTACTTGATTGTACTTTTGGTAGTAGTCCAAGTAGTACTGAATCCAACAGTACCAATTACATTAAGAACTTATTGCACAAAATCATTTTATCTCTCATCAAAGATGGCATAAAACATGCATTATTGTACTCAGGGGTGGAGTTTGACAAAGGATTACTCAAAAAGTACACAGTAAAAGTACTTGATTGTAGTTTTGGTAGTAGTCCGAGTAGTACTGAATCCAACAGTTCCAATTACATTAAGAACTTATTGCACAAAATCATTTTATCTCTCATCAAAGAGGGCAGAAAACATGCATTATTGTACTCTGGAGGGGAGTTTGACAGGGGATTACTCAAAAGTACACAGTAAAAGTACTTGATTGTACTTGTGCTACTAGTCCAAGTAGTACTGAGTTCAACAGTATCACTTTTATTAAGGATGCATCGATAAAAATCATTGTATCTCATCAAATATAGCAGAAGTTGCATGATTTTGTTCTCAGGAGGGGAATTTGAGAGTATTACCCAGAAAAAAGACAGTAAAAGTACTTCATTTTATTGTTGGTAGCAGTCAAACTAGGACTGAGTCAAACAGTGTTAGTTTTTTTTAAGAACTCATGGTAAAAATAATTTGTATCGCATGAAGCAGAAAAAACATGCATTATTTTTACTCTTGCGTTAGTGCCGCTTCTCAGCGATTACCGTAAAGGCGCTATAAATCGCGCACTCAGAAATGAAGAACTGCTCATTTGACCAAGCAAATTTGAGAGACGGCTGAGTTGACCGCAGTCAGGCTGGTGAGCGGTAGCTGTCAGGCTCTCAGCTAGCTGCTAGCTGCCTTGTTAAACACACTTAATGAAATCTTCTCTACAGAAACATGAAAACCACCAGGCTGTTGCTCTTGGTTAGTCGCCACTGTTCCAACAAGCACAAACTTGCGTGTCAACGAACTAAACCATTATTTACTGAATTAGATGGGGGGAGCCATAGCATATAAGCTAATGCACTTGCTGCTAGCTCATCAATGTCTGCATTTCATATTCTAACGCCTTTTCGTTGTTTTTACGAACGCCCAAAACACACTTATATATTTATAACTCACCTTTTGTTCTTCCATTTGCAATATGGTTTCCTCTTGGACCCCTCTGGCGCGCAGAAATTCACTCACGTCCTCCATTGTTGCCTACTGCAATGTGTAAATCGCAGTGAAGCTGGTTCGACAGTTACCGGTATTTCTGACTTTTTTCTCCCAAATAATTTTTTTTTTTTTTGTTCTGAGAAAAAAGTCAGAATTCTGAGATTAAAGTCAGAATTCTGAGATTAAAGTCAGAATTCTGACTTTTTTTCTCCCAAAAAAAAAATATTTTTTTTTCCCCGAGAAAAAAGTCAGAATTCTGAGAAAAAAGTCAGAATTCTGACTTTTTTCTCAGAACAAAAAATAATAATATTTTTTTCAAATCCTCACAAAAAAATTGTTTATGTGGCCCTAATCCTCTTCCGTAGATGTCAGATAGTAACTAAAACAAAAAATCGCAGGCTATGTCAAATAGATTCATGTGTCTGTTGTGATTTGTGATTCGTCCACATTTAGACCAATCACAGCGTCACACTCTGCCGCCTTCTGGATTTGTTTGTTTATTGTGCATTCTGTGGACTCCCATTTCTGTTTGACTTACAAAATGGAAAATTGTCTGAAAAGCAACCGCTCAAAGACCAACAGCCCCAGATGATCTTGGGGTTAATAAACCCAAGCAGGTGAAACTGGATCGTTATCCAGGGAGATTGTTTTCAGGAAAGAAGCGCACTTTTGCTGCTGCATGGTACAACAACAGACCATGGCTTGAAGATTCGTTAAAAGCAGACGCAGCCTTTTGTTTCCCCTGTAGACAGTTTAAAGTAAATACGTCTTCATCTGATGCGGCTTTTACTGTCAAAGGTTTTTGCGACTGGAAACATGCATTACAGACTGATAAAGGACTGCTAATGCATGCAGCATCAAAAGAACACATTTCATGTGAGAGTTTGCGGAGAGAGAGACAGATACGCGAGGAAACAAATAAGGAAATGAGAACTTTGGTGCGCACAGATCAGCTGGCACGGAACCGTTATTACGTGTCAGCTGTCGTTGATATTATAGCTTTTTTAGCCGTCAACCAACTCCCTCTCAGAGGTGACCACGATTCACTCCACAGCATGTCCGAGTCAGGCAGTGGGCTCTTCCTATCGCTGTTTGAGTATACGCTGCAGTACAAAGATGCAGAGTTGGCCAAAATAATGTTCTAAATTAGCTCGGCTGAGCGAAAGGATGCACCTGCAGTGCATAGGAAAATAAACCATGCCCAAGGCGGGCTAAACAGTTCATCGTCTCCGTCTCTATTTCTCTCCGAGTGCAACGATGAGGAAGCTGCCATCCTTAACCAGTGTGCCTTGCTCGTGATTTACCAGTGTTTGTGCTGCCACGCACACAATGTTTCAAAAGTGGTTTCTATGTTGCCCTTTATTTGTGTATGTATTTGCGATAAGTGTGCGTCTTTACGCACTGCTGTTGGCCTTGCTGTTTGATATATATTGTGCCGCAGGCCCGCAGCACGTGACGGTTTTGTGTGCCCTCCCATGAAAATCATATGCCCTCCCTTCAGATTTGTTCTGGCGCCGGGTCTGAGTGGGTCTCAGATGGTTTGGTCACCATTTATGTATTTGCGAGGAATACCTTTATATGATCATTATAGTTATTAAAGAATAAGAGAATAAATAAAAAACGGGTATGAAATACTATAGGACAGTAACACAAGAATACAGTTTAAAATGGGAATGATTAGTAAAATATCCATAAAGAAAAAGTGTATCTGTGTACAGTTGTGTTTCATATGGATGCTGAGAGATGTAGACTATCCATAGATCTCCTAATGTTGCTCTCAAAGTGCACCAGATTGATGCTTTTAACTTCAATATTTTAAAAATAATCTTCCCGGGGGAGCATGCCCCCAGACCCTCCTAGAGGAGATTAGGTCCACCCCCACCTAAAACATGTTCACATGGATAGGATACTAAATACATTTGCACCCTTTTTGTATGGTGGCCTATGTCCTTATATGTTTCTGTTTTGGTGGTCGTGCCACAACCGTGCATGTATGCAGAAGTCATAGGTGCGCTATACAATAGCACTACACCCTGCAATGTGTGTGAGAGACAACACACTTTACAGCATGTTTTTTGAAGTTGCGTTGGTGTTTGTGTGTTGGTTGTTGACGGCAGTGTGTGCCCCCCCTTTGTAAATGGAACGATCCATTTGTGTGTGTGTGTGCGCGAGCGAGAGAGAGTACTGGAGATTGTTGTTGTTAGCTTCTGGTGCTAGCGAGCTACGCTAACGGATATAAGGAGTTTTTTCAACAACAAAGTGGAGGAGAGTCCTCTCCTGTCAGACTGAGAGACTCAGTGAGCTAAAGGACTCTCTCAGTGTTATCTCAGTGGGTCTCAAACGTTTTGGTCACCATTAATGTAAACAATTATTTCCAAGGCACACGTTTATATGATCATTATAGTTATAAAAAAATAAGAGAGAAAATGGGTGTTGAGAGATGTATCCATAGATCTCTTCATTTTGCTCTCAAAGTACACCAGATTGATGCTTTTAACTTCAATATTTAAAAATCTTCCCGGGGGAGCTTGCCCCCGGACCCCCCTATGTGAGATCCACACACCACCTATAAAAATAGCACTTTACCCCTGCTTACATCTATATGTGGCCGTGAGCTGATTGTCGAGCCTTCATTGTAACAGTCGCGTGTACACTGTGTATTTGCGTGGGGATTGTTGCAGTAGAAAATTCCACTGTAGCGCCCGGTACATTAATGGGAAACCCTAAATGTTTGAGCACCCTCTATGAAACGTCAAGCTACCCCACAGCACCCCCAAAATAAATCTCTGGCGCCGCCACTGAGCCTGACTATTTGTGTTGGGGGGGCCCGACTTTTTTTTTTCTCCAAAGGGGGGGCCTGACAGAAAAAGTTTGAGAACCACTGCTTTAGGGTAACATTTAACTGACAAAACAATAAAAGAATGATTGAAACTAAAGGTATGGAGATGGGAAACATTTATTTTACGGTATCAAATAACTGATCAGGTGTGTCTTAAAGGTGGGGTAGGTAAGTTTGAGAAACCGGCTTGAGATACACTTTTTGTTATATTCCATGGAATGCTCTTAACATCCCGATAGCAATGAATATCTTAAGTGTTTTGACAAAAAATACATACAAAAATGTCATCTGTGGAAGCCGTAGTACTGTAAAAAGCACGACCAATCATTTGAGCCGGCCCGGCTAAAATAACTGGATGGCCTACCTTCCTGTCAGCCTTCCATCTGTGCACAAACTTATCTCGTGCCCTCATTGGTCATGTGCGCGTTCATGTGTGTTGGAGGAGGGGCTCTGTAAGGAAGTGGCACATTTTTTTCGGCTGTGTATTTTCAAATTCTAGCTCACTCAAGCTGGTTTCTCCAAAATTACCTACCCCACCTTTAATATTGAATACACTGTACAGTATATATGTTGGGTGTGCATTTTCTTCATTCATCTTTGTTGTTTTCACAGCTCTACAACATGTTTCCCAGGCTGGTCAGTTGGATAAAGAACCGTCAGCTGCTTTTACAAAATGTTGAGATGACCATAAAAGATGTCAAGGCTTTAGTCAAGAATCTGAAAGAGACTCTGAACCCTAGCGTCTGCAGAGGGCTTGTCGACTGTTTTCTGATTCGGAAGAAGAAAGAAGAAGTAAGACAACCTCACTGCATATGCATCAAACAAAGAGAACATTGTATTTTATAACAATATGTGGGTGCTCTTTCTCTCAGGACTCTGGTGTGAAGGACACTCACTACAACGAGAAGAATTTGATATTTACAGTAACCAACCTGTTTTCTGCTGGTACCGACACCACAGCAACGACACTGAGATGGGGTTTGCTGCTTATGGCTAAATATCCGCATGTACAAGGTAAAATAAAGATGAGGCTTGTAGGCGTGCATTTATATTTGCACCTCTGGATGCCCATCAAATAAATCAAGTTTAGATTAGGTATTATTATATAAGTTCAAATATATATATTACGATAAACCATATATGATGGAAACCACTTAAAGGGAAACTAGCAGGCATTGAAATAAAGCTAAGTAAGTAACCTCCGGGAGATATCAAGAGTACAGTAGTTTTAGGCCTCCCTCTTAAGTCACTACCCTTTTTGAAACCTTTTTTTTGCTTTTACCTTTTTTTCTATTTTTTACAGATTGTGTTTTTATGCAGGCTTTATTTCAGGGAATACCAGTCTTACTTAAAGTGGACCTATCATGCTATATTTGAATAATATATTGTAGGGCAGGGCCATACCTATATAAAACATGTCTGTGAAGTTTTTCTTTTTCAAAATACCAAACAGATCATGCATTTTAGCCATGCCTCATTTCGCTCTATTTGCTCTATTCCAGCCCTGTTTTTGCAAGGGCTGATTCTGTGGCAAATGAGCTGCAGCTGACCACGCCGCCCTGCAAAGGAGGGGGGCGAGGCACGAGCATCATGTTACCATGCTGTTACCATGCCACGGCAACCCCCCATTCCCCTGATAGGTGGAGAGTTGCCCATATAGAGTGGCGAAGTCACGCCCATCTACTTCCGGTCCATGGGACCTTATTTCGGAAAAATAATGTATTGAAGTCAATGGAGAGACAAAACTTATCTTTCGATCCCATTTGAATTGTGCCATGAATTACACATATGATGTTTGTCAATCTTAAAAAATAATTTCCGTGTCAAAAAAGTCAGTGTGTCGTAAAACTGTTGAAATATAAGACTATGATAAATACGCAACTAGAAAGACTACAAATCCCAGAGTTGCGTAAGTGATGTCACAATTGTTTTCCTCCACTAAGAGATAGCTAAGATCAGCGCCATATAGATAGAATCCATCTATATGGCGCTGGCTAAGATAAGATAACTTTAACAAGATGCCTGTGTGCTTAGTAACAGGTTGTTATCATACCAACAATGGGTCTTGCTCGTTCTTTCGCTTCCCGTCTGATGAAAGGACCAGGAGTGGCTGGATCAAGTTAGCTACCTAGCTAGTAGCTAGCACGTTAGTTAGCATTACAGATTTGTCATTTTTATTAGCCTTAATATGAAGTAACATTAAGTAACCCAAAATGTTAAACAGTAAGAGTAGTAGTCATATTTCGTGAACCCTTTGAAGAGTACTGTCACCGGTGTGATCATTCTATAATACACAATTTAAGCCCGGGGGAGAAATGCTAACGCTAGCATCGGCGATCGCCGATCTTTTCTACTTCATGCTATCTGCACAAATGGTTGACATTAAACATTAAAAAGACCAGGCAGTTCAGAGAGAATCAAAGGAAGGAAGGCAGGCAGGCAGCTTTGCATGACATTCTTCTGGACGTGTTTCATTGTGGTGATAGTGAGGGTAGTCAATCGTTTTGTTGACAAGACAGTAGTGACGGCCATCTTGGTGACGTGTGTTGTACTGCGAGACCAGAGATGTAGTTCATTGAGCGTTTCACACAAACAAATGTGTTACTTCACAGTTTTACGACACATTTTTTTTTTTTACTTGCAAAATTATCTTTTAAATTGACAAACATCATATGTGTAATTCGTGGCACAATTCAAACGGGGTCGAAAGATAATCTTTCTCTCTCCATTGACTTCAATACATAATCTTTTCGAAATAAGGTCCCATGGAGGTCCACCGGAAGGGGAGGGACTTCGCCACTCTATCGGCGGAGCTCCTTGTTTCTGACGTCAGAGATATTTCAAATCTGTATCAGTCTGTATCAGATCCGTAGCAGCCCCGTTTTTAGAAATTTGGGTATGGAGGAAAAGAGAGACGGTTGTGTTTTCTGACACTTGGTGAGTTCCCTGACACACCGGGGACACATATTCATGTATAAAAGACGTACAAAAGTGCATTTTGCATGATAGGTCCCCTTTAAACTATATTACCGAAAATGTTTCTTCTGTAGATTTCGAAGGCAGAGGAAATTACATTCCCATCAGCCTCAGCTGCACTTTGCGTTTAGTGATTATAAACCATTATAGTAAACGATACATCTGATAGCATCGTCATTTTGAACAGGTTAGCATGCTGACTTTAGCATTTTACCCCAAAAGTACAGCTTCACAAAGCCACTGGCAGGGCTGTGAACTCTAAGTCAAGATACAAATAACTTATTAATATATATATTATTAACAGTTATTGATTTTGTGTGTTCAGACCAGGTCCAGGAGGAGCTGAGCAGAGTGATAGGATGCCGTCAGGCAGGGGTCGATGACCGGAAGAACCTGCCGTACACTGATGCTGTCATCCATGAGATACAGAGACTGGCCAACATTGTCCCCATGGCCATTCCTCATAAAACCAGCCGAGATGTCACCTTCCAAGGATACTTCATCAAAGAGGTCAGGTGTTAAGGTGTTTCAAAACTTAGCCACAACAAAATATGCCGGAGATTCTCATTCTCTCCATACTTGTTATGATACACCTTGCTCTCCGCTTTTTCCTACAGGGGACTACTGTGCTTCCTCTTCTTACTTCTGTCCTGTATGATGAGAGTGAATGGGAAACACCACACACTTTCAACCCTTCCCACTTCCTGGATAAGGAGGGTAACTTTTTCAGGAGGGACGCCTTCATGCCATTTTCTGCAGGTACCAACTTTGTATTTAAATATATTACCATTCTAAAGATGTGATCCAGTTTAACTACATGCAAATCTATTTTTCTCTCAAAGGTCGCAGGGTGTGTCTGGGGGAGAGTCTGGCCAAGATGGAGCTGTTCATCTTCTTCACCTTCCTCCTCCAGCGCTTTCGTTACACTCCTCCACCTGGAGTTACAGAGGATGAACTGGATCTCACTCCAGCTGTGGGCTTCACCCTCAGCCCGTCACCTCATGAGCTGTGTGCCGTTAGACGCCAATAAGAAATGGAGCGAGGGCACTGCATTATAACTGCTTGGAAAAATAAATTGTGTTTGACTCTTATTAATCAGCTAGCATTTGTCCTATTCTCATGAAGTTGTCTGAAATTGTATTTTAGAAATAATGTTATATTACTATTGTGGGAGACAATTCTGTGTAGCAATGCAATGGGAGTGCACCGACTCAGGAAGGAGACACGGGGAGAGCTGGAGCTTTGGGAGACAAAACACTGAGAGCACCTCAGCCAAGGTTACAGGTGCATGTGCTCAGTCTGATAAACTGATAAACTTGGTCAAAGTTATGGGCCTTGGAAAATATTTCCCCAACAACTATAACATTTTTAGAACTGCCTCTTCATACACCTCATGTTTATCTAAAAAAAAAAATGCAATGTAATCTTCAATGTACAATCAAATGCATTTATTTACAAATCGTATATGTTTGTGACCACTTTTTACCTTGAAAATAAATACTTAATAATTCAAAGACAATTCTGGATTCAAGCGTTGTGCTTCTGCTTGCTAACTTGCTAAAAAGTACACACAGGTCCTTGATCAGTTGATCATTCATTGCTGCCCATTGTAGGCCTACTTCTCTAGAAATAAAAGGACTATTTTGTTTTGTATACAGTAAGCATACGGAGTCCGAGAAGGATTTCAAGATGGCGCCTGTGTCGGCATGCCGCTCCCTCAGCTCTCTGCCTTTAGCTATCCTGTTTTTGTTTTATGTTTGTCAGAATGTCCCTGCTCTGCTTGTCTATGATCGCCAAGCTCTCCTCCACCTAAGACCCTCACTGGAGTTTATACTGCTGCCCAAACCTATATCTGGCACAGACCCGGCGCCAGAACAAATCTGAAGGGAGGGCATATGATTTTCATGGGAGGGCACACAAAACCGTCACGTGCTGCGGGCCTGCGGCACAATATATATCAAACAGCAAGGCCAACAGCAGTGCGTAAAGACGCACACTTATCGCAAATACTAAAGGACAACATATAAACCACTTTTGAAACATTGTGTGCGTGGCAGCACAAACACTGGTAAATCACGAGCAAGGCACACTGGTTAAGGATGGCAGCTTCCTCATCGTTGCACTCGGAGAGAAATAGAGACGGAGACGATGAACTGTTTAGCCCGCCTTGGTGGGCGTATCTCAGACCATTTACCGGTTCTGTTTAGAACCTCGATCCCTTCTGTAGGAGTCGAATCACGTGCTCCTGCGCGTTGTCTGCGTTCAATTAACCCCTTGACTGCCTCACAGTTTTCAGATGCTTTTAATACTTATCCGATTTGTAAATTAGAGGTGAACTGTGCTTTTAGTGCGGATGAGCTTATCTCTTTGTTTGATTCGACATGCACACTAATACTGGATTCCGTTGCTCCTTTTACGCTTAGACGCAACAATGTTCTCTTAGAGCCGTGGCTCAATGATTGTACTCGCGCCTTTAGACGCGCTTGTAGGCGTGCAGAGAGAAAATGGAAAAAGGATAAACTTCATGTCTCCTTAGAAATTCTTCGTGCTTGCCTTTCCGATTATCAGACGGCAGTTAAAGCAGCCAAAACAGAGTATATTTCTCTGTTAATCTCCAAAAACCTCAAGTTCTTTTTAATGTCCTCAATTCGATCATTAATCCTTGTGATGCTTCTCCAATTGTGCCATCAACTACTCTCTGCGATACATTTCTTACATTTTTTATTGAAAAAGTATCTGCTCTAAGGCTAGCCTATACTAGTGCTACCCCAGATCCTGCTCCCTTTCTGTGCCCTGCTGTCCTCGACCATTTTGAGCCTGTATCCCTCTCTTCTCTTTCGGAAGTAGTCAAGCACCTGCGGCCGACAAACTGTATCTTAGACAGCATTCCCTCTCGCTTCCTTAGAGATGTTTTTGAATCAAATCAAGGCAAGGCAAGGCAAGGCAAGGCAAGGCAAGGCAAGGCAAGGCCAAGGCAAGGCCAAGGCAAGGCAAGGCAAGGCAATGGCAAGGCAAGGCAAGGCCAAGGCCAGCAAGCAAGGGCAAGGCAAGGCAAGGCAAGGCCAAGGCAAGGCAGGCAAGTCAAGGCAAGGCAAGGCAAGGGCAAGGCCAAGGCAAGGCAAGGCAAGGCAAGGCCAGGCAAGGAAGGGCAAGGCCAAGGCAACACGGGCAAGGCAAGGCAAGGCAAGGCAAGGCAAGGCAAGGCAAGGCAAGGCAAGGCAAGGCAAGGCAAGGAGGCAAGGCAAGGCAGCAAGGCAAGGCAAGGCAAGGCAAGGCAAGGCAAGGCAAGGCAAGGCAAGGCAAGGCAAGGCAATGCAAGGCAAGGCAAGGCAAGGCAAGGCAAGGCAAGGCCAAGGCCAAGGCAAGGCAAGGCAAGCAAGGCAAGGCAAGGCAAGGCAAGGCAAGGCAAGGCAAGGCAAGGCAAGGCAAGGCAAGGCAAGGCAAGGCAAGGCAAGGCAAGGCCAAGGCAAGGCAAGGCAGGCAAGGCAAGGGCAAGGCAAGGCAATGCAAGGCAAGGCAAGGCAAGGCAAGGCCAAGGCAAGCAGGCAAGGCAAGGCAAGGCAAGGCAAGGCAATGCAAGGCAAGGCAAGGCAAGCCAAGGCAAGGCAAGGCAAGGCAAGGCAAGGCAAGGCAAGGCAAGGCAAGGCAAGGCAAGGCAAGGCAAGGCCAAGGCAAGGCAAGGCAAGGCAAGGCAAGGCAAGGCAAGGCAAGGCAAGGCAAGGCAAGGCAAGGCAAGGCAAGGCAAGGCAAGGCAAGGCAAGGCAAGGCAAGGCAAGGCAAGGCAAGGCAAGGCAAGGCAAGGCAAGGCAAGGCAAGGCAAGGCAAGGCAAGGCAAGGCAAGGCAAGGCAAGGCAAGGCAAGGCAAGGCAGGCCAAGGCAAGGCAAGGCAAGGCAAGGCAAGGCAAGGCAAGGCAAGGCAAGGCAAGGCAAGGCAAGGCAAGGCAAGGCAAGGCAAGGCAGGCAAGGCAAGGCAAGGCAAGGCAAGGCAAGGCAAGGCAAGGCAAGGCAAGGCAAGGCAAGGCAAGGCAAGGCAAGGCAAGGCAAGGCAAGGCAAGGCAAGGCAAGGCAAGGCAAGGCAAGCAAGGCAAGGCAAGGCAAGGCAAGGCAAGGCAAGGCAAGGCAAGGCAAGGCAAGGCAAGGCAAGGCAAGGCAAGGCAAGGCAAGGCAAGGCAAGGCAAGGCAAGGCAAGGCAAGGCAAGGCAAGGCAAGGCAAGGCAAGGCAAGGCAAGGCAAGGCAAGGCAAGGCAAGGCAAGGCAAGGCAAGGCAAGGCAAGGCAAGGCAAGGCAAGGCAAGGCAAGGCAAGGCAAGGCAAGGCAAGGCAAGGCAAGGCAAGGCAAGGCAAGGCAAGGCAAGGCAAGGCAAGGCAAGGCAAGGCAAGGCAAGGCAAGGCAAGGCAAGGCAAGGCAGGCAAGGCAAGGCAAGGCAAGGCAAGGCAAGGCAAGGCAAGGCAAGGCAAGGCAAGGCAAGGCAAGGCAAGGCAAGGCAAGGCAAGGCAAGGCAAGGCAAGGCAAGGCAAGGCAAGGCAAGGCAAGGCAAGGCAAGGCAAGGCAAGGCAAGGCAAGGCAAGGCAAGGCAAGGCAAGGCAAGGCAAGGCAAGGCAAGGCAAGGCAAGGCAAGGCAGCAGGCAAGCAAGGCAAGGCAAGGCAAGGCAAGGCAAGGCAAGGCAAGGCAAGGCATACGGCAAGGCAAGGCAAGGCAAGGCAAGGCAAGGCAAGGCAAGGCAAGGCAAGGCAAGGCAAGGCAAGGCAAGGCAAGGCAAGGCAAGGCAAGGCAAGGCAAGGCAAGGCAAGGCAAGGCAAGGCAAGGCAAGGCAAGGCAAGGCAAGGCAAGGCAAGGCAAGGCAAGGCAAGGCAAGGCAAGGCAAGGCAAGGCAAGGCAAGGCAAGGCAAGGCAAGGCAAGGCAAGGCAAGGCAAGGCAAGGCAAGGCAAGGCAAGGCAAGGCAAGGCAAGGCAAGGCAAGGCAAGGCAAGGCAAGGCAAGGCAAGGCAAGGCAAGGCAAGGCAAGGCAAGGCAAGGCAAGGCAAGGCAAGGCAAGGCAAGGCAAGGCAAGGCAAGGCAAGGCCAGGCAAGGCAAGGCAAGGCAAGGCAAGGCAAGGCAAGGCAAGGCAAGGCAGGCAAGCAAGCAAGGCAAGGCAAGGCAACGGCAAGGCAAGGCAAGGCAAGGCAAGGCAAGGCAAGGCAAGGCAAGGCAAGGCAAGGCAAGGCAAGCAAGGCAAGGCAAGGCAAGGCAAGGCAAGGCAAGGCAAGGCAAGGCAGCAAGGCAAGGCAAGGCAGGCAAGGCAAGGCAAGGCAAGGCAAGGAAGGCAAGGCAAGGCAAGAGGCAAGGGCAAGGCAAGGCCAAGGCAAGGCAAGGCAAGGCAAGGCAAGGCAAGGCAAGGCAAGGCAAGGCAAGGCAAGCAAGGCAAGGCAAGGAGCAAGGCAAGGCAAGGCAAGGCAAGGCAGGCAAGGCAAGGCAAGGCAAGGCAAGGCAAGGCAGGCAAGGCAAGGCAAGGCAAGGCAAGGCAAGAAGGCAAGGCAAGGCAAGGCAAGGCAGGCAAGGCAAGGCAAGGCAAGGCAAGGCAAGGCAAGGCAAGGCAAGGCAAGGCAAGGCAAGGCAAGCAAGGCAAGGCAAGGCAAGGCAAGCAAGGCAAGGCAAGGCAAGGCAAGGCAAGGCAAGGCAAGGCAAGGAAAGGCAAGGAAAGGCAAGGCAAGGCAAGGCAAGGGCAAGGCAAGGCAAGGCAAGGCAAGGCAAGGCAAGGCAAGGCAAGGCAAGGCAAGGCAAGGCAAGGCAAGGCAAGGCAAGGCAAGGCAAGGCAAGGCAAGGCAAGGCAAGGCAAGGCAAGGCAAGGCAAGGCAAGGCAAGGCAAGGCAAGGCAAGGCAAGGCAGCAAGGCCAAGGCAAGGCAAGGCAAGGGCAAGGCAAGGCAAGGCAAGGCAAGGCAAGGCAAGGCAAGGCAAGGCAAGGCAAGGCAAGGCAAGGCAAGGCAAGGCAAGGCAAGGCAAGGCAAGGCAAGGCAAGCAAGGCAAGGCAAGGCAAGGCAAGGCAAGGCAAGGCAAGGCAAGGCAAGGCAAGGCAAGGCAAGGCAAGGCAAGGCAAGGCAAGGCAAGGGCACAGGCAAGGCAAGGCAAGGCAAGGCAAGGCAAGGCAAGGCAAGGCAAGGCAAGGCAAGGCAAGGCAAGGCAAGGCAAATTTCTCGCATGAAATGACCAAACTAACCTTAAAATAGGCATTTTACACCGAGAATAAAACGAAGGTCGGCCATGTTTTTTTTTCTGCAGGGAGAAATTTGAAGATCACGTGACATAGAAGCCAGCCATTGGAATGAATGGTGAAAAAAAATGTAGGCATCTTACAATTTCAGAGGCGTTTTGTAGATATACTACGTCCTACGTTGTGGACCAACGTAGTTATTACACGTTTTTTTGTGAGACTGTATATAAAGGGTTTCACATCAGTGAAGACACCTCAAGAGAACACTCAGAGCGAGGGGACATGCACGTCCCTCTGAGCTGAGTTATTGACAGATTCGAATTTCGTGGATCAATAACTCATGAACATAACGTTGTTAAAATACAAACAACATGACTTTACAATCATAGCAAGATAGACAACGAGCTACAGAGTCGTTTTTATCAGAACAGTTCGATACGCGCCGTCATCCGAGCTAAACATCAAGAATTGTTCACAATCTGCAGCTTGAGGAGGGAGAGGAGTGCTTAGGGACCGTCTACAAACTGCAACGGGGTTTTGCGAGATCTCGCAAAAGTATTGCGAGATCTGGCAAAACTTTTTTTTTTTTTTTCAAATAATTTTTTTTTTCTTCTCCATGTCCCTAGATGCTCCGTAGATAACAAATGTAACAAAGTAACATATTTACCAACACATGTTCTACGCCACTACATTAGGGTGACCAGACGTCCCCGTTTTCCGGGGACAGTCCCCGTTTGTATTGGCCTGTCCCAGGTTGAAACTGTCCCCGGAAATGTCCCCGTTTTTTAATATACGTTAAAAACACATAGCAAGGTGAAATAAAACGTTTCATGTCAGGAAACACAGGGTAAACAGACTGTGGTCAAGCCAGCCCCCACTTCAGAAAACACAGTCAAGCCAGCCCGCACGTTGTTTTGCGGTGTGCGAATATCCTATGCATTACGGTAGAGGCCTGTAAAAACTGCCTTCAAAATAAAAGCGTTTACTCGGTCAATAACAAATATAAAAAACACACCAAACATATTCATATATACTGGAACTTAAATTAAGAAATATGTACTATATAATGTGATCAATAATAATTTAAAACAAACTACGTATAACTACCACATTATAACTGAGTGAATGTGAAATGTAAGTATACAGTTATGAAGACATATCTGACATTTCCACTGGGTGACTAATTTCAATTGATGTTGACACCATCTCACAACACTCCTAAAATAACATTACTTTCTGAAGCACAATTTAAAATGTATGCTGTTTAAAATCTCAAATTAGATCTATTGTCCATCTATATTTTGATTATTATTTAATGGAACCGTCCATAATCAAAGAGTCATTCGAAGTCAATCAAATACTTATTTCACTTCAGGGTGATAGCAAGAGACCCCATCTAGTCAATCAGAGAAAATCAGGACAATCTGATGTAGAATTTCAAAATAAAATAGTTTTGAAATCTCATATGGACTATCGTCCTTCTGTTTTTATACAACAATAAATAAAAAACTGTCAAATAATCAGACTTATTTCACTCCAGGGTGATAGCAGGACACCCCATCTAGTCACTCAGAGAGAATCAGGACAATCTGATGTAGAGTTTCAAAATAAAATACCTTTGAAGTCTCATATATGAGCTATCACCCCTCTGTTTTTAGATAAGAATAAAACAAAAACTATCCAGTATCAAAGACTTATTTCACTTCAGGGTGATAGCAGGACACCCCATCTAGTCACTCAGAGAGAATCTGGACAATCTGATGTACAGTTTCAAAATAAAAGACCTTTGAAGTCTCATATATGAGCTATCTTCCTTCTGTTTGTATCCAACAGTTCAAATGTTCGAATTAGATTAAACCAGAATTGTCTCCCTTTTTTCTTTAACAGTGAAGAAAATTGGATATGTTAATGATATTGACCGCAAAAATCTAAATGTCCCGGGTTTTCATTTTGAAAATCTGGTCACCTTACACTACATACTTACATTTAAATGTGTGCTGCGTCGGCTCCCATGGTCGGCTCAGCCATTCTCCGCAAGGGTTTTTGAAATTGGTCCGTGCGCAAAGCATTGTGGGGATTTTAAGGACGCAAAGTCTACCCATGTGCAGCCTCGAAATTTCCCATGGATGTATAATAAGAACTGGATACAGCGTGGGAGGCGGGGCCTCATTCATTCCTATGAGAGTTGCTCAATGGCGCATGATGACAAAATGGCCCAACTTTTGAGAGAGCGAAACGTCACAGATTACCCGGCATGCCTGAGAAGTACCTGTATGTGCACTCATAGAGCATGCGCAACTTTAACCACGCCGCCCAAAAGGCTCGTTCACATTAAGCACGTGAATTTGCGTACACGTTACACGTAACAGCACCGCGCGTTCATGACAGCATGGTACTGGATTTATATTAACGAGGCGGCAGTTAGCAGCTAGCGGCTAGCTAGTAAATTATGCTAAGTTACACATCAATCGTTATGTACTTTTATATTACGCTGACATCAGGATCTAGTGATATCCAAGCAACAGAGCTTCATTTAGCATGATACTTGTGTGGGTTGTACATGAAACCACTTGGTAATATATAAAAATGTATATGTTGAACTTGAAGCCTGTTATGATCAATTGTGAGTTAAAACTTTATCTAAAAAGTAAAGCTGATGATGGATTACTGTGGTGGAGTTAAAATAACAATAGCCTATTTCTTTTTGAAATGTGATGGAGTAAAAGGATAGTAACTGTGATTATTCATGTTAAGTAGCCCACAAGTAACTAAAACAATTGCAAGTGCAATAAGAAGCTACAGGAACTTAATCTACGTCGGTAATATTAACTTTATTTAATACAAGATTTACGGTACAAGATTTACATCATACAGCCCATGTAGTATAATATTTTACAAATGATGAATTACAGCAAACATGTGCAATATATCCATTATTACAGCTCCGTGGGCTGGCAGTAAGGCGATATGGTCCGTTGTTATTGTGCATCCATGGGTAAAGAGAAACTCATGTAGTGCTGAACACGTAACATGAACGTGCCGGGCGGCGCGGTCCCGTGGGTTAGATGCGCGTTCATAATGCAGAGGGAAATAACTCTCAGAATAACGTTATTAGCACATTTTTACAACTTGAGGAACGAATGTTTTTAATAAGGGCTATACAAACGTTCATACTGGGTAGTTTATTTAGTTTAAAAAAAAGTATCCAACGAGTTACAGACCACTCTTTCCCCATGTAAATCAATGGGGAAAAGTGTTTCCGGGCCCAGCAACCTAAAGGAAGTGTAGTACCGCCGTTTGACCAGCACGAATATTCTCATCAGACTCCGGCGCACTTCCTGGGGGCTTGAAATTTCCCCCAAACCAAGGACGCGGCCTCGGTGGAATTCCAAGTATGCTGGAGATTGAAACAGTCCTTCGGCGGCACTCGATGACGTAGTATCCTTGAAATATTGGCTTGGAAGCCAGTATCCTCGAGATTGAGAAACGGCCTCCACGGCTCCTCCGCGGATGCATTTCCGGGAACGGTGGAGGCGTGACGCACGGCCGGATTTATCTCAGCCAATGACAGCTCTGCATGCATCCCCTGGATTATATTATTTAACTGCTTTCATCACGACGCGATGTTTACAGTGAGAACAGCTGTGAGGTCTGTGCAGAAAGCAGAGCAGTGTGTACAATATATATCACTCAGTATAACAGGCCTACATTACTCTCTGTATTTGTATGCTGTAGTTTAGTAGATATCTACAAACAAATTGTCGATATTTGTCTAAGACCATTTAGTGCTTCACATAATAAAATACACAACGGCTGTAGCCTGATTATGATTTAGGAGCTGTAGGTGTGTGTGGTACAGTGTGTAGGTGTGTGTGTGGTACAGTGTGTATAGATGTCAGCGACCAGTCTCTGATTGTGTTACGTTATTATGAGAGTGCTCTCATACTTGTTTGATTGGGACAATCAAGCATTTATTTCTTCCTTGAACACTGAAAACAGCTGTTGGACGACAATATTTTCTGAAGGAAGTCAAGTTCAGGTGACAGGATCATGTTGGAGGATCTTTTCCAGTCATTGTGGGTCTGCTTGTCCTCCATCTTGTTTACCCAAGCTTCAGCTCCAAAAGCAGGAAGAGGGAGCCACCGGGGCTTAGACCATTTCCCCTGCTTGGAAACTTGCTTCAGGTGGATCTCAAGAGACTCGACCGCTCTCTTGTTGATGTGTGTAGGATGTATTAGAACGAAATCTAAAATGAAAATTGTAAATAAGCAATCTGTATGTAAAAAACCACCTGTATGTAAATTGTAAATAAGCCATCTGTATGTCTTATATGTCTTAAATGACATGATGAATTGGAAATGGGGGACCCTGATGTAAACAAGACGAAAGTCTTTCTCTGGTCTGCATCCCCTTAACAATTGTATGTTTTGAGCTGTACTGTACTGTACCCAATATACAAGCTGTTAATAAACTTTTAAATCAATCAATCAGAACTGTTTTGTTTGTCTTAAGCTATAAGGTATTTTCATTGCTTTTAATATGAGACCAAAAAAACGGTATTTTAACATTGTTAATTCAATTAGAATTCCTACAGAGGAGAGTCTGTAGACAGTCAGTCTCACTATTTCTTGCTCCATCTTTTTAGCTGTCCAAAAAATATGGACCAGTGTTCACAGTCTACTTAGGAATGCAGAAGGTGGTGGTCCTGGCAGGATACAAGACAGTCAAACAGGCTCTGGTAAACCATGCTGAGGAGTTTGGAGAACGAGAAGTCACTCCAATATTCTATGATTTCAACAAAGGAC
The DNA here is from genome assembly GCF_902827175.1 of Gymnodraco acuticeps. Lineage (NCBI taxonomy): Eukaryota > Metazoa > Chordata > Actinopteri > Perciformes > Bathydraconidae > Gymnodraco > Gymnodraco acuticeps. The sequence continues at coordinate 2,665,874 of NW_022990238.1, forward strand.
ACGGTAAAGAAATGTTTCTTTGTTTTACTAGCCTGATTTTATCCTTGTCTAAACATGTAAAAAGCTCTTCTATCAAGGCATACTGTTTTCCAATGGTGAAGTGTGGAAAGAAATTAGGTGTTTTGCTCTAAGTACACTGAAAGATTTTGGGATGGGCAAAAGAATAACTGAAGGGAAAATAATTGAAGAATGTGGCTACCTGATTGAAGAATTCAACAACATGAAGGTAACATTATCTCCACTTAAACACAACATGGGTTTATACAGCAACATTGAATAAATTACTCACGTGCTGTTTTTTTCTTAGGTAAAACCTTCGATAACACCAATTAATTAATTACGCAGCTTCCAATATTATATCCTCTCTCATGTTTGGAAAGAGATTTGAATACAAGGACCCTGACATCCAAGCTATGTTGGAAAGAGACCATGAAACCATCCGTCTTACGGGAACAGCATCCATTCTGGTACAGACTGATTTCAGATTGACTAACTTGTGATGAAGAAAAACCTAACACTTAAGAGCTACTAATTAAAATGGCTAAGATGTAAATGTTTAATCAAACAAAAACATTATTCTAATACAGCTGGGGCTTGAGATCTCATGGCTGTCATAATTGTTACATTAAGTCCTAAAACAATGAATGTGTTTGGTATTCTGCTGTATTACAGATATACAACGTGTTTCCTTGGCTGGGACCTTGTATTAATAACTGGAGGGATTTGATGAAACTGGTGGAGGACAGCATGAAGGAAACAAAGAGCATGATGGCGGACTTGAAGGAGACTCTGAACCCTGACATGCTTTGTGGATGCATTCCTGACCCGTAAACAAAATCTGGAGGTAATATGTCTAACTCCAGTGAAACCACCCCGGTTGATGATACTGATCATTGATTAATTTGCCTGTGGCCCTGAGAGATCATCACACTGCAAATTAAGAAAACAAATGCAAAAAGACACAACAGGGTAAAATCTTTACCACACAACGGAAACTGTTTCTGGATGACACATAAAGTGATCCACGCGCAATAATCATGTTGTCGTGGATTCAGGACTATGTTTTGAATCTCATTTGGTTACGTGTTGCAGCAGGTGTAATGCCATAATAAAATGGTCTGTAGATATTATTATATCTGAATCATGTGATCACAATAATAGAGAGCCGACTGTTACTCATATAAATGTCATCCAGTTAACTTGCTGAAACTCTTGGTTCTCAAAGGTCGCAGGATGTGTCCTGGAGAGAGTCTGGCCAGAATGGAGCTGTTCCTCTTCTTCACCTTTTGTTTCACTCCTCCACCTGGAGTTACAGTGGATGCACTGGATCTCGCTCCCGTTGTGGGCATCACCCTGACCCCTTCCCCTCATGAGCTGTGTGCTGTCAGTCGCTACTGAGGATGGGAACCGGTCACTTGTCACTTGTGGTCACTCAGTGGGCCACGATGTGGGAGGGGATGTTGCGTGAGAATGCTGCATTGACATTTTACCGTTTGGCTAAAAATCTAAGGAACCCTGATGGTATACAACCGGAGCAATTATTTTAATCGATTATATTGAAGGGTGACAAAAAAGTAAAAAATAATAGGGGGAAACAAATCATGGTTATACTTGTATTTAAATTGCAACAGGTATCACTGCCTTTGTCTGTCACCCCAAACCAACAGGAGGAGGTGTGCCTGCTGTAAATTCCACACTATTCCTTCCTTTAAACTACTACCAGGCCACTCAAAAGGGACCTCATTAAGCATACATGTTTTCATCCTTTTGTGATGTTTTCTTCCCTGTTGGCAGACCCAATGACTGTCATCTCCAATTAATCAATCTTCTTATCACTTGGTAGCCAGCCGTCTCTCACTGCTCCAGTGAGCTGCTCCGTTTAAATACATCTTTATTTGGTAATGCAGCAGAAATGACACATATAAATAATTAAAATGTTTTTACTAACCTCCCCTCCCCCCTTCATTACTATTCCCTCCCTCATCTTATGCTCAGTTATTTATATTAGTATTTTGGTTTTGGTCAAATATGCTAACATACATTTTAAATGTTACCATCAGTTTAATTGTGGTAGTTCTGGTTAAAGATTAAAATACTGCTCTTGCATGCCAATCCTCCAGTGCAGGTCATTAGATGAATTGCACCTTTTAGAAATGCAAGTGTATTCATAAAAACAAGTAAACCCTGCTGTATACTTAGAATATGTTTGCTTCTCACACACTGCATCATACATGTAAACGGGAAAGTGATTTTTTAATAATACTCTTTATCAGTTAGCAAAGAGATATGAAAACTAACAGGGCATGATTCTAGTTGTTGTGATACAAAATAAGGAAGATTTTATATATTTTTTTGAATCTGCCTACTATGGTCAAGATGACACATAAACATATTTGTCCTAAAGCCTTGCATTCTATTGCTGTTTTTGTTCTCTTTAAATGTACTTTTGGTAATAAAATTAATCAAAATAGGAAATGCTACAGCATATGTTTACATGAAGGCTACTAAGGTCCTTCCACTTTTAAAATATCGACTTGCTGATCCTGCGAAGAATGGTTGGAGTTTATCACTCGCTATATGGAAACAATGCAGTCCTGGAGAGCTGAACAACTGTTTGGAAATCAACTGTTTTATTTAATGCTTCACTGAAAGTCTGAGAATGTGACTGGGTGGGTAAGAAGCTGCAAACACCTGTATACAGTATGGGGTAAATGGAGTAAGTGCGGTTCTCAGCATTAATACATGGTATACACCTATTCATCCCTGTTATACAGTATACTGTATCGCAGCAGCTTTGCGTCGCTCAAAACCATTTTGCTCGTTTTTCTCACTCTCACTTCTTTAAAAGTCCTGCCCGTATTTTTCACATCTTGCATTTGAATAACTTAATTATGTATCATAAAAATAAAATGTATTATTATTATTATTATTATGACAAATTACAGTTTGATTAGATCTGTGAACAGCTGGCTGACCTGAAGAAATTAGATGGGTGTGATTGGTGCAGCATTTACAAAAGGAGGTGGGGACTCTTGGTCTGCAGTACCACCCATAGAGGGGTGAAATAAGGTTATATGTGAGCAGAATCTTTCAGCAGATGGAAAGAAAGGGAGCCCTGTTTCTGACGAGACATGTATCCTTTCATTGAACTTTAAAAAAGTGTTTCTAAAGTAAGTCAGGTACTGTAGACAGCAGGATCATGTTGATGGATCTTTTCCAGTCTTCAACTTCAGTCTTTTTGTCTGTGGCCATTGTGGTTCTGCTTGGCCTACACTTTATTTACTCAAGCTTCAGCTCCAACAGCAGGAGGGAGCCACCGGGGCCTAGACCTTTTCCCCTGCTGGGAAATCTGCTTCAAGTGGATCTCAAGAGACTCGACCGCTCTCTTGTTGATGTAAGAAATGTGTTGTTTGTCTTAAGCTATGTGGTACTTTTATTTGCTTTAATACAAGACAAGAAAGTTGTATTTAAAAAATGCAAAATGCACAATTGTTAAGTAAATTACATTTCTTATAGAGAACAGTCAGTCTCACTATTACTTGCTTCTTTCTTTTAGCTGTCCAAAATACATGGACCAGTGTTTACATTTTACTTAGGAATGCAGAAGGTGGTGGTCCTGGCAGGATACAAGACAGTCAAACAGGCTCTGGTCAACCATGCTGAGGAGTTTGGAGAACGAGAGATCAGTCCGTTAGCCTATGATTTCAACCAAGGACACGGTAAATAAATGTTTCTTTGTTTGTTGTGTTTTACTAGACTGTTTTTGTCCTTGTCTGAACATGTCAACTACTCCTCTTTCCAGGAATAATCTTTTCAAACGGTGATGTGTGGAAAGAAATGAGGCGCTTTGCTCTAAGCACACTAAAAGATTTTGGGATGGGCAAAAGGATTACTGAAGGGAAAATCATTGAAGAATGTGGCTACCTGATTGAAGAATTTCAAAAGCATGAAGGTAACAGTATCCTAACTAACAATGAACAGTTTTATACAGCAACAGAACCTTGAATAAGTTACACAATTCTTCTTCTTTTCTTAGGTGAAGCCTTTGATAACGCCCATATGATGAATTACGCAGCTTCAAATATTATATCCGCTCTCATATTTGGAAAGAGATTTGAATACAAGGACCCTGAAATCAAAGCTATGTTGGAAAGAAACCACGAAGTCACCCGTCTTACGGGAACAGCATCCATTCTGGTACTACAGACTGATTTCAGATTTACTAACTTGATGATTACAAGGAAAACCTAAGGTTTAACAACCAAATGTAAAATCAAACAAAAACACTATTCTAATGAAACCAGCTGGGGCTTGAGATCTCATGGCAGTCATAATTCTTACATTAAGTCCTAAAACAATGAACGTGTTTGGTATTCTGCTGTATTACAGATATACAACGCGTTTCCTTGGCTGGGACCTTGTATTAAAAACTGGAGGAATTTGATGAAACTGGTGGAGGACAGCATGAAGGAAACAAGGAGTATGATAGCTGACCTGAAGGAGACTCTGAACCCTGACATGTGCCGATGCTTTGTGGATGCATTCCTGACCCGTAAACTGAGTCTTGAGGTAATATGTCTAACTCCAGTGAAACCATGGCTGATAACACTGATCAACAATTCATTTGCATTTAAACCCTCTTTCACTGGCCATCGATAGCAACACACTTCAGATTAAGAAAACACATCCAAATAGAAGCACAAGTAAATGAATAAAGTCTTCACCCAGCTTAATCCAGTATGGTCATTGCCAAGAAGTCCGCTGGATTTATAAGCAAATTATCATAGTGGCCAAACGGTGGTACTACATATTTGGTGTTATGGCGCATTTCCACTACAGCGCGGAGCTCGCTTTAAGCGTGCCGTGCCCGGCCCGTTTTTGGTTGCGTTTCCACTTGGCGTAGTTCCGGCTAGCGGGTACTATTTCACAGTTTTTCTGGCCCCATAAAATCGAGGTTCTTTCCGGGCCAACAACCAGGTTGAGTCGGGTTGAGTATGCTAAACTAGAGAAAGAATCGCTGGCAAGGGGGCTACAACTACAACAAAATGAACATATTTGACCGTGATTTAATTGTAATATACGTATGATGCCGAAGTAACAATATACTGATACCGGTTAGTAAAAAACATTAATTAATGCTTTGACAAGTTTGCAGATAGACGGCAGGCAAAAAACCTTTTAAAATGCGTGTTTTCTAAATGGAGATCGGCTAAGCTTACTTAGTATATGCTCCGACCGTCCACACTCACAACAACGGCCTATACAGACATAAATAAACCAGCGACTGTATTCGCCATGACACAGACAGTCTGTGGTTTGTACTTGTTTAACTTTTGTCAAGTTTCTGAACAGATATGAGTGCTAACATCTAATGGCTGATGTTGTTTTTCTGTGGTTCTCATTGAAGATGACGTCACGGCTCCGCCTACACTGCGTTACTATAGTTACTGCCCCAGCTACTAAACTGTAATGGAAACGCAGCATAAAGTGAGCCAGTCCTAACAAGGCTTAACGAGGCCTAGCCATACCGAGCGAGGCCCTGTAGTGGAAATGCGCCATTAGATATAGGCGCATGGGTGAAGAGACATTTGTGTATCCTTTATTGGAGGCGGAGCTTCTAAACAAGTGTACATTCTCTATTTGCCCAGATATGGGCTGCGTCTCACTTCTGTTAAATGGATTCCTTGCGTCCCTCACTTGCGTTGTTTCCCTGTGACTAGTCCCTCCCACCAGGGAAGCATCAAGCATGAGCCGCTTTCACAACAAGTACTTTGCCGTATTTAGTTCCCAGCACTTAGTACCCCGCAAGAACTAAGAGCCGATCGCGTTCACACCGGAATAAGTCCCTGAGGGAAGATTACGCAAATGAAGCCGCTGATGTCACTTCTTCTTCTTCTGCTTTGGGTTTACTGGCAGGCCGGAGTTGGGGACTGTAGTTTCCATAGTTTCCCCACAGCAGCAGACGCACATTCATGACGTCCGCTGGCGCATCATAAACACGTCGGATAGTGAAAGTGCATTCGGATTCTCTAAGCACCGCAGTCTCTTCTCCTAAGTCCTTTTGAATTCTCCTATCCACTACCCCTTAACCCCGTGACGTTTCACTCAGAGGTCAAGGAATAGGAGATAGGGTTAGAATTTAGGAGGTAATTTTTGGATTATCGGAACGCAACCCGGCTCTACTGTCCCCATTATTTTCACAAACACCCCCGCCTCTGTTAGTACCATGGTTAGTACACATTTACTGACACAAACATTTGGATCATCTGTTGTAGACCCAAGTAATTAAAATCAAATAAGAACTCATTCTCAAAAAAGATAAACGCCATTCTTAAAATGTAAACGAAAAAAGCGATCATGAAAATGTTTCCAATAAATGAATAAAATGATTTTTGACCACTTTGTTGTTCAGATATATCACATATTTGTAACTAAATGATACATTAATTGAAACAAAACACTGTATAAAGTGAGCAGTGACTCGGATCCTGTGTGTGTTTTCTTCACTCCGCTGGGAAACTGCTCTCATGTCAAGAAGCAACAGATCAGTGCATGCGCTGCATTGTCCAATCAGTGAGCGATACACAGTAAGGGGGCGGGGCGAGTGTCTGAGGATTTCACCGGAGGATGGTCTGGTAGTTCCTCGATTATCGCTCCTCCGTTATCACTCCTCGATCCTCGGTCCTCCGGCAAAAATAAGGCCACTGGTACGGTACGAGACCGAGGAGCGAGGAAATGAAAAATAAGAGAAGTGAGAGCAGCCATGGTCATTTTTAAACTCAATATTTAGGCCATTTCACCTTCATGAGCAACTTTCATAGGAGTCAATGGGATCCTTTATTGCTGTATCCAGTTCTCTTTTTACACCCATGGTCGTTGCGATGTATCATGTCCTCCCCATAACGTGCTATGTGCATTAAAGTCCCTGCATCCCAATACCCTCTCCTACACTTATCCATGTCTCTACATACAGTATGACTGATGGTTTCCTAGGCTATACTCACCTCTCTAAATTAAATATCTTCTCTTGTAAATGTTGCACAATTTACAATGTATTGAGCACAAAGGCCAGGCCACTATTTACTTTTCTGTGTGTCTTTATTAGGAGGCTGGTGACAAAGATTCACACTACAATGATGAGAACCTGGCCTACAGTGTGATAAACCTGTTTGCTGCTGGGACTGATACAACGGCAAATACACTTCAGTGGTCTTTACTTTTCATGGCCAAGTACCCTCAGTTTCAAGGTGCATAAACAAACCATATGTCCGTCTGGTGAAATTCAGTTTACAGTGTTTCGACTTGAACACCATTTATTTGTATTTCTATATTGATCCAACTTAATCTCAATGTTATCTGAGTCCAGACAAGGTCCAGGAGGAGCTGAGCAGAGTGATAGGAAGCCGTCAGTCCAGAGCTGAAGACCGGAAGAACCTGCCGTACACTGATGCTGTCATCCATGAGACACAGAGACTGGCCAACATTGTCCCCATGGCCGTTCTTCACAGAACTAGCCAAGACGTCACCTTCCAGGGATACTTCATCAAAGAGGTCAATTGCCTAAATACGTTTGCTTTTAGTAAGATAATGTGTGCTTTGGTTCCACAATTTAAATAAAACCACCTTGCTCTCTGCTTTCTCCTACAGGGGACTTGTGTGCTTCCTCTTCTTACTTCTGTCCTGCAGGATGAGAGTGAATGGGAAACCCCACACACTTTCAATCCTTCCCACTTCCTGGATAAGGAGGGTACATTTATCAGGAGAGACGCCTCCATGCCATTTTCTGCAGGTATAAAAACCTTTTATAGATATAATACTACATACTCATAGAAATGTCATCCAGTTAACTTGCTGAAACTCTTGGTTCTCAAAGGTCGCAGGATGTGTCCTGGAGAGAGTCTGGCTAGAATGGAGCTGTTCCTCTTCTTCACCTCCCTCCTCCTGCACTTTCGTTTCACTCCACCACCTGGAGTTACAGAGGATGAACTGGATCTCACTCCAGTTGTGGGCTTCATTCTGACCCCTTCCCCACATGAGCTGTGTGCTGTCAGTCGTCAATGAGGAAGGGAGCTAGAGCATTGCAGTCTCCATGTCACCCTACTGGCCCAGAAGGCACTGCAGGTTCTGGTCCAGATTATTCTCACCGTACGCATAGAGTTCTGCAACTCCCTCCCTCCATCTCATTCAGAATGCAGCAGCCTGACCCTTCTTTCATCCATGACATGGTTAAACCGTACACTCCAGCATGTGCACTTTGCTAAAAAGCTAAAAGCTGATGTACTTGCATCTTTTGTAGGTCGCTTTGGATAAAAGTGTCAGCTAAATGATATGTAATACGATTGCCTTGCTTTCTGCTGTACACATTTGTATGTACAATATATTCAGACACTGCCTCACACATTTAAATGGGAAAGTGGTTTGTATTTTAATCATGACTTTATTTATTTATTTTTTCATTAATCATATAGGTATGAAAACTAACAGTCAGTAATGCTAGTCGAGATTATACAAAAATAATAGATAGAAAAAAGGAGTGACAAAGGTAGTGCCTGCACATAATCATTCCATTAATCATTGCCTATTGTAAGGACACATCATTATTATCAACACATTATAACTAAAGCACTGCATTCTATTGCTGTTGTATTCTCTTAAAATGTAAAAAATAAATACATTTTAGAATTGCTACAGCTTCTGTTCATTGTAAAAAACATGTGTATATTACGTATGTATATGTAGAAGCACATCCAAGCCCCTATGGTCCCAAAACATTATGGCATCTGAAAGCTACTAAGGTCCTTCGACCTTGATAATATTGATCTGCTGATCCTGCAACGAGAGGTCAGAGTTCATCACCGGCTGTGTGGACACACTGCAGTCCTGGAGAGTCCTTGCCGAACAGCTGTTTTGGAAATCAGCTGTTTTATTTACTGCTCCACCGAAAGTCTGAGAATGTGACTGGCTGTATGTAGAGACATAGGACTGTGTGTAAGGAGGCATAAGGGTTTGACTGGGTGGGTATGAAGCTACATAAGCTTGTGTATGAGGGGGAGTGTGGGTAAGTGGAAGGTTCTCAGCATTGCTACATGGTGGAAAGCCATTCATTCTTGAAGGACTCAGTCCAGGCAGTTTAAAGGCCTCTACATTTTCTAAACTCTCTATAGAGTTGTAGTTTGGCTGGGTTTGGTTGCACTGAGTGTATGTGCCTGGACTGAAGTTGAAGGTGTCTTGGCTGAAGGAGGTAGATGCAGAAGCTGTTGGCAAACCAGAGGGTGAGGGAGTTTTGTTGTGCTGCTTCTGAACAACGTTACAACGTCCCAGATTGGTGGCCATGCACTGTAGTGTGCTGAGGATCTGCTTCTGAATGTGTGTCTGCTGCCCCTGCTCCCTCTCAAGGCGGCACTGCTGCTCCACCAGCATCTTCACTGCCAGACCCAAGCTGCGCACCTCTGAGCCCAGGGTCTGGATCTGATCCTGAAGACCACCTCTCCCTCCAGTGTCCTGGACTGCTTGCTGGGGGCTCGGGTTCCCCTCACTACGAGTTCCGCCCTGGCCTCCTGGGGTTTGTAGACGAATGAGGGCAACCCCAGGAGCTAAGGATGTTGAAGGTGCTGTTGGGCGGTTAGGAAGACGAATGCCAACCCGAGGGACAGGGTGAAGGGAACGCACAGACGGACCTGGTCTTTGTGTGAGAAAACGCCTGGTGGTGCTACCTCCATCGGACTGCCCTTCCATAAGAGTCTGTGTACATGACAAACAAACAAAAACATTACAAAAGTTAACATCTAGTTAAAATAAAACATAAGGGCACTTCCACAAACCATAGTCTGTTTGGCTAGTCCAAATTGGAGTGAAGTTGAGAATTGTATTTTTTCTATAAATCCTTGTACGGTTTAACACTGCACAAATGTAAGTAACTTCTCACCTTTTCAGTGGTCAGATCACACGTTTCGGACAGTTGTGGTATTGAACTTCTCATATTGGCAGCTTGGACACTGGAGGGATCTCTCCTCAACAACGACGCCACCTGAGGGAAAGACTGTTGAAAACTGTTCATGCAGGTTATGACTAACAGATATTGAGAAATTATTTATAAGTAGGTACCTTCACTCTGTGTGCCAGCGCTTTATCCAAAAGCCTTCTTCGAGCTGCCAGCATTGAATTGGTGGCTGGAGAAGCTGTTACTCTCCTCCTCATCAACGCTGCAGCAGCTGTTAGTGTGGAAGACACAGCAGTCTCTGCTCTTGCTACAGTGGACTGAGGAACTGTTTGATGGCAGCTCTGTGCAAGGGAGGTGACACTTACAATCTGGATGTCATTTTCTTCCTTATCTCCCTCCTGTTGCATTTCTGGCCTGCTGCCTCCACTTGTCACCCCAGAGCCAGATGGCTTTGCACCAAAATCTGGATTTGTGGAAGTCTGTTTGAGAACATTTGAAGCAGCTGCAAAGCCAGCATGATGAGATGCATCCCGCAGAAGATTTTGAATTCGAATGTTACTCCAGCCCTCTTGTAGTGCTCCGGTTCGATGCTGTATCTGTGCGATTGATGTGCTTCCTCCAGTCTCCATAGGTTTAACCCTCCCTGGCGGCCTCCCTTGGAACTCCCTTAAGAACAAGTAGATTGCCTGAGCAGAAACCTTGATGTTCTCCAGCTCCAACACAGCTTTGATCTTGCGTAAACTCAGACCAGCCTTCCGCAGCTCCACCACTTTGTGTTTCGCGGCATCATCCAACCGGCCCATGGTCTCTCACTCCAGAAAGGCTCTTAAGCTCTGAAATATTTATATCATATATTAGAAAAATACTGTACCTAATATTTGTTGTATGGTTTATGCTGATAAATTAATGAACAAAATGAGAAGAATGTGTGACAATACGTGCTGCATCTTTGGATATGTTCTACTCTGTAAAATACCAGTTACTTAATGCAGTATAGTGTGTAGCTGCCTCAATTACATAACATTTGTTCTCACGCCATCCCTAATTTTATAACAATAAATACATAATTGTATCATGTTTTTTTACCTAATACCACGTTTGGAACAATACAATGTTTCTTGTTATAACACAGTAAAATCAACGTATCCCAGCTAGGCAAGCAACCTTATAACATACTGAATACTCATGCAAGATTATCATATTATATACTTTTGTCAATATTTGTTTTTTTTCCTCTAACATCTGTACAAACCAGATGTTAGGTGAGCTAGCTACTAGCTATTTTAGCACAGTACCGCTATACAACAAAACGCTCACCTTGCAAACAAGAGGGCAGATGAATTGGTGTTTAAATAATTTCATGTACTATGATGACATATTGAATCTTATCATAGCCACGATGTAGTCACACCAAGGTTTTATCGACAACATAAATAAACAAATGTACGTGGCGCTCGGCTAATCACGTCACTTCCGCTTTTTGGTCATCACTGAGCGACTCCTTTCCCAGGCCGCGGCAAGTGGTTGAAGCTAACCACGTCGTTTGAAAAATATGTAAGTTAAGCCTTTTTTTAAATTACAACACCGCTTATTTAATTTCCATTACATTTTTAATTGTTTAAAGTGAATTGTGTCGTAATTTTTAACCGCTTGTGCACTAACGAACAGCCTATACATCGATAAATCAACAGTGGCTAGGTCCACCTTGTTTTGAGCAGTCAGTTGTATTAATTTCAATGGCGGCGGGTTTTCCGTTGTCGGCGGTAAGGCTTACTAGTCTCACATTTCATTGATTAATTCATGATTAATAATACTAATAATGTTGTAAACACAATCCACATATAACAACATTTTAAACTGCTAAACATCTTAAAATTCAAATAATGTGGTTGTGTAATTCTTGTAACGGTACAGGCCAGGGGTTAAGCTCCGATTTGCTTAGTGACGGTCTAGTTGGATAGATAATAAGTCTGTATAACAACTCACTCAATGCTCCATAGTTTCTCTTTTGAACTGGACTTATAACTTCTCACTGTACATACATTTACCATTTACATGTAATATGTCATTCTTGCACTCTAAATGTTTAATAATATCCCATTTGTATATTGTCTTAGCTTTAATTAAGCCCTTCAATATTGTTTTATTTTTCAGATAGTTTACATATTGTTTTTTCACGGTCAACTTTTATATTTTCACTCTTAAGTATTTTTTATCTTCCATTTTGAGATGTTTATATTGTATAATAGTTTATTTTCTACTTGTTGTATGTGCAATACTTGTTTTACATGCTGCTGCAACGATAACATTTCCCAATTTTATTAACTTTATCGATCCCACATTTTGAAATTGTTACAGCAGCAATGTGTTCAGGCATCAAAGTCTAAAAATCTTTAAAGTTGTAAACAAATTATAAATAAAATAAAAACAATAAACAGCATCAACTCTAATTAACTTCTCTAGAGAATCGTGATCTGCATATGTCACTACTTACGGACATTTTACGTCTACATGTTAGACAAATTGTTGTTTTTTGTAGCTCCATAAAGTTTCTGATCTCAAAGTAACAGCCGCTTGCCTCTTGTTATAGGGCACCGTCACCTACAAAGCGGAAGGAAGAGGAAAAAACTAAAGACAGAGGCAAAGAAAAGACTAGTACCAAGGAAGGAGACAAAGAAAGAGGACGGGACAAGGCAAGGAAGCACCGCAGTGCTTCCACTGGCAGCAGCAGCAGGTTGGTTGTATTATTTATATCATAATTAAGTTTAATTTGAAAATTAAGTGATACATTTTGTACCTAACCTGTTTTTTCTTTGACGCTAAACAGGTCCAGATCTAGTTCTACTTCAAGCAGCAGCTCTGGTTCCAGCTCGGGTTCCTCCAGTGGATCCAGCTCCTCTGGCTCCAGCCGCTCGGGCTCTTCCAGCTCTCGCTCCTCCTCCTCCAGCTCCTCAGGCTCCCCGAGCCCCAGCCGTAGGCGCCATGACAACCGCCGCCGCTCCCGATCAGCGTGAGTTACTTCTTCGATTTCAGCTACACAATAATTATACTCTATGATGTCTTGTATTCACACTTGTTTTAAGTCGTGATAAAATCAATCAATGATTTTGTATCGTTTGTGATTCTGCAGGTCAAAAACACAGAAAAGGGGAGATGATAAGGAGCGGAGGAAGAGAAGCCCAAGCCCCAAACCAACTAAAGTTCACTTAGGCCGGCTGACCAGAAATGTCACCAAGGTAAGCTGAGCATTTAAAAAAAAAAAAAAAAAGTGTTTAAATGGCAGAACGTATGATATAACCTGATTTGAGATGATGGCACTACTTCAGTAACGTCATGGCAGGTAGATAAGAACATAATCATCATCTCCTGAAACAGAATTGAACTGCAGTAAAGTAAAAAATGAAGCATTGAATTAATTGTTTATTATCCGTTAAACTAGCTCTTTGTTTTCTTGTTTTGGGCAGTCTATTTTATGAATTAAAATAATAACAGCATTCCTTCACAGATAATCAAAGTTGTCTGTTACATGGTTCTGAAAATCATGCTGTCTTTTTTGCACAGGAACACATCCAGGAGATCTTTGCTACTTATGGAAAAATCAAAATGGTTGAAATGCCATTAGACAGGATCCACCCGAACCTGTCCAAAGGCTACGCCTATGTGGAGTTTGAGACTCCCGATGAGGCCCAGAAGGCCCTGAAACACATGGACGGAGGTAGGCCAACATGTTTCCTTTAGTGCCTCTGCCTCACACCGTCACACCCTGCATGTGTGTTTAATAACCTTCTGTGATGACTTGCTCTGATAGGTCAGATTGATGGACAAGAAATCAGTGCGTCTGCTGTTCTGGCCCAACGAATCCGCCCTCCACCGCGTCGCCCATCTCCCCCTCGTAGAATGCCCCCCCCACCACCTATGTGGCGTCGCAGTCCACCACGCATGAGGAGAAGGTACATTCAAGGATTTAAATTCAGTAGTCATGTCAATCGGTAACAATTGAGCTTTTCTGAATATAAAAAAGACATGTTGCTGTTCTTTGGGTGAGACCATTAAGTCTGCTAATTCTTCCATCATAGATTTTTTTTTTTATCCTGACAACAGCTGTGGCCAGGACCAAAATGTTTCGGGATTTTCTGTCTGTCCCGTTGTTGTGACCGCGATATGTTTGGCCTGCCTTGAGAGAATTCTTCAAACTTTGCACAAATGTCGTCTTGTTAAAAGACTTTCTTGCCATTATACTGTACCATAACCCAGGCCATATTTCATATTTAGTTGGAAACTGAATTGACTTTGCTGATTGTATAGATCATTTCTGCTGCCGGGTTAATGATGAATATGTGATTCATCCTTGTTTTAGAATTTGTATTTTCTTTGTAGCAACATATATTTGACCCATTGTTTACGGTCATGGCTGCAAGTTTCTTTTTATCGGCCAAGTATGTGTACACATACAAGGACTTCTCCAAGTGAACTTGGTATGATAGACATTCAGCAGAACGACAACAACAGAGCTTAACAAAGTCAAGTCAAATAGATTTGTTGTATTATCCCTATATCACCATTAAGAAGAAGCCCTTTGGGGTTTCTGTACAGAAAACGACATACTGTATCCTTAGACCCTCAACTTTGATCTGCTACTCATTTGTGTTCCTCATCTTACTACTGCCGGCCAATGCAGTCACACTGTCCAGATCCTTTCTGGAGAGGGTGTCCGTGTCCGAATTTTCATTTAATCTTGTTATCTTTGCAGGTCCCGCTCCCCACGGAGGCGCTCCCCAGTACGGCGCCGCTCTCGCTCCAGGTCTCCCGGTCGCAGACGCCACCGCTCTCGCTCCAGCTCTAACTCCTCTAGATAGGCGCTTTCCTGCCTCCTGACACCAAGTGATCTCTTAGAATCTAGGACACCAGATCAGCTGGAGTTCTTCCTTTCCAAGATCCCATGGACTCATGAGAAATGAAACTGTCTTCATTGTAGCCAACATAAACATCTAGTTACATGTAGAAGTGGAAACGTTTTTTTAATTATTTTTGTGAAAATGTGAGTTTCTTTTCATATTTTTTGTTGACCCTGAAAGGCTGTTTCGGCTGTTGAGTTTGCGCTCCACTACCAATCTACCAATATTCTTTTTAAAGTGAGACTTCTTTTTACCATGTACTGCATTTTAGATGTTTTGAAAAATAAAATTGCTGAAACGTACTGTTATTTGATTTCTGTGTCTCAGTTGGGTAAAGATTCACACAGTGAATTTTAAACATTTCAGTTGTTGCTAACAAAGGTCTGTTTGGGCCTGTGCACACGCATTTCTCTCAATCTCATGAGTTTTGTTGCGCCGGTGAGGCCTCTATTCATCCTTGGGTGGTACACATGTCACGCTAACTCAAATACATCTATGAAAAGTATGCAGTTTCTTGTTGAATGAAAGCTTACATTTCTCAATATTTTCCAAGTCGTGCCCCACTGACTCCCAATCCATACAATGTGCATTACCACACTGGAAAAATAAGAAAAACCTAATGTTATTACATGTTAGCGCCTCTACTATTTTCTACAAATAGTCTATTTAAACTTTATTTGTGGCCTTATTTTTTTTAATAGTTTCTTCGTCATTTGAGACTGACTGACTCTAAATTAATGCAGCATTGTATAACTACAGTGAGCAAGAAGGACTGCTTTTTTTGGGGGGGAATTTAATTTAGTCTATCTTTTATTTCTATGTGAGCAGCTAACCGACCTTTCGCTGCCAGATATCCAACATAAAACTAACTTCACTGTGATTGAAGGAGGAGGTAAACAGGCCATCACTGTTGAGGCGTATCGTGAGAGCGTTTCATACAATAACAATGACCGCTGGAGGTCTCACTCCGTAGAAAGAAACATACAACCTAAATGCATTTATTGTTGCGTCTATCTGGGCTTGGTTTCATAGCGTCAACACTGAACAGCCCCATTATTCTTTCACCCTCCGCCTAAAAATGACAGCCTTGTTGTAAGTTATTTAAGCGCGTTACTTCTACCTCCATCGCTACCACGGGCGAACATTTTACTTTCGATGCAAGACAGTTTGAGGTTTTCAGCCGCTGTGCAGGCGTCTCGGCAGAATCGTGAACAGCATGGCTTCGGATCAACACAAGATCAGGGAGCGTGTGAAGCAGCTTTTGGAAAAACCTGGGAATGGAAACTGTGCCGACTGTGGAGCTGCAGGTAGGCTGGAGGACAGTCACTGACAGATGATGACAAACTGACGTGAAAACACATCTTTTTATATTATATGGTCAGAGGTGAGTAAAAGTAGTAGGCTACCAGAGTGTAGGAATACTCTGTTACAATAAAAGTCCTGCATTCAAAGGATACTCTATTAAAAGTACAATTAGTATCAAAAATATACTTAAAGTACCAAAGTAAAAGTACTTATTATGCAGATTGGTCCATTTCAGAGTAATATATGATATGTTTTGATTATAATTATTGATGCATTAAAGTGTTATTAAAGCTGGTAAAGGTGCAGCTAGTTTGAATGACTTTGTATACTGCAGGTTAGCTTGTGATTTGACTCCAGGTGTAATTAAAGTCTTATTTAAGTGTTGATTATATTTCACATTATTAATCAAAATCTGCAAAGTAACTAAAGGTATAACATAAATGTAGTGGAGTTAAAGTACAAGATTGACCTCTGAATTGTAGTGGAGTAGAAGTACAAAGTAGCATACAATGGAAATACTCAAGTAAAGCACAAGTATCTCAAAATTGTACTTAACTACAGCACTTGAGTAAATGTATTTAGTTACTTCCCACCCGTATAGTAGCCTTTATGAATGTCCTACTTCATTGTTATTCCAGTGGGGTTTTACAAGCTACAAATAGTTAACTTTAAACCAGCATTTCTTACGGTGTATCTTGTACTTTCTCACAAGGTCCTTAAGTTTCTCTTCTCTGACCTGTAGCCTAGGAAAGGCATGGTTATGAAATACATGACAGTTGACATAACGAATGTCCTCATATGTGAGCAACGAATTTGGAAAGGTTCTTATGGAGATAGCGATTAAATATTGTATTTAGTATATGGATGTTAATATAAAAGACTTGTAGATCTATAGTATGTGTGTTCAAATGGTATGGATTTTCTATTGCATGTGCACTTGTAGTTTCACACCCTGATTGTCACACCTTGGTTTCACTTATCACATCTGCAGTTAAGTACATGGGCATACAAGAAAAACAGAGGCAAACGGGCGTGGTTTCTGAAACATCTATAGCCTGAGAGAGTCACAAAAGTCTAGTTTGTTTAATTGTTAATCTTCACTTGGTGTTGCTTCGGGTTAAAAAGGTGTCAGATTAACTCAATTGAATAAAGTATTTATATTATCCATTAAACGACTATTACTTTTCCAACTATTCGTATAGAAAACGTAATTTTGTGAATGCAGCAAGCTCATTTTTGTAAATTCTTCATTTTATTTTTCTTGAAAAACACTACCATTACATATATATTTCTCAAAATAGTAGCAGAATATTTTCCTCTTATGATTGGTTTATCGAGTGATTTCCAGGTTCTTCATGCACTTTGTGGACTTGACATATCTCTTCCATTCCTTGGCTAGTTTGTGCATCCTGGTTTATTGGAGAGTGACTTCTCTGTTAACCGGGCTCAACCACAGCAGGCCCACATAATGCAGAGAAGATGGGAGGGGCTAGCTACACATCAGCCTCTTGTCTCTTGTGTGCAGAGGCACAGTTTACATGTGTGCAGCTTTGTGATTATGCACAAGGAAGTAACAGTTTTTTTGCTCTTGTGCTATTTTTGAAATGTGTGTTCTTTAGAGAGGTTAAAGAGCTGCGGCACACTGATACAAACTCTGGCTGAGTTTCAACATAACCATTACGGAAACTGTAATCTCACCTTGCATCATGTGACTAATGATTCGGAAAATATACAGATGCTGTGCACACACACACATTTGCTTTCAATGAAACATCTTGAGAATATGGCAAACATATCATGAGTGCTGAAACAAAAGACTTCTGAAATTAATTAAATAAACCGTTTATATGAAACAGTGTATTTCATTTCAGAAGTCTTCATCACAGGTGTTTTTAGGTATAGGTGTTGAAGGTGGCAGTGACTCATACACAGTAAGCAAAAACGTGTGAATGTAACTTGTGAACATTTTGTAAGTGCAAATGGCATGTTGCACATACTAGTCACTTTATTTGATTTACAGAATTTTTGCCTGTGAATTTTTAATAATCAAAATAAAGTAGCTGTATTGTAAATGCATGCATGTCATGTCATTGTTTTTTTACGATTGCTTGAGCAGTATTTGAAAAAAGGGACTCCTTTTGACAAAACACTATTATGCAATTGACAGAAAAACCTAGACAAGTAGCAAAACACCCCCAGATATATTTTGCAAAAGAAACACTTGGTTCAAATCTATACAATCATTTGAAGAAAACATATTTGGAACTTTATGGTAAGAGCAAGGATCATAACATCAGATTCTCTTTGGACCAGAATATTAGAATACATTCTTAAATTCTTATATTTCATAAAGATAATAAAAAAAAAAGACAGGCACCCTCATCTTTTGCATTTTTAAAGTGCATAAATCCGAAAGCACCAAAATAATATTTCAAAAGTCATGCCATTTTAATTTACAAAGTGCTAAATCACAACACAAGTTATTTCAAGACACATAAATAACAATATGTCTGTGTTAAATAGAGAAGTGTGTGTGTGTATGTTTGTGTATAATATTTTAAATAGTGAGGCTAACAATGTGCTCATAGTTTTGAAGACCTGGGCCCAAGTTTTGCTACTTGAGTGTCAGTTTCAATAATTGTGCTTTGTAGGAAATGTTAGTGTTATGTATTGAAAAATCTGTTTTTCCTCAACGGCAACAATGTAGTTTAACAACGTTGATACACACATGCATATAAAGGTTTGATCTACTCTATGTATTCATAGTATAGATATGTAAATGTGTCTTACTCACAAGGTTTTTGAAGATAGTTCATCAACTCTCGCCCAACCTTTTTTGAACCGAGAGCTACTTTTAAAGTTGCCAGTCTGCCGAGATCTACCAGTCCAAATAGAGAGGCGTAGCCATTACTGACAGCCTAATACCAGGTAAATACACACTTCTACTTGTATAAAGCTGACCTTTGTACGATTAATACTTCATAAAATACTGCACATCCTTTATCTTACCTCTTTCTAATCTACACACATACAAGTATTTAACTGAAGTTACACAACAGTGTTGTTGATACAGAGTTGGAGTTTATTCACACGTCACATACAGTGGGTGATGTTTACAAGAAACATTGAACAGTGCTGCCACATATGACACAGGACAAAAAGAAAAGACTCTGAACCCTTTCTTTGCCATTATATAAAAAAGTGTTGCTACAAAAGTATAAATTAGGCTTACTAAT
Source organism: Gymnodraco acuticeps (assembly GCF_902827175.1). Taxonomy (NCBI): domain Eukaryota; kingdom Metazoa; phylum Chordata; class Actinopteri; order Perciformes; family Bathydraconidae; genus Gymnodraco; species Gymnodraco acuticeps. The sequence continues at coordinate 2,685,250 of NW_022990238.1, forward strand.
AAGACAACTCAGAACTGAAGCTACACAGGAATCTGCTGACAAAGTGCAATAAAAAAGACACAATTAATAGAATCAAACCCTTTTTTTGTTGCATTTTAGTAGAGTATAAAAAGAAATGCCTTTAAAATAGGATGCAAGCAACACTAGTTTCTTAACTGAATTGATAATAGCCTATAATCAATTTAAACAGAACAGATCTGAATGTTTGCATTCTTATACCATTTCGTACAATAATTATAATGAATAAGTTCAAACAAACTAAAACTTACAGCTGATTAATAACGGTATCTAACTTGAGTTTTTATTATATCAAAAACCTGTTGAAATGCTACTGTTATTTTTACTGTCCCCCAAAAGCGCGTCAGCAGCCTCCAGGAATGCTTCTTTCACAACTTCGCCGTCTTTGAAAGACTTCATGTGTTTCGCAAGAACGTGACTGACACGATAAGATGCTCTGGTAGCAGCCTTGCTCTTGTTGTTGGGCCTGGTGAAAATGGACTGCTGTGCATTTAGCTGTCCTTTCAGGCCCCTCCCCTTTTGGGAGCGTAGGGTAGAATTAGGAGGGAATTCCGTCTCGTAGCGTTTGTGCACTGTTTTGAAATGCCGCTCCTAAATTACCCTTCTTCGATAAAGCCACGCTCGCATTGCAGATGAGACAGATGGACTTTGAATTGGAATAGATACAATAATAATCATCCTCCCACTTGTCGTGTTATTCAATAATACACGTGAGTTCAACTGTCACAATTACGTGTCTCTTTATTGGTAGCCCACATGCTAGAACACTCCTAGCTCACATGCTCCGTTACCATAACATGTCGTCTGCCTATGACGTCAATGAACCGTGCCCGTAAGGCTTCACTCCTATTGGCTAACACACACACATATACAATAACACCACACCACTCGGAGTGAAAATGATATATTTTGGGCTTTTTTGCTTCTGCCGTAATTGCGGTCTTGTGTGTGTGCGGACTGTCACTCCTGTTGAGTTGACACGGACAACGTCAGCTAACTAGTGCACTGCCCACCAGCCACGCCCCGACACATGGGGTCACGCCGGCCAATCACAAAGCTTTGATGCGTTCAAGTGCATTATTCTGGCACAGGAAATGTATGTTACAGGACATTAACGATAAAACAGAATGTTGTTGTTCTATTTTTAGGCACATCTCGCGATCGACTGGGAATCTCCTCGCGATCGACCGGTCGATCGCGATCGACTGGTTGGGCACCCCTGCAAGCAGATGTAGTAAATGGGGTGCAGAAGAAACATGAAACAGTACCTCTCTCACTACTGCCCCCACCCTGAAAAATGGAAAGGAAAAAACTGCCTGCTCTCACACAAACCTAAATACAAGTTCTGATCATCAAACTGAACTCCACCACGGTTTTGGTTGTGTTTTCTTTACTTTGGTCGATATGCTTGAGATATAGTGAAGCCATCAGTGTCTGTCAGTTCATGACTCAGCACGTTTACACATAGGCCTACAAGGAATTTGCTTTGGTATCTGGCGGTAAGAACATAAACAATCTAAGAAAAATAAGTTTTAATAGTAACCAAAAAAAACAATATATAAGGATAATGAAAAATAAGTATTTTTAAGACACTGTTTAGCATTAAAAGAAAGAATACTAAAGAAAAGTATTTACACCAAATTTAAATGTAACTATACAAAGAACCATAAAAGCTAAAAAACGAATCATTTAGGACAATACAAATATGACAATATATGGCAAACTACAGTTAATTATATTTTAAAGTGGAGGGCTTTGCAGCCGTGTGCAAGACATTGTTATTGAGCTATTGCTGTTTTTTTTTTTGTGAATCTACTTATGTCTTTATGATGTTTTTCAGATCCGGAGTGGGCGTCCTACACCCTGGGAGTGTTTATGTGTCTCAGCTGCTCCGGCCTTCATAAAAACATTGCTCAGATCAGCAAGGTGAAATCTGTTCTTCTGGATCCCTGGAGCTCCTCTGAGGCGGAGGTAAGGACCTGTGTGTGCTGTGAAGGTGAAGCTCTGTGTTCTACAAGAGAATACCTGCCTTGGTTAGCTCGGCTTGAGCGAACATCTGTAGCCATTGGCCTCTATGCCTGCCTCGCAGAGAGCCCCTGCATCCCTGCCTCGCAGAGAGCCCCTGCATCCCTGCTTAGAAGAATAAGACAAGTCATCAGACTCAATTCAGCCCGGCTGAAAGGCATGAGCCAGCAGCTGGCAGCAACAACCAATATCTTTGTGTGTGTGTGTGTGTGTGTGTGTGTGTGTGTGTGTGTGTGTGTGTGTGTGTTCTGAATCCTAGGACTCTCAGACTTTAAGAACACATAAGTACTTTAAATTAATCAAGAAAAAGGTGAAAAGAATGTTTTTAGTTTTTAAACTTACATACATCCTATCCAGATGAATTGTGGTATGCTGCTTTCCAGTGCGGTGTGCATCAACATGTTTGTGGTGTGTTTCATCATTGGCTCTTTCTCTCTGTGTGCTCCTTTCTTCGTCTTTCTCCCCTGATCTGTGTGTTTGTGTGATCGTTAGTCTCCTAGCTGCATGCTTATGCATGCTGAGCAGTGTTCTCTGTGATGAATACAGAGACACAAAAGAAGAAGCAGCCATGGCAGCAGCTCCGTCTCCCTCTGGGCATGAAGCAGCCACACAAACACTGAGCTGCAATCACCTCATTATGTGTGTGTTTTTGTGTGTGTGTGTTTTGTGTGTGCGACCGCTCCACATCAGCTAAATACACATACACACTCTCATGGCCATTGAGACACAGACAATACACGATTACACACAGATATCTCTTACAAACATCAGATGTTTCTCTTCCTTGCCTCTGCAGTTTATGGAGTCTGTGGGTAACAATGCAGCCAAGGCCAAGTATGAAAAGATAGTCCCTGCCTTCTACTACACCCCTACACACAAAGACTGCACGTGAGTGATGTGTCTTCCTCCACCCTTTTCTTAACGTCTGATTCTGGGCTGGGTTGCGTTCCGATAATCCAAAAATCAGCTCCTAAATTCTAACCCTATCTCCTATTCCTTGACCTCTGAGTGAAACGTCACGGGGTTAAGGGATAGTGGATAGGAGAATTCAAAAGGACTTAGGAGAAGAGACTGCGGTACTTTCGAGAATCCGAATGCACTTTCACTATCCGACGTGTTTATGATGCGCCAGCGGACGTCATTAATGTGCGTCTGCTGCTGTGGGGAAACTATGGAAACTACAGTTTTCTATAGCGGACTACAACATGGATGTTTAATAAGAACGAGGGACTACTGTAAACTCATCTAGAGACTCTGCACCGTGCTCTGATGCTGTTGCTTTATGCTTTATGAACGTGGACAACAGAGAAACATATTCTTCATGACCAAAGTTGGAATTGTAATAAAAAAGGAAAGTGAAACTTATGCTCATCACCCTCTCCCTCCGGTCCACATTAATACAAATGATCCCAATACGTATGATTGTATGAAAATATCTTAAAATCAATACAAATGTATTTATTATAAACGTTAGTCCTTAACATCTATCACTGTGTATATCACCATTCAAACATCTTTTAAAAGTTGAACAAACCCCACACAGCTCAGTAAAGACTGTGAGATGTTGACTTTATTTGATCATTTCAGTAAAAACTAACGTTCATATTTCTCTTTTTGATTATAATACTGATGAACGTTCAGAAAAAAGCACTTTGGCAACTTACCACATACGTTTTAAAATGCTTAATAAGAACCGTAACTTTCATGATATCATTTCTCGGTCATAATCGGTTGTTTCCGTGACTGTTGTGATGGCAGAATTGGAACGGCACTTATCATGGCTGCCACTGAGGGACTTCCGGGTCATTTCACTTGGTTAGGAAGGTTCCTAAGCTAAATGGACTATTGAAATACATTTGTATTTATTTTAAGATCTTTTAATAGTTCATACAATCATACGTATTGGGATCATTTGTATTAATGTGGACCGGAGGGAGAGGGTGACGAGCATACGTTTCACTTTCCTTTTTTATTTCAATTCCAACTTTGGTCATGAAGAATATGTTTCTCTGTTGTCCACGTTCATAAAGCATAAAGCAACAGCATCAGAGCACGGTGCAGAGTCTCTAGATGAGTTTACAGTAGTCCCTCGTTCTTATTGAACATCCATGTTGTAGTCCGCTGTATAGAAAACTATAGTTTCCATAGTTTCCCCACAGCAGCAGACGCACATTCATGACGTCCGCTGGCGCATCATAAACACGTCGGATAGTGAAAGTGCAGTCGGATTCTCTAAGTACCGCAGTCTCTTCTCCTAAATCCTTTTGAATTCTCCTATCCACTATCCCTTAACCCCGTGACGTTTCACTCAGAGGTCAAGGAATAGGAGATAGGGTTAGAATTTAGGAGCTGATTTTTGGATTATCGGAAAGCAAACCAGGTCTTATCCTTTGTCCAGAATTTGAGCAGCTATAGGAGTGTGTGTTAACAGCGATTAACAGCATTGCAAACCTTGGCTGATTATATATTGTGGTTTTTGTTGCGAAGACACAGTCAAATGTTTCTGATAACATCTAAAAGCCTGCAGCTATTGTTCTGCAGAAAGATGCATTCACTAAAAGTAGGGCAAAAAGTGGTTATCGTTGCCAGGCTAACATGCAAAAACTACTCGGTGATAAGAATAGTTTTTATCAGGAAGTACAATTCGGTCAAGGTTTTTTTTTAACTGTCCTGAAAATATTAATATGCAACAACTTAAAACTAGAAGAGACCTGCAATGTGTTTATGAAAGATTATTGTTTAATGTAAGGAAACGGGTGATTGGACAAAGACGAGAGTAAAATGTAGATACATTTTCTGCAAAGAGCTTTGAGCATTTTGGGAAACCATCTATTACATTAAATATCATGATGCATGATGATTAAGTATGGTGACATTATGTGGTGTCTTGTTCAGAAGAATAATGAAGCTGCATTCCCATCCAAGGTGTTGCATGCTTTATAAATGTGAAGGATTATTATTAAGGGAACATGAACAGTTAAGATTAATTTATCATGATAGATGGCATGAGGCCCAAGTGATGATTACAAGGTGATGAGCCATGTATTGACACTGATTCTGATCAAAGCATGCATGAAATTGCTCAAAGCCTTCCATGGAAGTTAATGAGACGTTTCCAACAGATTCATTTTAGCATGGAGTAAACATCAAACGTAGCTGAGTGTCTAACTCCAACTGTTGTGCAGGCTCCTGCGGGAACAGTGGATCCGAGCCAAGTACGAGAGGAAGGAGTTCCAGTGTGTGAAGAGGCAGGAGCCTTACTCAGCAGGTAGGAATACATCTCTGCTGTTATGAGCACAGGCCGGCCATGACCAATTGGCTGCCCTAGGCAAGATTTTAGCTGGCGCCCCCCACAATTAAAACAAAAGAGAAAGAAATATTTCACTTTATGCATAATGAATCTAGAATATATGAATGTTTCATTTTTTTAAATTAAATTACAGAAAATAAGTTCTATGATATAGTATTTTTTTAGATGCACCTGTAGATTCAGCTTTAGCATCCAACCAGATGGCAAAGAAGCAGTTAAGTGCAGTGTAATATAGCATATTAATGATAAAGGCTAAGGTATGGAATTTAACCCATAAGAACCCGGACCCATTTCTACTTTTGGGGAAATTAAGGGGAACATAATTTAGACTAAATAGACCACCGAGAACACATTTCTGACAAGAAACCCCCCCTAGTGTCAAATATCTGAAATGTGACATATATGTCACATTGGGCTTTAATGGTAAAATAACTCTTATTGTTAACTTAAAGGGGACCTGTCATGCAAAATGCACCTTTGTACGTCTTTTATACATGAATATGTGTCCCCGGTGTGTCAGGGAACTCACCAAGTGTCAGAAAACACAACCCTCTCTCTTTTCCTCCATACCCAAAATCTCTAAAAACGGGGCTTTAACGGATCTGATACAGACTGATACAGATTTGAAAAGAGTCTGATGTCAGTGACGAGGAGCTCCGCCTATATGGCCAACTCTCCACCAATCAGGGGAATGAGAGGTTGCCGTGGCATGGTAACAGCATGGTAACATGACGCTGCTCGTAACTCGGCCCCCTCCTTTGCAGGGGGGCGTGGTCAGCTGCAGCACATGGGGGGAAGCATAATAGAGCGAAATGAGGCATGGCATGATCTGCTTGGTATTTTGAAAAAGAAAACGTATAAATATACCTTATATAGGTATGGCCCTACAATATATTATTCAAATATAGCATGATAGGTCCAATTAATGAGGAGGATTTTTTGGTTTAAATTAGTTTGAACATTCTTTGAATTGAAGAATAAGAACATATTAACTCAATATAATTGAATAAGCTAAATTAACTGTGCAGATAATAATAATATTTCTAATTGTGCATATATGTCACTTTGGGTTTACTGTGAATGTTTAGGGTTAAAGTCCCAAATGAGATATTTATCTAATTTGTTTCATATCAATTTGATCAATAAATGTTTCCACAACAGGTTAAATGTAATAAAGGACATGTTATGTAAGCATTTTATTTCTTAAATGGCTTGAATTTTACCTTTAGCAACAAAAAAAAAGCTTTTGAAATGTAGCTAGTTCTGTCACATGTGTTAGCCTGGCACATGGACATCTTGGACATGTTGTTATGGGAACACAAAATCAAATGTCCTGCACCAGGACCCACCAGACTGTTCAGTGTGTGTCACTTGGGGATTTCATGAGATAAAAACAAGGCTAAAGCTGTATAAGGAACTTTCCAGAACATTTCAAGTTCATGTGACACCCATGACACGGTGGGTCCTTATGGGTTAAGATGGGAGTAATTGACGTTAACTCTAAATAGAACTATGGATTAGCAAACAGACAACCTTGTTATCGTCTAAAAGTAAGCTAGCAAGTTAACACTGTTCCATCAATGGTAACTACAATTCAATTGACTTTTGATTAATCATCACATGAAAGCTGCTACAGGGGAGCTGTTTAGGTCCATTACTCTTTTCTCTCTATATGTTACCGCTCGGCGACATCATCAGAGAGTATACCATTTAAACAAAGCTTTCTTTCTTCTCAGAAACATAGCGAAGGTACGACCATTCATAAATCAAAATGATGTAGAGAAGCTAATTCATGCTTTTATATCTAGCCGACTAGACTACTGAAATGCACTATTCACTGGTCTCCCCTAGAAAAGTATTGAAAGACTCCAGCTCATTCAAAACTCTGCAGCTAGTCTACTAAATAATACCAAAAGGAGGGAACACATTAGTCCTGTCTTAGCTAGTCTACACTGGCTTCCTGTAATTTTTAGAATTGATTTTAAGGTGCTTCTCCTCACATACAAAGCTCTAAATGGACAAGGACCCAGCTACATTGCTGACTCTAATAAACCCACCAGAACATTGCGATCATCAGATGCAGGTCTTTTAGAGGTCACCAGAAAGAGTCATGAGAAGATCGGTGATGCAGCCTTTGTAAACTACGAACTTCAATCCCCTGTATGAAAGGTGCTATACAAATAAAGTTATTATTATTATTATTATTATTATTATTATTATCACATTAACGTTACTGTACCTTTGTCTTCTCCCGTTATTCCTCCTCCTCCTCTTTTCTTTTCTTTCTTCCCTGGGCACCGGATATCTTTATTAGTTTCGACATGGTGATGGCTAATTATCGTATTATCGTCAGGTAGTTAGCATATTTTTTCCCCCTCGAGTCACGGCAGGTCAAGTGTCAGTTCAGAAAATCCCCCCGGGGCACTTCAACTTACCTGACTACGGGGGGGCGCCATAGTTTATGGGCGCTGTACGCAAGGTAGGCGTAGTTCTGTTAAGATAAGATGATAAGATGTACTTTATTGATCCCAAATTGGGAAATTGTTTTATTATTAAATATCATTACTTTTTTGTTTTCTTCCTCCCAATTTTCGGCACCCCCCCATGGATGGATGCGCCCTTAGCATTCACCTATACTGCCTATGCCAAGGGCCGGCCCTGCACATTATACTTATGCTTACTCAGGAAAACAAGTAATTGTTTGTGTCTCACACACAACCACTTATTCAGCATGGAATGAATCCTCAGCAGGGAAAACTGCATCATACATTTCTTATCAACTGACAATTACACAATTAGAGTTAGTCAATAAGGGAAGAACACTGCTGTCCAACATCAGCTCCTCACATACTCCTTTTTATTCTGCTTTACATGCGATCTTTTCTTATCCACACCGACCTCTATGAATGCCTACTTGAATATGTGTCACCCTTTTCTCACGGTTAACTGTGTGAAATGATTTTTTCATTGATATCCTCACTAAATGTGTATTATTGAACCCGTATCTTAATATTTTGTGCTGAATCATGTGTCTGTGCGACTGCTGTGTCACAAATGACAAATGTTTTTTGGTTTATCGCACATTGCAGCCTCATTAAAGAGAGACAGTGGCCCCAACCTGTCTGCGTTTCAGACTCAGCTAATCAATAATGGATGCCCCCCGCAAAGTGACTGGCAAAGATTATGCCGTCTCTATCTCCTGAGTTTCTGGAATCTTGTAGCTGTGTCCATGTTCAAGACCTTTGACTACATCCATGTTAAGTGAGTTAAAGTAGTGGAAATATTACTCAGCTAAAAGAAACAAATACTCATCAGTTGTTTTTCCAGTGTTTGACGGCAAGTTTAAAACAGATGTCGAACACCAACCATTTTGAACAATTGGTAATGACACATTATAATGCAGTTGTAAGGGGATGGTTATCTGTTTCAACTAAACTTAACTCAAAAGGTAAGGCAATTTGTGATTGGTAGATGATTTCTATGTTGTAGCAGATGTATGGAAACGACAAAGATCAATACATTTATAAACACCTACATCTGCTTGCAAAATAAAACATTAATTACATGTTTATATTAGGGGGATTTAAATTCTAGCACTGAATGAAAAAGAACACACAGTTCTTGAATGCAACTTCCGATATATTTAGTCAGAAGTAAACTCACTAGGGTTCAAAAGTGTAGTAACTGGGTGCTGTCATTATAGTGAGACATGTCTGTAATGTGTTATGTTTTTCCTGATAAAGATAGTCATCAAATACGCCTTCTATCAGGTTTTATTGGGTGCTTCCCTTTGTTCCTTTTGTGTGCCGGAAACAGGAAGTTGTGCAACATAGAGTCAGTTAACCTTATTGAAGACATGGGTTGTGGCCATTCTTCGGTTGAACATGTGGAGGACATTTTTATTTTTATTTTTTTTGACAGGGACAGTGCACATTGATTAACATTTCTGTAAATGCGCCAGAGTTAGCCAACAGGCTATTTTTCATCTGCAGTCCCTGGACAGATGTTGAAAGTCAAATACAATCAGTAAAACAACATTCAACATAGATGCTTATATTATAATAAAAGCATATATAAAAACAAAACAAAAATACATATTCACAAAGCAGACAGATAGCAACAGGTCAAGGCACATGTGTACAAACAGAGCGTTGTAAAGTGCACATCGTGTCAGTGTTGACAGAGCTGATTTTCCACCATGTTTTTAAATGAGATTTGAATAAACTGCAGGTGTTTTGTTCTCTAATCGTTACTGGGATTGGGTTCCACTGTTGTGCAGCTTTAAAAGAAAATGAAGATTGGCTGAATTAACTCTTCCTTAGTGGAACAACACAGTCTCCTCTTGTTGCAGCTCTTGTTGACCTAGTTACAGATGTGCGTATGGTGATAAAATGTCTGAGTGGAGGTGAGGTAAGGCCGTGTATTATGTTGTACATGAGGCAAGCATTTGCATATCTAATTACATTTCCCCAGCTCAACAAGTTGTATTTTGTGACTATTGGGCAATGATGAGAATGAACTGATTTCTTATCTACTATTTTAAGTGTTTGTTTGTATAATGATTCCAGGGGTTTAAGAGTGGTTGTACAGGCATGTGACCAGGTTGTTAAGCAGTAGGTGATGTGAGATATAACCATAGAGTGCATGTACACCAGAGCCGCCTCTGATGTACATGCACTCTATGGTTCTATCTCACGTCACCTACTGCTTAACAACATGTTTCTCCACACCCGCCCCGAAAGGATTTTGTCTTTTTTAGAGCCACAGTGTTAGTGTCACACAAATGTTGTAACACAGTTACAATTGGGCAACCTCCTCAGGCCAAACATCATTAGGTCATTTCAGTTCACTGTGAGCTGAACGGGGAAAACGAGGAAAGTCAAAACCTGACTTTAAGGTATAAAAGATCATATCTGAGTCTCATGACTGTCTAACTCTCCCACTGTGTCTCTGCCTCTTTGTCAATGGCCTCCTATGTTGTGCTGTGCAGAGGCTGAGGAGCATGTGGCTCTGTGTCTCTGCCACGAAGGGAGAATGGCCTCTTTTGTGTACAAATGTTCTATATATCATTACTTCTAGATTTTATGCCAGGGAAGAAGAGCCCCGATATGTATAAACCTGGAGAAAGACATACACTCTGGTCCAAAACGTGCCATACTCTCCCAAGTGTCTACACATATTTAACTCCCTGTTGTAACAGTGAATTAATTCTCTTGTTCTCCTCTCCACATTCTGACCCTCCTCCTCTCTGCGGAGGAGCAACACTTCTAGATTAATAAATAATTGATGAAGCCATTTATCAACCAGAAGTTTACTGCTGTGTGCTTCCCACATCATGACTACTTTATTACTGTACAAGAAGCAATGAAGGGCCAAAGGGATCGGAAGTTATCAGTTGTATTTCACAAAGGAGAGTGGCACCGTACTGGCAAGTCTCTCTAAAGACATCTCTGTTCTTTGCGTGTCATTGCATTGCACTTTTGTAGCACAAATACTTCTCTTGTACAGCTCCGGGGAAATACTTTTATAGGTTGTTTCTACTGTATCACAGGGGGTTATTTTTATATTTCTGATTATAGACGCCACCCTCAGTCAAGCTGGAACTGAAACTTATGGGCTCTCAAATTAAATCAAATGAAAATGATAATAGAATATGCTAAAAAGTGGTAAAAGTATCTTGCTACAAATAAAATAATAGAAATAACAATACAAATATTTAAGTAGTTTGCAATATTCTTTTTTAGATAATACCAGCTAATGAGCAATGTCTAGTCTCTAGGTTCCTTAGCTGTGCAAACACGTCTTGTTTATTTAATCTGGAAACCCTAAATAAAGAGTCACTTTATTATAGTAATTCAAATCCATTTCTCAGATATTTAGAGTAAAAATAATTTTGTTGAGTATTGCCATGTAGTTGATTTGTGCAAGTAAGTTTGTGGGTCTATATTGGCCGTTGAACATAGAGCAATGACGATGCATTTATTTCTGTTGGCTGCTGGATATTGGGCACAGAGAGGCCACTGTCAAGAACAGAGCCAACAAGATATGTGTGTGTGTTTGTGTGTGTGTGCGTGTGTGTTTGTGTGTATGTGTGTGCGTGTGTGGGGGACGGCATTTGTGTCAAGTTTCTTTCAGTAATGTTCTACTAGTTAAAGCTGAATTATTTATGACACAGAGGAGTTTCCTCTCACCACTGCCGAACTGCTGAGAATGTTGACCACAAAAGCTAAAGTGCACAAACAATATGACAGGTCTTTGTAACGTAGAAGCTTTCAGCGGTCTCTATTGTTTCCGGATCAGTTTCATGTATAGAATGACCTGCTTAAAGATCTCTTACACTCTCAAATGGAAACTGCTGCGCAATGAAACATTACATACAGTTTCAAGGCACATTTGTTTATAACGACCAACATGTAAGCATTCATTTGGCTTAATTTTCAGCAGAGTCTGTCATACAGTAGCTTCATTTTCCCTTTATATTAATCCATTTTGGATTTTCTCTCGTGTGAATTCTTATCTTAGATTTGTGGAATGTTTTGTCTAAAATGTGTTTTCCCTCTGTGCTGTCTCTGTATTCATCCTCTCTGTCACTGTGACGGGACCCTTGTGGCAGGCTACAGAGAGGGGTTTCTATGGAAACGAGGCAGAGACAACGGACAGTTCCTCAGCCGGAAATTTATTCTGTCAGAACGGGAAGGTGTTTTGAAGTATTTCAACAAGCATGATGTGAGTGTTTTATAACACTGTCTATTTTTTTTACTAAATCTGTATTTGATTTGACGAGGAATGTTTAAATCTGCCGTTGTTCAAAATAAGTCACTCTCTGAAGATATGCAGTGATCTCCATTCTTTTCTATTCTATTCATATAATTCTAACAATGTTTTTCCTCTCTGTAGGCCAGAGAGCCCAAAGCGATATTGAAGATCAACACTGTGAATGCCACTTTCCAGCCAACAAAAATCGGCGTTAACAACGGCCTGCAGATAACATATTTGAAGGACAACAGCACTAGGAATATCTTCATCTACCAGGAGGATGGAAAGGTGAGGGGCAGTGATGCTGTTTGGGTTTTTTTGGTGGGTGAAGAAAAGAGCAGGAGTGTTTGTAGGAAAAGGTATAAGAGTCCCTCTAGTGGAAATGGTTTGTCATTACAAGGCTGTGTATTAGAAGTTTATTTAAATAATAACTATTCATCCTTAATTGCTAAAGGCTTCCAAAAACTCATAAAGCACAATAAATACAATTGCGACAATATGCTGGTCTCTTTCAAATGGAGCACATCTCCCTTGGCTTTAAAAATGCCATTTGGAAAAAGCTATTTTGTCTTGTAATGTGTGCCTAATGTATTGCTGGGGTATTTATGGATTATCAGTGCAGACTTTGTGACTGAGGAGAATATTCTTCAGTAAGAGTCTGTCACTAAAAGTCCTGATGTCCTTTCTTGAAGGAAATGGTGGACTGGTTCAACGCCATTAGAGCTGCCAGGTATCACTACCTGGAGGTGGCTTTTCCAGGAGCTTCCAAATCTGAGGTGAGTACAGTACATCTACACATACATACAATTCAGGCTGAGAATACCTTTTTTGCATTACTTTCTCCGATTTAAAAATGACAAGTAATGCTAATTTGATTGACGGACTGGGAGAAATAAAAACAACATAAATACTTAGTAGTTCAATTATAAATAATAGTTAAATAAAAACGTTTTGTCACACTATTTCTGGGAATCTGGCTTAGGCCCTGCATACATACACTCACACTCATTGATTACTTATTCACTTTTTTGTTTGTCTAGTTGTTGCAAAAGCTAACAAGGAACTACATAAAGGAAGGTTACATGGAGAAGACCGGTCCAAAGGTAATGCAGTTTTCTGTTAATGGAATACTCTTTTTACAAATGATGTATAGGTTAGAGAAATATGCTAAACCTATAACAGTGTCTTGCAAAGTATAAAAGCAAAGTTATACATTTGCTGATTGAATTGAGCTAATGCCATGTTTGTCCCACAGCACACAGAGGGCTTCAAGAAGAGATGGTTCACGATGGACGACAGGAGGCTCATGTACTTCAAAGACCCACTGGTATCAAAACTGTTTGCATTAATAAACCCCTTTATGTGTATGTGACCAGCAGATAGTGCTGTGTTCCTTTTTCCAACTGTGTATTAGTCTGTTTAAAGGGAAAATGTTTTCAAAATCGTATTAGATATTCATTTTCCTATTAGATCTATCTAAGATAAATCTAGCTTTTGGCTTTAGCGCCCCATAGTGAAAACTACAAATCAGTTTTTTTTGCTTAATTCAAGATTATTAAACCCTGTGTTCCTCACTCCTCTGCCAGGATGCCTATGCGCGAGGCGAGGTGTTCATTGGCAGTAGGGAAAACAGCTACTCCGTGCTCCCGGGCCTCCCCCCGAATATCCAGGGCTACCATTGGCAGTTTGGAATCACCATAGTAACCCCAGACAGGAAGTTTCTCTGTGCGTGTGAGACTGAAGAAGATCAGAAAGACTGGATCGCTGCATTTCAGACGGTTATCAACAGACCGATGCAGCCTCAGGAGTACGCAGGTGGGTTAAACAGCCAACTAAGTTAAATCGTTACTTAGCTCTTTTTCCCTCATTGTTGGAGTCTGATATATATTTGTTTATATTCTCTCTGCAGTGGAGGCTTACTTTAAGCACAAACCATGACTGTCGTAGTGTTTGAAGACATGTTGGTGCAGGGAGTGGATCTGGCGGAAGAGAAGGGCCTGAGATATGTTTTTAGTCTCATTATTGAAGTCTTCATAAAGACTTAAGTGTGACAAAGAAAAAGACCTGAAGGTGAGACCGTTGGCATTCCCACAGTGACTCCTTCACTGTACCATCCTGCTCAATCACTCCTAACTCCCTCATCTGTTATGTGACTTACAGTATATACGTGAAAGAGGTCAGTCATCTTGACCTTAAAGTGCAAAAGATTGCTTGAAGCAATCAGAATTGTTGCTGCTCAGATGTCAAAATAAGTTTTTCTATGTTCCAAGTATGAATACTTAAAATACTTTGATGTTTAATACAACTGAAGAAGCCTTGCATTTCAACCAAATGTACAAACAGAACCCTTCTGGCCAGTTATATGCAAACTCAGAGATTATCTGACAAACTGCAAAGATTCTGTAAATCAGGAACAATACAAACATGGTCTGTATATACTCATTTGTTTTCATGTAGGGGTACAATATTTAATTCTCAATGTATTTATTTTTGTAATTGTCTGATTTGCTATGTGCAGCTTTTAATATACATCTGCTATATGTTAATAAGTGCCAAGCATTGCAGGTTTGCTTTATTTTATATATATTCATGCAGCTAAATATTAACTGCATTGATTTTTTCCCAATCACATTTAAGAATTGAATTCCCTTTGTAAACCAGTACATATTGTGATCCTTTTCAAGTATTGACTTAAGTGATATGATTATTTATCCAGTAGAGGGAGACAAAGGACAAGCTTTACACTTACTATGACCCCCACCCAAAACTTGAGGGACTTGTACTAGTCCAGGACTAAATGCACAAAAGAGAGGTGTGCAGATGCTTTTGCGCAGTATTGCGATGGGGCAGCATCGCCTTTATATAATACGAGTGCCCTGCTTAAGCGTCACCAACACTTTATTCTCCACCACACAGCGTTTTACAACTCATGTTCTGCACTGCGAAGTTGTGAGTAAAACTGAAATGGGGTCACTGTTAAGGATAAAAGCCACATTCCCTGTGTTTTATTGTAGTTAACTTTCAGTTACAGGAAAGAAGGTGCACATTAAAAAGTAGTGGAACCAATAATACATTACTCTGAACATCAAGATTCAAGAAATATGAAAAAGTGCAGTATACTGTACAGAGATAACCAGTTTCTAGACATAAAGTGAAATCTACCAAAGCAAGCTGTACAAAAAGAGGCCTATGCTTCTTTTACAAAGAACAGTTTAATCCTGTTAACAGATTATAAGAAAACGTACTCGCCGGACATTTCAGAAAACATGGCACTAACTACCCATTTATATATTCATGAATGGAAAAAAGCTGCCTACTAATGTTTGCACACTGACTACTAATAAAACAAGAGAAATATACACATCTGTGTGTCGTACACAATAATGTAGGTCTTAATTTCCCCAATATACCCCCAACAATTGCACACACTCTTATCTACGATCTAAAGTGCTATTTTCCACAGTTATGAAAAGAAAATGTTTCACATCGTGTTTGTAAGATTTAAACAATTTAATAACTAAAGCATAAATATTAATTTAGAAGAAAGGTTGTATTAGAGCTTTTCAAGACTCAACATTGATCCTCGAATGTTGAAAATATACCAAACATGTTTAAGGTTCTTTGACCCATGCACTGCCTTGTTTCTGAATGCTTGTTTAAACTAACTGTATATTTCATTTTTGAATCTAGCATGAATTCAAATCTAATAAAATACTTTAATGTGGCTCACGATGCTCTTCTGTACATCATATCTTTGTATACAGAATAGCAATATACATGATTAAAAGTAAGACATGTTTCCCTATATCCACAGCTGAATCATGGAAATGCTTAGATTGAGGTTATGCTGGTGAGCTAAACTGGCTCCAAGGAACTTGTTTATTAACTGAAATTAACACTAGACCATGGACCAAACACATCAAAATACATCTTTTATATTAACATTCATCCACACGCTCTTCAAGAAGAGAACATTCAACCAGAAATAGCATTGTAACATTTTAAATGGATGTGAGAAATAAATAGCATTACAGAACAAGGTATATTGTAAACAGTTTTAAATCCCTTTACAATTAAACCTAAAGGGTGGTGCCTGATTCTGCGTTAAAAATGTCATGCAGCTACAGTTACGGCAGGAAATGTCCATTAACATGTTAATAATGGAGTTGTGCAGGGTTTGTATCTATCTTTTGCACACCACACTACGGGGCTACTTTCACAGCTGCAGGATGGAGATGATTGAGGAAAAGCAGGACAGACAAAACAGAATAGGGCAGTGAGAGGAGTGCAGAACAACAGATGGAGGGCGATTTGAGAGTGGAGAAAAATAAAGGGCAAAAAGATGTATTACTGGAGCCGACTCTTATCTCAGATCAGGCCAGATAGGAAAACCTAGAGTACGAACACGAGTGATCCTCACACATAAACACACACTCTCTCAGATCCAGAGGATGATGAGGGCAGGCTTTAAGACCTGCAGCATCCGGTGGTCTTCATCTCCTTGTTTACATACTCCTGGAGCTTAAACTTCTCAATGGGATCCTTTATAGAGCGGTGCTTCAGCTCCCTGAGACAAAAAGAGATTTAAAAGGTGAGTTTAAACAAAATGCAGCCAACGTAAACACTGCAAAGTATCATTTTGTGTCTTACGTTTCTCAAAAAACGAATGTAGGAAAGTGTTATGGAAGCACAACGTTTCAAGGTTCTTTATTTGTCATACGAACATAGCTGCAGAGTAGTTATGTCGATGAAAATCTTAAATCACAGGCTTCTCCAACAGTGCAACACAATAATATAGAAAAACAGACAAATATAGTGCAAGTAAATATTAAAAAGTAAATACAAAAAGAAAAATAGTTTAAAAAAAGTGAAGTAGTGAAATAAGAGTCTATATGCAAGCTATTGGAATGATATATTAGATAAATAATTACTAAGTAGCAGATGAATGTTATGGATGTTACAACAGTTCTATCATGTATTGTTTTTTAGATAAGTATATAAAATGCATGGCATATACATGAGAATTAGAGTGAAGTAGTCAAGCAGTTCAACTAAACCTCCATTTAAATATTCATACATTCTGGATTTTTGACATTTTAAAGGGTTTAACAGATATATTTTTTTCTAGTTGAGTCAATAACTCAAGTCTGGAGTAGAAAAGTTAGCAAGTTTTGAATTAAAACATTTTTTACATTCACATCAATCACATTTGTATATTCCTTAATGACAGTATTGTGCAGTTAGATCATCTTCATCTTAAAATGAAGAAACGTGTCTTAATCAGACCGATCCACAACACTCGTACAGAGAACGATACTCACTTCGCCACACCGTTGAAGGCCAGCTCTACATTGAGACCTGACCTGGCGCTGGTCTCCATGAAGGGAACTCCGAACTCCTGCAGAGTGAAAGCACTGACAGTTATTGGTGAATCGAGTTTAGAAGACCCAAAAATATGTAAGATTATTAAACACTTTTAAAGGCTCCTGCTTCACTGATACTCCATTTTCTTTTTCTTTGAAATGAAGACTGTTAAAAAAGTTTACAACAGAACTTTTGCAGCACAACAGCGAACTAGTTTACTTTGGGTAAGTCCAGCATAGATATGATAAATATGTCTCCGTGCTTTCCCACTGAAGGGGAATTTTTCTCAGCCCACAGCGATGATAACTGATGTTCCTCCTTACCTTCCAGTCTGAGTCTGAAGTTACTTTGTGGCACTTGATGCTCCCACTTCTTGGGGGAATATCTTGGCTGTCTGCCATTTGTTCTGTGTGCATGCAGTGAAGCAACAGTCATGGAGATGGATGAAAGGAAATATTTGCTTCTGGTTTTAGTGCTTTGTGCTTGTATTTGGCATGATGAATACATCTTCTGCAGAAGGTCTTACAACTATGATAGAAAATGACACACGGCAGAATAATGATAATAATATAGATCTGAGGTGTCTTTCGTTGATGTATAATAATACATGATTTGTAAAGCACCTTTCATTGCTAACAGCAACCCCAAGGTGCTACAGGAGGCATAATAAAAAAGGCGTCAGTGGTCTGTGGAGTCCTCAGGTGGTCTGGGAGGGAATTCCACAGGTGAGGAGCAGCTGCACAGAAAGCCGATCCCCCATTGTGCAGAGTTTGGTCCTCGGGGGCGAAGCTGATGGTTGGTTGTGGAGCGGAGGTTGTGTGTGGAGGTTTGTGATGTGAGGAGTTCCTTCAGGTATGGAGAAGTGTTCCCGTGGATGCATTGATGGGTCAGTAGTGCGATCTTGTATTCGATCCTGAATGAGACAGGAAGCCAGTGGAGAGAATGAAGAACGGGTGTGATGTGGTTGTATTTTCTCACCCTCATCAGGATCCTAGCGGCACTGTTCTGTACGTATTGGAGCTTCTGAAGGCTCCCGCTAGGAGTCCCGATGAGGAGAGCGTTGCAGTAATCGAGTCTTGAGGAGACGAAGGCATGGACCAGTTGTTCAGCATCTGACAGTGTGGGACGGAGTTTTGCAATGTTCCTGAGGTAGAAGGAGGTTTTGCACAAGTGTTTGATGTGGGTGTCAAAGGTCAGATGTCTGTCAAATCTTACACCCAGGTTGGTAACTGCTGTGGAGAGCGGTATGTTTTGGCCAGAAAAGGTAATGTGGGTTATGGGGGATGACTGGACCTGGTTTGGTGTGCCAACTAAAACAGCTTCTGTTTTGGAGCTATTAAGCTGCAAGAAGTTTTGTTACATCCAAGCTTTTATCTCCTCAATGCAGGTGTTAAGGGATGTTGATGGGAACGGTGATGATGATGGTGACGGTGAGGAAGCATGTGGGATAGGGTCTGTCTTTATATATAGCTGCGTGTCATCAGCGTAGCAATGGAATGATATTCCATGCTTGCTGATGACACGGCCAAGGGGCAGAGTGTACAGGGTGAACAGAGTGGGCCCGAGGACCGACCCTTGAGGGACACCACAGGTGACAGGGTGTGTCTGGGACCTCACACCTCCCAAGGAGACGGAGGCCCAATCCCAAATCACCCCCTCGACCCTACCCCTCCGAATAGTGAACTCCGAATAGTGAACACAGCTGAATGAAGTTCCCTCCATTAAGGGTTAAGGGTATAAATACAGCGGCAAGCTTTGGGACAAACTCCCCTCTCTCCGGCAGAAACAGGAAATGCCGTAACTGTATGTAACAACGGTTTCAAATCAGCATCTCTGACAAAAAAATGTAAATTAATAACTCAAATAAAACTCCAAACATCTTTCATTGTGTTACTTTTTTGTAAAGCTCTTTTAGTTTTAAACCTGATGTTTATAAGCTTCTTAGTTTTTGCAACAGTCTGTAAATATACACAACTTTATAATAAAATGCACATGTTTACCTTTTTCTAGACTAAACACAGGTATGATCCTAAATTAAAACATATGAGGTTATCATGAGGTTGTTATCAGTGGATGTTTGCTGGAACTGCTTGTTAACAGCTTGTTTCCTGACGGACACACACAGCGTGGAGACCGGTCAGGTAGAGACCGGTCTCAAGTTAGTACCGATGCAGACTCGCTGTTTGAGGGCTTGATAGCCCACACCCTCTCCACACCGCTTCACACTCGTTGGTTTGGAACACCACTTAATATGGCGGCCCCTCCGCGCGAACGGAGGGGTAGTGTGTAGGGGGCGGTTTGGGATTGGGCCGTACTCTGTTCTTCCAGACAGGTAGGACTGGAACCAGCTCAGGGCGGAGTCAGAAAGTCCGATGGTGTGTTTGAGGCGCTGAAGGAGGATGTTATGGTCGACAGTGTCGAATGCTGCAGTCAGATCCAGGAGGATGAGGAGCGATGGGGATCCAGTGTCAGCCGCCATCAACAGGTCGTTTGTGACCCTGACCAGAGCTTGTATCTATCCTATTGGTTTGCAGGTTGTTCCTTTTCCTCAGAGCAGAAATAAATGATCTCTGGATAATCCCAGCTTTCTTTAATATTCCTAATCTTCTCATATGCCATAGAAATTAAATCATCCATTCAAATGCAGTTGGAAAATAACAAAGGATTCACTATAATTCACCTTTGCCAGCCTCTCACCATCTTCTCTCTTCACCACCCTCTCATGAGTGGCATCAGCCTGGTGAGACAGAAACACAGAGTCACACACTGAGGCGTCATGCATCAACATCAGTGCGAAAAACCACAACATCCACCCCCTCACACACTGATCTGCTCGCTATTTGTCCACAGTTTACATACAAGCCTGTCCTGGTGTTCAGGTCTGATGGCAGCTAATGAGTCATGATTGACTCTCAGGATGCTAATTAGGCGCTGATATGGAGTGTTGTGGACTAAGAGACGACAGAGCTCCAAAGCAGAGACATCTGTTCTCTGCTCAGATGGAGGGATGTGAATGGCAATTATGAAAAAAAAGAAAAGTGTAGCAGTGATATTTGCAAATTAGCTGGCTGAGATAATGTCAGATGTGGTGTGCTTTGAAAGAACAAGACAAATTGTAATTGGAGAGATAATAGCCTTTCGACAACATTGCATCTCTACAGCACATTGGGATAAGTTATATCAGACAACAGGCTACTTATTTGCGAGTTAAATAATATTTTTGGAAAAAGATAGACTATTGCCAGACTTATCCCAGAAATGTATGACAAAATAACTTTAGGCAGAACAATTGGCAGCATTGTCATTTAAGTCAATAACTATTTTATCAAAGAAAAGGTAAATAATGAATGATATAGTATTGAATTGAAACAGCATATAGTGTTCATGTGTATAGAATATTTCTTCTATCTTTCCCACAATGCCTTGCCTTGTTTCCAAGCAGCATGAGCACCACATCCTGTTGAGCGTATTCATGGATTTCAGTCAGCCATGCCTGTAAAAAGATACAGGAAAAAGAGACAAGAGAGAGAGAAGACAGAGGAGAGACATCATGAGTGCAAAAAAAACTAAAACCTGAGATAAGAGACAAGAAGGAAGAAATATGTGATACAAATAAGAATGTTTCCGGGAAGGGAAACCTTGTCAAGGACAAGCCTGAGCACTTAATTTATTAATCCGAAAAAAGAGGAAGAGGAAAGTGGGAGCGACTACGACATGAAAATGGAGGAAGGAAGATATTTTTTTTTAACAGACAAAAAAAACGTAGGCAAGGACAAAGAGATAAAAAGATAAAAGCAATAACTAGCATCTGAAAAAGATAAACACTGAGAGGGAGGGTGTCTGTAACACTCATCAGTTTAATCAACACCGTCTGATCCATTCGTCCTGCCTTAACTACAGTTTGTACACAGGGGAAAGCTTTACAGGCGAACAAAATGCACTTCTGACTGTATGAGGCCCAACAGCACTTAAAGCATCCAGTCATAGTGAGCTTTGAATCAGCTCAGACGACACCTGCAGACCCCACCTGCTGAAATAATATCCCTCATCTCAGCACAAATCCTAATTATACCACAGTGAATTACTCCACATTGGATTTCTGACTGAGGTGATTAATTGTCCTTTCCTCTGTTAGTCCTTCTCCAGAGCAGTTTCAAGTCCTCTGGAATGAATCAGTGATGACTGTATTTGCAAAGGGATTTCACCGGGGTCCCCTCCAGCCAAAGGTGCGGTGAAATAACAGGATGAGATAAGAAATGTGTGGACTGAATATGAGAGAGGTTAAGAAATACTAAGCATGAGTCAATTGGAATACTTAATATAAACAGTAGGTGATGCATCAAAATGTATAAAACATGCGCAATTATGAACTTGTTTCCATCTTTCAGTGTCCCATTTGCTGTCCGTAGCATTTTTAAACCTTCTCCCAGTATATTAGTATTCAGACGTAGTTAAACCCCCACACAGTGGCCTGACAGTGGAGCCTCGAGCCTTCCCCCAGACAATGACACACATCCAACAGAATGATGCATCACCCTCTACAGGCTCACATGGTTAGCATTGAATGACAAATGCTCACACCCACAGGTGCTAATAAATAAAACATCTGCATTTTAGTCATCACCCCATACTACAAACTGAGAAAGTGAGTGACTTACTGCTCGAGTCCAAATGCTCAGTACTCACAAGGGAGAAGATGACATTTAAAAAAAGAAAGTGTTTATCCGTTTAAAACAAATACATTCAAGAAATCTATGCTAAATCAGGTTTGTAATGTGCTTAATGAGGTCAGAGAGGTCAGTTGGTTTGAGAGATGGTCGCCCTGCGGGAGTGGAGGGCAGATCAAGAGGGATATTTAAAGCGATAAGAAATAAGGTCTGTGTGAGCCCTCTGATTTTATGAGATGGCTGAGAAAAGATTGTGTTTGGTCGTCTGAATTTGGCTTTCATCCTGTGCTGAAGGAGTGGAATGTCACCGAGAAGCATTTTCCATATGGATAATTACCTGCTCCATGCATAATTACATTACTTGTCAAGGATTTGTCAACTGTTTGCCATAATTGCTTTATGAAAATGGCTTGTCTCTGAAGTCTGCTCATGCTTTTAAATAACCTGTTTGTATGAGGAAACGGCTGTGAACGTTTAGCCTTTGTTTTCAAAAGGTTGTTCATCTACCCCCCCCTTTGCACATTTCCCTCTCCCACGTGAATTTGACAGCTTGCCTCTGTGACTCTCTCCATATGCTGCGATTACTGATGAAGTGTTTATAATCCATAGCTCGTAATAAGATCAGTCAGGTGGTTATTATAGCGCACTCCCACACGGGTCATTTCATAGATTCATCATTTATTCCAGAAGATGTCACTTGTCACCCCCATCCAGGATCATTTAAGTCTCCTATTATCATTCATCGCAAATGACAAGTGGACAAACTGAACAGCAACAACAGATCAATTCAGTGTGATTTAGATATCATCATCATTGAATATAAGGGAGATTAGACATGTTAGTGCATTTATATGCTCCGACAGTTGATGCTCAAAAAAACAACGCAACTGCATTTAGAGACCAGCAAGTGATAATTGAAGAGTAAACAAGCTTACATAGATAATGACACTGTGATGAACAGCCATCTGAGAGCCATTACATCCCTGTGAGAAGCTGAACAAACAGTGACATCCTGTCAGGTCTCTCTCCTCCAAACAATGTAAGCCCTGAAACATGAGGCTCTGGAGCGACAGTATTTTACAGTAAAAAAAAAAAAAGCCAGTTGCCATGGCTGAAGGAAGGAAGGCAGGTTCATTTGAATTCAAGACTAATATCAGGATCTCTTGCCAAATGTCAGAGTACAACGTGGCCCGGTGGCAGAAGAGGTAATAAATGTCTCTGCTCGTTGCCCTGGCAATTACAAATAGTCTGGCACATCAGAGGCAGCTGGGAGTTTGTTTTGCTTGCAAGGGCAAAAACACTTTTCACCACCTTTGGATTTCTCAGTAGTCAGGGCTCTGATGAATTAAAATGTCGGTTAGAAATGTTGTAGAAAGTAACATGTTGATGCAATATTTGAATTTGACCAAATGAGAATTAGTTGGCATTTGCTCTAAAATATCAAATTTCCTAAAGCTAGAATTCTTAATACATCATTGAAACTCACACTGCTCAACTGTAGAAGTAAGAGACGATAACAAAAGGCAGAGAGGACGATGTGACAGAGGGAGAGAACGAGCGAACGAGCCAGAGATGTGACAGAGAAAGAGAGGGTGCCAAAAGGAAGCAAGATGGAGAGACAGACAGTGACAGTGAAAGACAAGACAAATACAAAAAGATCTTTCTTAGAGGAGGGAAGATAAAAGGAAGGCAGATGGCTGCTGCGGCGTGACATTGGTGTGACAAGTTGTCACTGGTGGAGGTTTGTGAGGGTACTTCTGATGTTGCTTGATTTCCTTTAGTTGTAAATGAGAAGAAAAAGCAGAGCTGTGTCCTACATTGGGAAAACTAGTCAGATCTGCTGGTAAAGGAATACTTCATGTTTCTTCCAGAGACAGAGAGAGTTATTTACCTACCAGAACCCAACAGCAGGTCTAATCTTTACGTACAATTTCATCAGATAGTATAACTATGTCTGGTTCATATCCTTGAACCAGACAGACGGCAGGAGTCTGCTCCCAACAACCGGCAGAGTTGCACTGAGCCATAGAGGAGTGCAAGGAGAAAGTAGGACTTCTCCCCAGAGAGCAGGTTTAAGCTCCGAGAGGCAGCTCAGTTACATAAAGTCACAATCTGACACGCAAGGAGGATAAATCCTGTCACACATTCATGCAAGTACACAACCAACATCAATATTTGATTCATGCCAAACCAGGGTTCATAATTCTGGCATTTTCAGAGATCTGCTTGTTGACATTTGTGGAATCACTTGTGTTTTCTTCCACAGATTTTATTGGCACATCAACTATCTTCATGTGATCAAGTCCGTTTTGTATAATAATACTGCACATCATAAGAAAGAAACAAACACCGGATACAACAGATAGTAAGCCGTTTTCTGTGGCCTGAAAGAGATGTTTATATAAGAGCAGCTGAACCGTCTGTCTGCTAGCAAACATGGGTGTGAGACATGTCTGGATGACTGATGTGCTTCGAAAAGCTGCAATGAGAGTGAGACTGGTATAAAAGGAACTATCCTCACCTCTCTCCTTGCTCTCAAATGAGTTGAGGTGCTGTAGAAGCTGAACATATGCACTGACCCTAAACCTGTGTCTTTCAGTCAGCGATAGGTTTATACCGGTGTAAACAAATAAACCTAATAAAAAGCTATTCATGTTGGAGTGGAAGCTTTGATTTATATTTAACCAACCCTGTGGTTGAAAATACCAAATGGATGTTAAAATGAATACAATTATTGCTTTGCTGCAAGGAAAACTTCTCCTTGTTATTAAGCAGTTTACTTTTTTATGGATATTAATACGATTCAGCTTGGCCCTCTGAGCAGACGGCACAAAGACAAAACAAATTGCCAAAGGGAAAATAAAACAAGGTCAACACAACATTCGCAGATTCAGGTTGTTTCTTGGAGAAAGAACAAGCCAAAAGAAAATACTGGCAACCATGCCATGGTCTCTAACTTGCTCTGAAACTGCAGCATGTGAACATATGTAAATATTCAGTTTCAGGTTAAAGTGTTAGATAAAAAGCAAGGAGAAAAGTCCTGACCAAACTATAACAACCACTAACTCCCCCAATTGGTTGCCTGCATTTGCGCACACATATATTTGACTGCTTTGATGTGCCTCGTGTCTGTGTCATATTAAAGATTGTGCCATATTCTTTACTTTAATGTACTTCATTTAATATGTACATTTAGAAGTGTTTTTCAGCAGATCTTTCCCTACTTTATGACAACATCTATATACCTCTTGTATCAAAATGACTTGCATTAGAGGGAGAAAAGCAGAGGAGAAAGTCTAATTATGTGTTTCATTTGCGGCAAGTCAAGAGGTAAATGAAATCAGTTCAGACACTGACAGCGCAAGGCTGGATTTCTATTTCCTCAAATTATGATTCTATGAATATAAAAAAGGGAATTCATAATATTGAAAAAATGGGAATAGAAAGGAGTACGTCCAATCTCAAGTGCAGTCGAAATGGAGTTTCAGAGCAAGTAGGCTGAAAGCTCCTAACACTGCAGTAAACTAACTTGCAAGTGTGCAACTTTGCCACTTTTTCCTTAAAATAAACAAATATATGCATCATGCATCTAACCGAGTTGCTGGCAGTTTGAGATTGTGTCCTCATTATCCTGATGCCCTGTGTGCCATCTGCACCAATTTATTTCCAGAGACATGCAATGTGTGTCACAGGAGTATGTTGGGCTCAGCGCCTTCCTGTCAATCACACTGACATCTTGTCAGTCCTTTTATCAGTCCTTGTAAACACATTTCGTCTCTTTCAAATCTTTTTTTGTTGTCTAAAAAGGGGCTTCTATTCTAGGCAGAAAAACACTTATTCATATGAAGGGATTTCATTGTCTAGATGTTATTTCACAATTCAAATTAAGACAATAAAACAAAGAACATGATCAAAAAGAAAGTGTAGAAAATCTCAGAAAGCACCTCAAGCCACATACAGTCTTCACCGACTTCAAAACAGTCAGCCGTGTGGGAGGAGGGTGGCCACTGCTGAGAGATTTTGACATCCTACCATGATATTGTTTGTTCCTCTTACTTAAAGAACCCACAACACTTTAGATCCCGTGCTAATGTCTTGCCATGTTGTAAGCTTGTTTGACCAGCTAGTGACACCAAGTGGATTCTGGTACAACAGTCTAAACACAAAACAGCAGTGGCATTAAGCACCAAACATTAACAGCAACTTAAATGCTCCATTTCATTCCTCTGGCCACCGGCACATTTTACAGTATGACCATTTAGTCAATGAGGTCCACAAAACTATGTAGGGCATAGCTAACATCAGAATGCCAATAGATACAACACTTAAATGTTGATGCTAGTATATGGTTTTTCCATGAGGACCTTTCTAGTTAAGTATGTCACAATCTGTTAACATTTGCTACTTACAAAACACAACACCCTAATTCTCAAACAATGGCATAGTAAAACTGGATAATCCACAGAACTTGTAATAAAAGTTTAAGGTTGCTGTTTACAAATTAAATCAGTCTTCTTCAAAATCGAATGAGTATAATCAGTGTTGATATTAACACTCGTATAAGGCAACTACATTTAACAGGCCACTTGCTATTCTGAACATATACTTGAGTCCAATATACAAGTCCTTGTGTATGCAAGATAAAGAACTGCATGGATGGGATTACAGCTCAGAGATAACACAACAAACATTGACAACGTTTCTGCACTTTTCATGCCAGTTAGAGATAAAACCCTCAGAAAAGACAGAAGAGATGGACCGTGACAGAATCAAGAGAGCTTTTTATGCTGGACTTTGTCAACATGAACATTAAGAATATTTTTCTGAGACCAACTGTTTACTTGTGCCAAACAGCAGAAACATATCTCAGTAAACAAAAGCACCAACTGTCAATAGTTGTGACAAACAGGAAAGATGATGCAGAAACATATAGATGGAGAATAAAAGTGGACCTAAAACAGAACCTTGGGGAACACCATTTGTAATGTTTAACCACGCGAGAGCATTGGGACCTTTCAGAGAGGTAGTTCACAAACCACCCCACTGCATGGCTGGATATGCCAATCCTCTCCAGCCTCTGCTTCAGGATATGATGATCGACGGTATCGAACGCTTTGGAAAGATCAATAAACAGAGCTGCACAACTCTGCTTTTAGTCCAAGATATCCGCAATATCATTCACCACTTTCATTGTCGCAGTGATGGTGCCATGTTGCTTTCTGAAACCTCACTTAAGTAAAAATGACATCCTGTAAACATCAAAGCACGTTTACCTGTTCACTCACTAGGCTTTCAAGAACCTTGGCCAGAACTGATAATTTAGAGATGGGTCTATAATTAATTGGAAGAAGGCACAGTGCAGGACTCCTGGCTCCAATTTATCTGACAAATCTGTTTCACATAAAGGTGTTCAGGGAAAAATGCCAACAAACTGACTTGGTGTAAAGTAAAAAACTAAAACTTTGTATCTCAGATTGCACATTTCTGTCTGCAAGCAAAACATACTCTGTATGCAGCATATTTCTGTATTGATCTAAAAGCTCTGTACCCAAGGCTACAGCTAAACAACATGTTTCTTTAAACTTGCATAAACACTCCTAAATGGGTTCCACACTGCTGCTGCTGCTTTTAAAGCTGAAAGAACAGATAGAAAGACCGCTGGCAAATCATATTTTCGCTCAGAGCGTTTGAATGACTTTGACCTTTGTCAGCCCCCTCACAGGTAAAGAGCTTCCTTCTGCAGAGTTGCAACAAACTCACAGGAACATAAAAGGCTTTTTCCCCCCTGGTGAGCAGGCAGAAATGAGCTGTTCTGTAACAAAGAGCAGCGAAGTGATGGCCATCCTTATTTCCATACTCTCCCCCCAAAAAAAAGGAAAAAATGCAGCAACAAGGACGAAGAAAGAGAATACACTTTTTTTCCATGGAAATAGTTACATTTCACTCATCTGATTCCTTCTGGGAAATCAAATTGCTCCAACAACAACAAAAAGTATAGCTGACATCTTGGGTTTGAATGGGTTAATCAGTGTCGCATGTTTTTCCACTTTCTATCTGACATCAAAGCAAATGGAAATGTAATCATAAAGAAGTTGAACACCAACAATTTGCCTTTGCAGGACTACTCTCCACTGGCGGCTCCATCTTTGACTCAATAGGTGGTTATTTACCAACAGACTATTAATGTTCCCAGCAATTACAGGTGCTGTGTGAGTGGGAAGATGATGAATGAGGATTACTGCGTGTCACAATAACACGTATTAAACCTGATGGTGCAGAATAATCCACAATGTTTCACTTGCTTGAAATGATTTACTACATAAATGCGCCACTGATTATAAATGAATGGTATTTAAATTCATATCACTGCATTATTTACTGACCCTTTCTCATCCCCATCTGGTGCAGTGGTGCCATGACATTTAACAGCTCTGAGGTAAGCAGGCGGCCATTTCATTTGAAGCCGGTCCATGCCCCGGGGACAGAGAGAGAGATGAATGAAGGCACGAAGATGAAGGTTTCATGTCTCATTGCTTTTATTGGGTTTCTACAACACACACGTAAGCATGATCAAGCATTAGGGCATCAGCACACACAGATGTAAGAGCAATCACAGCTGCAAAGCAATACAACATTTAAAAATAAGCATCAAAGGCAGGCTGTTCGATAAGAATCTTTTAATTATATTTATAGAGCATGTATTCTAATTCAGGTCACATCTATTGATCTGCACAGTCAATATAAAACAGAGTTTGTTTCTTATGAGACTGCTTTACTTGGATCCCTGCCTGGGCGCTGATCAATTCTGATGTTATAAGAACACTGTGGGGATTTCAAAAGGTTCAGCTTCAAAACATCACGACTGGAATTACTGTCACGTCAGCAGAACAGCGAGTCCTACAAAATGAATGGCAAATAATGTTTGGCATTGCCTTAAAGTCAATACAAAAAGTTATGAGGCTTTTTTTCTGGTCTGCCAGAGATCACATTCTTTCTTTGCCATTGAATGAAACCATGTAATTTGAAGGGGATTGTTTATAGTGACAAATACAAAAAAGTAATCCCTTGACCGTAACTTTCCCATAGTTCAATGAAGCCATTGAACATCCTTTCAGCTAGTTGTTCTGTTTTTTGTATGCAACTTTAATCTTTACATTTAGTTTTTCTGTGTTCATCTGCATTATCTTAGTCCCAGGCAGCTGTTTCCCAAAAAAGATAAATCTGGTAAATCTACGGTTTTCTCACTGCTCAATACCAAACAGTTGACTTGTTACGAGACCTTACCAGTATTTAGGCATCGCCACAAGTTGAAAAGCTGATGATAATCACCAGAGCAGTCTGTTGCTCTAATTGTTGGGTCTTGGGATCTGCAGGTTAATTGACAGACGGAGAGCAATGAATTGTTCTGTTTTGAATCTTTCTGATTGCAGTAAACAGTAAATGAATCTAGCTTTGAATGATAGCACAACAGAAGCCAGGCTGCATTTTAACAGGAGGAACCAAGATAAATGATTTGCAGCACAGACGTAACAGACTCTTATAGTCTTCCTGAAGCACTTCTTCTGACAAGACAACATTCATCACGTTACTAAATTGCTAAAGTATTTTTGCTACAATGGCATCAACCACTGTACTTGTGTATATCAAACAATACAATAGATAGAAGACTATAACTGACTACAGGAAGTTACTCTGACAGCCTCTGCTGTAATATGCAGTTTAAAATACACAAACTAGAAAAAACTCAAACAAATCTTTAGATTAAAGAAACACCACTAGCATTTTTAAACCACTCCAATCACAATTTCACTATCTAATGACAGCAGCTATTTTAGATAAAGCATGTCAGAACATAAGATAAATTGCTTTGATTAAGTCTCCCACCTCAAGTTTTAAGTATTTCTCTCTGAGATGAATGACAACTCCTATGACGCAAATGCTTTGCCTGCCTTAATGTCTTCTAAATAATAGAAAATAATACACCACAGAGAGGTCTGAGAGCAGAGGAAGAGAGGAACGTTTTTCCTCTCATTTCTCCTTCGGAGTGGCATTCATCACCATTAGGGTCCATTAAGATGAGTTAGTGCTCGTTTGGCAGCGGTGTGCCAGCAGGCATCTGTAGTTTGCCACCAGCGTATACACTTGCTGTAACAGATTAAATGTGGATTTTGGGTTAGGAACGGAAGAAAGGTAGGATGGCTAAGCAGGGCAAGAAAGGACTGTGGTTGTGGTCGATTTGTCAATTCTGCTTAGGAAGGTTCCTAACAGAGGAAAATGACCTGGAAGTAGCCATGATGAGCTGTTCAAATTCTCTTAAAGGTCACCTATTATGCAAAATCCACTTTTTCATGTCTTGTATACATAAACATGTGTCCCCTCTGTGTAAAGAGATTCTGAACGTTTCAGGAAAAAAGATTCGCTCACTTTTTGTCCTGATCCATTTATATAAAAACCTGTCTGAAAATGAGCTGATCAGATTTTGGCCACTTTATGATGTCATAACGTTTTTTTGGGCTCGTGTAACCATTAGCCAATAACCAACCAAGGTAACACCCCCCACCTTATCACCTGAATCTCCTCCTAGAGCACCATTGTGTTCTTTTTAACCAAATATCTCTCAGAGGGGTGTGGGGAGTGGCTCCTTATTTTTCATCTAAAGTAAGGGACAGAGAATCAGCACTTTTGAAACATGGCTGAAACGGAGGGGATTATGGGATGCTGCAATTATCTGTTATTTCTGTATTTCGAGCCAAACACTTCAGAGACATGTTTTGTATATATCTGAGACCTATAATATATAGATGAAAAACAGTATAATATGAGACCTTTAATGATAAGGAAATGAGCTTCAGTTTTCCTTGTGGTTAGGTAAAAACTAAAAGTCTGATAGGGGCAGCAATGCAAAGCAAGGTACAGTGAACAATCAGAATCATCCAAGATTTGAAGTCCTCAAAGTTGGCTAAGGTGAAGGCTTAAAAACAACTGAAGCTTGAAGCACGATGTGTTGGACAATGAAGAGAAAAGACTAAAGCTGAATGTCTTCCGTTTCACCGGCCCTGAATACTTTTTATTTTAAATTGTTGACATTTACTCATCCTCCATCCGGTAACTGCCTGCCCAACCTATCAGTGTCCTACCTGTCCAGCTTCTACACCCACACACAAACTCGCCCCCCACCTATTTTTGAGCTGCTGGTCATATCTGTAGCTAAAGACGAACCTCTTTTTAATGATGTCTCAGGGCGGATAGGCACATCATAATTCTCTGGCAGAGACTGGAGACAAACACCCTCTCCTTCCCTTAACAGTGTCTCTGCTGCTCTCAGATAAAGATACTTTTTTTCCCCCTGATGGTCAGTGTCAATTAAAGCAGCTGGAGATTGCCACACTTACCTTTGCAGGGTGCATTTAATACACAGAGGGAAACAACAGGTATGGTTGTATAGAGAGACACCATGAAGGATATGGAGAATTTGTTTCTAAAAAGCTGCTATTGACTCTTAAAAAAGGTGGCCAATTTGACGTGTTTACAGCTAATTCATCTTCTGAACAAAAATATAAAGTTTATGGATAGAAGATATATTTCTTATTTTCAATACGAGGGGTCTTAAAAACACATTATTTTCATTATTGATTCAGATAAATATTTTCTAAAATAAACGATTTGAAGTAATTAGTTTGCAATTCTGTATCCTTTCAAATCCCTTTTCTATGGCAAATTAAATCCAAATAACCTTTTAGGTCAGGTTGGCCGTCTTCTTCCTCTTGTATTGTATTTTCATGTTATTTAGATTTGCTAAATCAATAGGTGTATGTGTAGCCAAGACTATATTAACTTTTAAATTGCTGTGAACTAAACGACAGACTGCACCAACAACCTTTTTTCTTTATAATAAGGTTATATGTATATAAATGTTCATGGAACAGTTTCTATACACGCATGGTAACTTCATAAAGCTGTGTATCCATCAGATAACGTAGGAAATAAAATAATATCCTGGGTACTAATGAATGGTTTCCTTTGCATGAGTGCTCAGGTGATATGAATCAGTTTCATCCTTTATTACGTTATCTGTTTACAGCCTTCCTGTTGCTAGGGAGCAAACAGCCACAGTATTTCAGTCTGTGCCAATGAGCAGGTCCGGCGCCACAGTGGTCTGAATGGAGTCGGACCGCACCAGCGCGGCTGAGTCCGTTCTGTTACCTTTCCATCAATGTTGGTTATCTCTCACACTCAAAAGACATCTTACTGCTATTGACCAAGACGCTGCTCTGCAATATTGGGGCTGGGCTAAATGCAGAAGATGGACGACCCAGCAAGGAATAATCAAATATAACTTAACTCAGCTAAATTGCTTCATACAACCCATTACTTTTCAATTCAATACACTTGGAGATAATGTGCACTGTAAAAACCAAGAGCAGAGGAGGCACCGCTTCAGAAAGGGCGGACATAACCGAGCGGTGACCTTCAGATCTTCATAACTAGTTTAAAGTCTTCTTCCAAACAGCATGATTCTCATTTCATAAATGATGGTTCCAACTCAGTAAAAGACAATAAAGAGGGGTATGTTTTATGATGGGCTACCTTTGTGTTCAACAGTTCATGAAAATGTTAAATTGTATTGTTCAGCCAACTAATTATTTTTCCAGCGTTCAGATTCACCCTCTGGTCTCAAATCACAGTGGTCGAAACGACAAACTCAAGGCTTCAAAACTGTAGTTTGTTTGACATCACAGGGACTTTTTTTCGCTTCAGCCACAACACATTGCTTCTCTATGGTTACCATCTATAATGTATAACTTTAAACTAAAACTGAACACTGACATCTATGATCCAGACAATAATTAATACATAGAGGGATAGCAGCCATGCCGGGTGAAATTCAATATCTTTATACTTCCCCTTATCGTAGGCAGAAGAGTACAGTGGAAAGAAAGAGGGGGATGAGACAGATCTGAGGACAGCTGATTGGTCCCTAAGGTCCAAAGAAAGGACACAGTTTTGACTAAAAGCTGACCATGCTATCGCGCATCACAATCAATGTCTCATTCCTCTTTTTCTTCTGCAGTTTTTCCCAGATTACTCTCTGCTTGTTTAACCAACTGTCACACTGGCTTTGATAAAAACACTGACAATGAAACTCAGCATTTTGGAACAACAAATTCATATCATCCAGATGTTACTCAGCCTTCTGTGACAACACAGCCTTTCAATTCATAAAATCAATCTGATAGAAAAAGTATATTCATTTAATTGCAAGTTACCATGTCAGGTGTGCCATTTGCATTGTTGCACATGTTTAAGAAAAACAACATGTGCTCATGTAACTTATGATAAAGTGAGAATGAAATTATTAATGTTACAGTATCTTACACAATTAATAATTAGAACAAAGAGAAACAAAATGTAACCTACCTTTATGTTGTCAAAGGATGATTTGTTGGTGACGTCATACAGCAGAAGCAACGCTAAAAGAAACAGAAAAGTTTATAGTTTAAAAAATACTTTGACTGCAAATGTATATTGGAAGGGTTAATCCAATATTTAACCTTGATGTCTCAACCTTCAAAATTAAAACCATGAAAGATTTAGATTATTTTCACTCTGTGCCCGAGGCTGAGCCAATTGGTCTCTGTCTCTTGACTCTGTCAAAGTTCTGCATCACAATCAGCTAAAGTTGATCCAGAAAAAGAAGTTAAAGTAGGAAATGTACTACACATTGTTAAAGGAAAGTCGCTGCAAAACATGGAGCATCCAAATGGCCGAGCTGGAGTCACTGTGTACATTTGACAAACCTCAACCTTCAAATTGAGCATTGTTAGATTTGCCCTAATCAATAACAGTGCTGTCAACATGGCCGCTCTGATGGGACTCAACATTTGACACTGTGGATTATCCTGAGTGGAAGCTGTGACCTGAAATAACACAGCAGCAGCGTGGTGACATGTTGAGAGATTGTCTTTCATTTGTCCAACTTGTTTAAAGCCCTGTTGAACTGATCTTGAGCAAGCTGACTCATTACCATCCATTCTTTAAGTTTCCCTGATCTAGCTACATTTGTGCATTTCACGTGGACACACAAAAACGAAAGTGAATACCAATATTATGATAATAAATTAAGGCATGTGGTCAGTCTAAAGTAAAAAAAAAAATCACATATAGCTAATGGCAGGCACAATGTTTTATTGAATATGATAGGATTGTCAAACTTCACTGATTTATCTCCCACACAGCGCACATTCACCACTTATAATCGTCTCTCTCCGTCCTTTTCCATAGCCTCTACTAACAGTCGCTCACCCTCCCACACTCATCCTCTCTTTAGATTCACCAACACTTTTATAAACCATTAAAACAGTTAGAGCTGACCAAGTAAGCCGAGGTCTTTTTAGGACACCAAGTAGAATCAGTCCCAACATATGCTCTATTTATTTTTACCAAAACAAGCCTCTTCTTGTGAGATGTAAAACCAGCCCATCATTGATCCCTCCAGTAAAACACAAAAGGATAAAAGAAGACAATCCACTACATTAACCATAACATTACTAATTGTGTGACATATGTGCTATAACTAACAAGTTAAATAAATCTAAGACAAAAATGTAAAAAATATTGCTCATCACTTTAATCTTCCTGCATATAACTTGGGTGTATCATTTTCTGATTCTACAGCAATATATTGCACTACCTACTTGTAGAAGTACCTCTGCCACACAGCACTTACAGATTGTTATAATAGTCGAGGCGTAGCTTGGCCCGAGGTCTGCTGGCGTTTCACAGAGATATTTTGATGTAGACAGATGTACAGTCTAGCTTTAAAGAGACAGAAGTCACCGGGGGATAACCATAAAAAACTACTTGTGTTGTATGATCCGTTCACTGTGGTGATACGAGGATGGACTAAAGTACACTCTGCAGATAAAAACTTGAGTTTGTTTTCAGAGTTTATAGGGATCACAAAGGGAATGACAGTGTATCTACATTGTGTAGAGCAGAGTAGATAGAACACTTTTTTGATTTTGTTTGATTGAAATATTTAAAGCTGGGGAAACCAAAGTAGCAGAGCCTTTTTCAGAAATTTTAAAAGCTTACTGACAAGAGTCACGTTAGATGAAGTTGCAGTGAATCACAGGCACCATCTACATTGCCAAAGGCACAGAAGACATTCATTTACATAAGGGTGTCAAGCTCTCATAAATTCTACCATCACCGCCAATAAAGTTTGACGGTCTGAATTTAACCTTGAAATACCAGAGGCTATCTCTAATTATTTTTCTCACTTCAGCTCCAGAACAGCCAGGTGAGGAGGGGATGTGTTTAAAAGAGGTCACATCTCTTGGGATTTTTTGAGATGCTTGATGTTTTCTGTTCAGTGGTACAGATAGTGCAGCTGCCTGAACTTATCCTGTGATATGCTTCATGGTGGTAATGGAAAAGCCATTTTAAATCCTGACACTGAAATGTCTAAGGCTGCACTTCAAATATGTAGGATGTGTTTTTCAGATGACGGAAAGTTCACGGGCGTCGTGCCTTAAACTGGACCTGCTAAAAGTTTTCCAGGGTCTCCTTCCTCCAGGAGACAGACAAATAAATCTTGCTTTATTAATACAAGGTAAGGCCAATACGGGACATGCATGAGAACAACACACCGACACAGATCAGTTTATACTACAAATCATGTTCTGACAACCTGTCCCTGTTGCATACACTTAAACAGATTGTGCAGACACATAGAAACCTCCCTTTGATCACACAGAGATCAATGACTGCCTGGAGATTAAAAGACAGAACCAAGCGATGCATTCTCAATATGATTGAGACACAAAGACAAACACATACTGCAAAATTGTGTCAGCATAACCTTCATTTCCAGCTTCAATACTTTCAACTGGCTGCTATATTTTCAAAACTGCAGTACTGGATGTGTAGTTATAAATTGTGTAATTTCTACTTTAATATTGAATATTTGAATGCATGCTTTTTAATTAATACCAAAGCTATCTTTGACTCTTTACTTGCTGTAACAAATGTAAATGTCTCATCTGTGGGATGAATAAAGGTATTCTGATTCATTCCATTAGCAGGTAAAATCTTTTAGTTCTTCTCATCTCTTATTGAACCATTTTCACTGAAACACTTGTTCTGTATACTCTTCAGCAGGAGTGTGAGTGATATGGGAAAAACCTCCACAGAAAATGTAGTTTAGACTCTGGGGGGGGGTGAAACCGATCCTGTATAATAGCTTAATAGGCCTTTAAGTGCTTTCAGTGTTTCCCACAGAATTTGATTTTATTTGTGGGGGCACCGCACAAAAAAAGAAAAGTCAAAGGCCCCTTAACCTATTTGGGTGGCCCACGTATCCACCCCCCCTCAAATAAGATAATACATGCAAGTTAATACTGTAAGCAACGTTCTTGTTGCTCTGTGTTGCATTGTTAATGAGTGAGACACACCGGAGTTGAGGATCTGTGGGGTTTATTCTCCCAAAAATATAATCTACAATTTAGGCATTTAGCAGAGGCCTTATTCCAAAGCGACTTACAGTGACCATGACCAATTACAGGGACATTCTCCCTGGAGTAACCGAGGGCTAAGTGCCTTACTCAAGGGCAAGTGGTGTTCCAGGCAGGATTTGAACTCGCAAGCTTCCGATCATCAGCCCACCTCACTATCCATTAGACCACCAACAAAAAAAAAAGAAGAAAAAAAAAGAAGAATAATACTTTTTTTTTTTTTTATGAGATCCATTTGTGGCGGACCATATTTAATTGTGGCAGCCCGCCACAATAAATCAATGTATGGGAAACACTGGCTTTTATATACAAATATTCACTGATAGTTGGAATAATGACTCCCAGACTGTGGCCGTCTTCTGCACATATGTTGTCCACATAATTTGGTTGAATGGTATACTTATCCATGTGGTACCCTTTGATGTAGCCTATGTAGGTATTATGTATTTTATTTACGCGTATATCTCGCTTTAAAACCATGTGCAAATAGAAATTGAAGTAACAGGCTTTGTATGTGACTTACTTTGTTTTCTCCTGACATAAATGAAACTAGATGGTTAAGGAAAGATGTAACATGACTAATCAGACCTTATTGTTTTTTCATACTGTTCAGGGTTTGGGTTTTAGTTCCTGATACAAAAGCTTATGTGGATTTTATTGAAGCAATTCACTATGAGCAGCCCTCCCTTAGTTAGAAGCTTTGTGAGAAAAACTATGTAGTCGGGCTCACAGAGATTTGACTGATTACAAATCATCAAAGAGAACATGAATCCTCAATGTGTTGTATTTCCATCCCAGGAAAGTTAAAAATAACCCTCAGCTCTTAAGAGTACGGCACAATGGAAGAAAAACAATCTCATCTACAAATCGACACCACCACTGCTGTGAATTATAACACTGGCATACACATTTATTTTCATGTCAATAGAGCAGGACTTTTCTAGAATTCTCCAAAACTAATTATCCTCGTATCTTAATGGCAAAGAACAATTGTTTAATATATAAAAAGGTATGTTAGAGCTTCCTCTGTTATGAACACTTATATAAGTCAGGTGCTGCTACAATATGTACATATCATGTGGTAAAAAATCAACACCAAAATGTTAAAACAGCACTGTTAAGAGGCCATCATCTGCTTATTAGGTTGCATGTTAAGTATGTAAAGTGCAAAACAAACCAAGATTGTTTCCTAACTCAGAAGTTAATCATCTATAATTAAAAAAACTTATAGGTGTGTATATTAATGTGTCTTACCATGGGCGTCACGGTAGTAGGCATGAGTGACACTGCGGAACCGCTCCTGTCCAGCTGTGTCCCAGATCTGCAGAGAATGAGAGAGGAAGGTTATCACCGAATAGAAAATGAAGTTCCTATCTTTTTAATAAGTCCTCTGTTTGCTCATCCATCCCACTCGAGCTCATTGTGAAGCCCTCCATTCAATTTACTCCTGTGATCCTGGCTAAGTCTAGAATATGGAAATGAGATATGCAGGACAATTGAAAAGGCAATTTTCTTGTCAATTCAGCACTGAAATTGATCAGTACTTTAAAGCTGTAGTAATTTAATTATTTTGGCGACAGGGGGCACAGCAAACTGAAAACCCAACAGTGATATATTATCAGTATAAAGCTCGTGTCTTAGCAAACGGTTACCCATGTACGAATCAGCAGACCCGTAGTAACATCATTAGTACTTATTAAGAGTCATGTTTACTAGCACCTGATTAATGTAATTGCAATATTTTACTGTATTTTGGTGCAGACCCCTTTAGCTACTGGAAACAGGGTTAACTAAAAAGGGACGAAAGGAACTCAGAACACTAAGGTTTAAGGCTGTAAATTAAAGCAACAGTTGCTAAAATCACTGACAATACACAGTGATTTGATCCATTGTTGATATAATAAATACTAGTTCTTAAATAAGTGCAGACTTAAGGTCACAGCACATCCATCATTTTTTATCTGGAGCTCAGTCTGGGTCATGATATTGAATATTAATCGTCTGTGGTCGGTGCTCTTTGTCCCCTCAACCAACCTCAGTGGAATAAGGCTAATTAAGTGTCTTTTTGCCAATCAGGCAGCAATGACAAGTACAATTTCGGCTCAAATGGCAATTACTTTTTCTACTCTTCTTAAAGCAGACCTGTGCAAGTTTACTGCATCTCACCTTCTTGCTGTAGATTTTAATCAGGCATTTTTCTGAACCCTCCCTCTTCTCCCTTCTCTCACTGAGACGTGTCAGCTTCATTACTGGTTCTGCTTTATGACCCCCACCCCCTCCAGGGCCAAGAGGCCGTCATGAAGAACGGCAATTACTGGAGGAAAAATAACTCTCCTTCTCTTTCCGTTTGGGCTACAGGGTGCTCAGCAGACTGACTGCTCTGCAATGTATTTAGTTGAGGTAAATTGGCTCAAAGGCCCACTTCACCAGCCTCCACTAACTCCTAACTCTGATCATTAGGGATGATTCACATATTTACTTTCTCTGTGAGAAATATCAAAAACACAACAATGTATTTCAAACAAGAAGGAAGTGTGGATTAGGGAAGACAAACTCAAAGCCTCATGGAAAGTATTCATGGAGATGGATAAACCCTAATAAGGGCTTTCTGTATCAGGATCATTGATTTCCTCACAAACCAAGGCCACAGACACTTTCATGTATATTGTGTGATTAGACATATGCATCACAATGCTAAAGTGAATAACAGGCACTGCTAAAGCTAAAATGGTGGGGGTTAAGAATGCCATAGGGGGCTAGACACTGATTCTTGTTTGGTTGACGCCTTTCTTTTAGCAACAACATTTACCATATACAAATTGTGTAGAAAAAGTAGTTTTTTCAAGATTAAATTAAGTTCTTACCTGGAGCTTCACCTTGACTCCATCAATGTTCAGGACTTTATTCTGGAAATGAAAGCAAGAAATCATAAGTGACAGTGCCTACATTTAAACCCTCTTTCCAACTAGCAACAACATCTTTAGTGTGTTGAGGAAACAACCTGAGGTTTCCATAAGTGGCAGACACCTGGCTGAGCCGTCTCTTCCTCTCATCTACCAGCCCCACTCTCCTCTCTATCAATATTGCATGTCTGCTCCTCACTTTGGCCTCTCCTCCTCCAGAGGATTACCCCTCTGCTCCTTCGCCTCCCTCCGTCTTGCCTTCTTAGCGAGACATTCCTCTGATCGCCACTTCGACCGGCTTCACCACACAGCAGTGAGGCTCAGCCAAATGGATGTGAGGTTTCCCATGTCAGAGGGTGACTCTAGAGAACTAGATGCACTAAGGTTAAACTACGTGCCATCAAATTGAATTAAGTCAAAATTAAGGCAGGGTTTGGTTTAAACATAACTGCTGTGCTGCTGTTATTGCACACCATTTTTTTTATATCATTGCTCTTTACTATACATTATAGTGTTTATTGGGCCAATTTGTCCTGCAGTCCAATTGCACACCTGGCCTATGAAAGGAAGTGATAAATTATCTCGGAGGCGTGAATCTGCCTCCTGCCCTGTGCCCTTCACCTCATTGATCACGCCTGATGCAACAACTGGAGGAGCACTACATATATCTGACCTACACTGTCAGACCAATGATACACTTCAACATCTTGCCCTGTTTAAGGAGGAAATTAGGGATGCAACTAAGGATTCTTTTTAAGGATGGGTATCGTTAAGGTTTTAACGGTACTGCTACTTTTATCGAGACCGCTTATCAATCCGGTCCTTTAACGGTTATTTTGAAGATAAAAAAAAGGTAAATTAACTAAACAAAAATTGTAAATAATGTGAATTTACAGAACTGTAAAATACAAACAAAAAACAAGTATTTACTGCAAAAATACAGTGGTGC
Source organism: Gymnodraco acuticeps (assembly GCF_902827175.1). Classification (NCBI taxonomy): domain Eukaryota; kingdom Metazoa; phylum Chordata; class Actinopteri; order Perciformes; family Bathydraconidae; genus Gymnodraco; species Gymnodraco acuticeps. Next base: position 2,725,758 of record NW_022990238.1, read on the forward strand.
AGAGCCAGACCCAGAACAAATCTAAAGGGAGGGCATATGATTTTCATGGGAGGGCACACAACCCTGTCACGTGCTGCGGGCCTGCGGCACAATATCAATATATATATATATATATATATATATCAAACAGCGAGGCCAACAGCATTGCGCAAAGACGCACACTTATCGCAAATACACAAATAAAGGGCAACATAGAAACCACTTTTGAAACATTGTGTGCGTGGCAGCACAAACACTGGTAAATCACGAGCAAGGCACACTGGTTACGGATGGCAGCTTCCTCATCGCTGCACTCGGAGAGAAATAGTAGAGACGGAGACGATGAGCTGCTGTTAGTTCTATTATGGCATTGTGCATGTCGTGAGAGGTGTATGTTGCTGTGTGGGGAATGCTTTCCATTATTTTGGCCAACTCTGCATCTTTGTGCTGCAGCGTATATTCAAACAGCGACAGGAAGAGCCCACTGCCTGAGTCGGACATACTGTGGAGTGAATCGTGGTCACCTCTGAGAGGGAGTTGGTTGACAGCTAAAAAAAGCTACAATATCAACGACAGCTGACACGTAATAACAGTTCCGTGCCAGCTGATCTGCACCAAAGTACTAATTTCCGTATTTGTTTCCTCGCGTATCTGTCTCTCTCTCTGCAAACTCTCACATGAAATATGTTCTTTTGATGCGGCATGTCTTAGCAGTCCTTTATCAGTCTGTAATGCGTGTTTCCAGTCGCAAAAACCTTTGACAGTAAAAGCCGCATCAGATGAAGACATATTGACTTTAAACTGTCTACAGGGGAAACAAAAGGCTGCGTCTGCTTTTAACAAATCTTCAAGCCATGGTCTGTTGTTGTACCATGCAGCGGCAAAAGTGCGCTTCTTTCCTGAAAACAATCTCCCTGATAACGATCCAGTTTCACCTGTTGGGTTTATTAACCCCAAGATCATCTGGGGCTGTTGGTCTTTGAGCGGTTGCTGGCCCAATAGTACCTGTTGATGTGCTGCAAAGTAGCGTCTGTAGCGGAGGCACCGGCACGGAGCAGGAGGAGGAGGAGGATGCTGGCGGGTGTGGTGCAGGGTGTGGCAATGCAGGTGGTGATGGTAGGGGCACAAGGAGCTGTGCCTCGGAGGACAGCGTTGGTGGCGGCCGCTTTGATGAGTCAAGGCTTGGGCTCGGTAACTCAACCCCGGGGTTTGCCGAGGTCAAGCTTGTGACATTAAGGCGTGCTGCTGCAACGGCAGGTGCAGGGTCGCCAGCAGCACCATCGCTATTCATCGCTATTTCATTTTAATAAATCCTTAGACCTTTTGAGCCAATTTCTGAAGTCCATTGTGTAATTCAAACAGAAATGGGAGTCTACAGAATGCACAATAAACAAATCCAGAATAGGCAGCAGAGTGTGACGCTGTGATTGGTCTAAATGTGGACGAATCACAAATCACAACAGACACATGAATTTATTTGACGTAGCCTGCGATTTTTTTTTTTTTTTAGTTACTATCTGACATCACATACATCGTAGCATAAAAGTTCACAGTATATTTATAACAAAATTTTTTTTTTTAAAATTTTTATATATAATAAAAATCGTGTTTATTGGGGGAGGGCAAGAATGTCAAATGGGAGGGCCTGGCCCTCCCTGGCCCTCCCACGGCGCCGGGCATGTACAGAGCAACACAGGTGGGGCAGACCGGTATGCTGCAAAAGGTTTGCTGCCGAATGGTTCTACTGGGAAGATTAAGGTATACATAACATACCTGACATGGAAACGTTACTCAAATGTTTTGGACAAATTGCTCGTGTTACCACCCTTACATGCTAAACTCTTATTGCACTTTTGGCAACGAGCATTGTCCACATCGACAAGGGTCAAGTTTAACCACACCTTTTAGCGTTTAGTTCTCTCTGCCATTTCCGCTGTGTGTGTGTTGCATGCATGTAGCAGCCGCGTGTGTGTGTTGCATGCATGTAGCAGCGTGTGTGTAAACTCCGCCCCCTCACACACAGATGGGAGAGAGATTTTTCGATTGGAAAGATCGAAATCAGACAATTTTTTTGTCTTATTGCATATAAGAAACGGAGTTGGCGAAACTAAAACTGCAATATAATGTTTATGTAGCAATAATACATATGACATTAAATGTCTCCAGTACCGATAAAAAGACCGATAACGTCGGAGCTTAACGGTCCCTAATTATTTTCCTTATCAATTAATTTGCAGATTTTCTCAATTAATCATTTCGGTATAGAACATCAACAACAAGTTAAAATAAGTTCCCTGTGCCTAATGTGGTGTCAATCTCTTGGTATACCCAAACAAAATCTATTTACTAACAAATAAGAAATAAAAGGAGCAACATGTCACCTCTGAGAAACGGTTATCAGAATGATTTGTCTTTTTTGCTTGGAAAAGTAAATGTGTATGCCAATAGTTTGCGGTAGGTCGTAAACCAAAGTTGGATAACGCATTTGAATCAGTAGAGTACCATCCTGAGGGAGATCACAAAGGTCTGTACCAAATCTCATAGCAATCAATGTTATTTATATAATTTTGGCATCTGCTTACTAGGTTAAAGAGATATATTATCCTCCTCATCCTCGGATGCATGTAACAAACTTAATTAAAGTCCATTCAGAAGTTGAACTATGTTACTAAATAACAGATGTTTGTGTTGTGGTGGTGTTGGAGGACAAGGGATCATCAGAGTCAGTGGGATTCATCCTCTGGGAACCATGAATATAACATTGATTGTACAATCATGGGCCAACTCTAGAGTGGCTGAAAATGACTGTACATTTGCCTATGTTTTGTCTTCAATGTCTCTAGAGGACATGATTCTAAAATAAATGACAGTCCTGGACATACAGTGGGGCAAAAAAGTATTTAGTCAGCCACCAATTTTGCAAGTTCTCCCACTTAAAAAGATGAGGCCTGTAATTTTCATCCTAGGTACACTTCAACTATGAGAGACAGAATGGGGGGAAAGAATCCAGGAAATCACATTGTAGGATTTTTAATGAATTAATTGGTCAAATAAGTATTTGGTCACCTACAAACAAACAAGATTTCTGGCTCTCACAGACCTGTAACTTCTTCTTTAAGAGCCTCCTCTGTCCTCCACTCGTTAACTGTATTAATGGCACCTGTTTGAACTCGTTATCAGTATAAAAGACACCTGTCCACAACCTCAAACAGTCACACTCCAAACTCCACTATGGCCAAGACCAAAGAGCTGTCATAGGACACCAGAAACAAAATCGTAGACCTGCACCAGGCTGGGAAGACTGAATCTGCAATAGGTAAGCAGCTTGGTGCGAAGAAATCAACTGTGGGAGCAATTATTAGAAAATGGAAGACATACAAGACCACTGATAATCTCCCTCGATCTGGGGCTCCACGCAAGATCTCACCCCCGTGGGGTCAAAATGATCACAAGAACGGTGAGCAAAAATCCCAGAACCACACGGGGGGACCTAGTCAATGACCTGCAGAGAGCTGGGACCAAAGTAACAAAGGCTACCATCAGTAACACACTACGCCGCCAGGGACTCAAATCCTGCAGTGCCAGATGTGTCCCCCTGCTTAAGCCAGTACATGTCCAGGCCCGTCTGAAGTTTGCTAGAGAGCATTTAGATGATCCAGAAGAGGATTGGGAGAATGTCATATGGTCAGATGAAACCAAAATAGAACTTTTTGGTAAAAACTCAACTAGACGTGTTTGGAGGAGAAAGAACGCTGAGTTGCATCCAAAGAACACCATACCTAACATGGGGGTGGAAACATCATGCTTTGGGGCTGTTTTTATGCAAAGGGACCAGGACGACTGATCCGTGTAAAGGAAAGAAAGAATGGGGCCATGTATCGTGAGATTTTGAGTGACAACCTCCTTCCATCAGCAAGGGCATTGAAGATGAAACGTGGCTGGGTCTTTCAGCATGACAATGATCCCAAACACACCGCCCGGGCAACGAAGGAGTGGCTTCGAAAGAAGCATTTCAAGGTCCTGGAGTGGCCTAGCCAATCTCCAGATCTCAACCCCATAGAAAATCTTTGGAGGGAGTTGAAAGTCTGTGTTGCCCAGCGACAGCCCCAAAACATCACTGCTCTAGAGGAGATCTGCATGGAGGAATGGGCCAAAATACCAGCAACAGTGTGTGAAAACCTTGTGAAGACTTACAGAAAACGTTTGACCTCTGTCATTGCCAACAAAGGGTATATAACAATGTATTGAGATGAACTTTTGCTATTGACCAAATACTTATTTTCCACCATAATTTGCAAATAAATTCTTTAAAAATCAGACAGTGATTTTCTGGATTTTTTTTTCTCATTTTGTCTCATAGTTGAGGTATACCTAAGATGACAATTACAGGCCTCTCATCTTTTTAAGTGGGAGAACTTGCACAATTGGTGGCTGACTAAATACTTTTTTGCCCCACTGTATATCACCACATGAATCCACCACATGCATTTCCTATGTTCATTGAGCTGGCGATGTCTGAAGAAGTTAGGTCATGATGTTTTATTAACCACATTAGGCCTCCCACTATGCATGTGGGGAACACATCACCTGGTGCCACAGCAATGCTCTTCAGCACCCCCCCACCTCCATCCTTCCTAAGTTGTTCCTGCGAGCCGCTGCTGCCCTTTTAATTCATCGATGCCCGAGGAGGAACAGAAGATATTCAACCCCGACAAGTTGCTGCTAATCTCCCAGCCGAGCACTTGGAAAGAGATACAGCCTTAGTTGACGTGTTCGGTTGATTAACTTCCCCGAGAGTCCTAAAGGGGGAATCTCATGCATATTCACAGACAAATCGAGCTGTAGTTCGTATGCCCTGATAGGCATCAGTCTCAAAAGACGGTCTCCCTGTTGTTGTTGTCACCAAAACCAACCTACGATGTGTTCCGAGGCTTCATAAATATTTAGTGACCTCGAAAAAGATGCTCATGATAGCACCGTGAGGATTGGGGGGGGGGGGGGGTAAAGTCTGGCTTGATTGCATTGATAATTATGTTGGATTTGTTAAGTGGAATTACTTTAAATCAACCAGAACAGGATAGAGAGATTTAGTGAGAACAAAGGCTGACTGAGCAGGATAAAAAAAAAAGTATCGGAGCAGTTTGTATGACTAAGCCTACTGTGGTAAAATGAACAGGTAGGCTTAGAGGAATTAAATTATAGTAGATTAAAGACTGTTAATCAAACATCCAGCAACACTGTCTCCACTTCACTTTCAAAACTTTTTCAAGCTTTAACATCTTACAAGCAGACACAGCTCAGCCATGTGTAGTTACAATTTACAAAAACGGGAAACCAGAGAAGCTTGCACCACCTTCTCTTCAATTGTGGACTTAATCCATGACAAACTGGAGTTGAGACCAGGAGGCGGAGTCGCAGTCTTACACGCTTCTCTGCGCTCTCTCCTAGGCAGTCATCCATAGGAATCCCGAACCCAATAAAATACCCAATATCAGCGGTGTGTGTGTCTGCCCAAGGACAAGTTAAGGTAAAACCTAATAGAGGTGTCATACATAATAACCTAATAAAAGTAAATGTAACAACTACTACGGTGCAACAAAACAGGAATATTAAATGTGGTCTCTTAAACACAAGATCTCTAGCATCTAAAGAAATATTGGTAAATGATTTAATATCAGATTATAATATTGATATATGCTGTCTCACTGAAACTTGGTTGAGACATGAAGAATATGTCAGCATAAATGAGGCCACTCCACCAAGCCATATCAATACTCATATTGCCCGAGGCACGGGCCGAGGAGGTGGAGTTGCAGCAATCTTTGACTCAAGTTTACTTATCAATACTAAACCAAAATTAAATTATACCTCCTTTGAAAGTCTCGTTTTTAGTCTTACGCATCCGACCTGGAAAACTTTGCAGCCAATCTTATTTGTTACAGTGTACCGTGCACCAGGTCCTTATTCAGAATTCTTATCTGAATTCTCTGAGTTTTTAATCAACTTTGGTACTTAAAACAGATAAAGTAATTATCGTAGGTGACTTTAATATTCATGTTGACGATGATAAAAATAGCCTTACTGTTGCATTTAACTCTATATTAGATTCTGTTGGTTTTTGTCAGAGTGTAAATAAACCAACCCACTGCTATAATCACACTCTCGACCTTGTTCTGACTTATGGTATTGAAATTGAGCAACTATTAGTCGAACCGCATAATCCTGCTTTATCCGACCATTTCTTAGTAACTTTTGAAGTACTGTTACGAGACTACAAAGCATTAGTCAAAAGCTCCTGCAGCAGAAACCTATCTGTTAGTGCTATAGCCAAATTTAAGGAAGAGATTCCACCAATACTTAACTCGATAGCATGTCTGCATGTAAGGGAGGAAACTTATACAAAATGTACACCACCCCAAATTGATCATGTTGTTGATAGTATAACAGATGCGCTGCGAATAAAATTAGACTCTGTTGCTCCTTTGAAAAAGAAGAAAATAAAACAACATAGATTAGCTCCATGGCATAATGCCGAAACCCGCAAAATAAAGCAAAAGTCGAGACAACTTGAAAGGCTATGGCGTTCCACTAAACTTGAAGAATCTCGTTTAATTTGGCATATTACTCTCAATGAATATAAGAAAGCACTGCGTAAAGTGAGAGCAGACTACTACTCTTCATTAATAGATGAGAATAAGAATAAAGCAAGATTTCTTTTCAGCACTGTAGCCAGGCTGACAGAGAGCCACAGCTCGATTGAGCCTTCTATTCCCATAGCACTCAGTAGTAATGATTTTATGTGCTTTTTTAATGATACAATTGTTACTCTTAGAAACAAAATTAATGACCTCTTGCCTTTGACCAGTATAGTGTTATCAACAGCTCCCGGAAACGTAAGTTCTAATATTACACTAGATAGTAAACTAGAATGCTTTTCAGCCATTAACCTTGAACAATTAAATGCAATGATTCTCTCTTCTAAACCATCAACGTGTATGTTAGACCCAATTCCAACTAAGCTGTTGAAGGAAGTTTTTCCATTAATTAGCACTTATTTATTAAATATTATGAATATGTCTTTATTATCAGGCTATGTTCCACAATCATTCAAAGTAGCAGTGATAAAACCGCTTCTTAAAAAGCACAACCTCGATCCAGAGGTTTTAGCCAATTATAGACCTATTTCCAATCTTCCGTTCCTCTCAAATTCTTGAGAAAGCGGTCGCAAAACAGTTGTGTGATTACTTAAAAAACAATGATTTATTTGAAGATTTTCAGTCTGGCTTTAGAACACATCATAGCACAGAAACAGCTCTGGTTAAAGTCACAAATGACATTCTAATAGCCTCTGACAAGGGATGTGTCTCTATTCTTGTTTTGCTCGATCTCAGTGCTGCATTTGATACTATCGACCATGATATCTTATTGCAAAGACTAGAGCACTTAGTTGGCATACAGGGAACTGCTTTAGACTGGTTTAGGTCCTATCTATCTGAACGCTCTCAGTTTGTACGTGTCAATGATGAATCTTCCACGCAAACCAAAGTTAGCCATGGAGTGCCACAGGGCTCAGTGCTCGGACCTATTTTGTTCACATTATATATGCTTCCGTTAGGCAATATTATAAGGAATCATTCTGTACATTTTCATTGTTATGCGGATGATACTCAACTATATTTATCAATCAAGCCTGATGAAATTAATCATCTAAATAAAATTCAAGACTGCCTTAAGGACTTAAAAACGTGGATGACCTTAAACTTTTTGATGTTAAACACGACCAAAACTGAAGTTATTGTACTTGGCCCGAAGAATCTACGAAACAAATTATCTAAAGATATACTAACTATGGATGGCATTAATTTGGCCTCCAGTGAGACTGTAAGGAATCTTGGTGTTATATTTGATCAGGATTTATCCTTTAACGCCCACATAAAATCAATTTCAAGGACCGCCTACTTCCATCTACGTAACATTGCAAAAATCAGGCATATCTTGCCTCAAAACGATGCAGAGAAACTAGTCCATGCATTTGTTACTTCAAGGCTGGATTATTGTAACTCTTTATTATCAGGGTGTACCAAGAAGTCAGTCAAGTCGCTTCAGCTGATTCAAAATGCTGCAGCTCGTGTACTAACCAGAGTTAGGAAAAGGGACCACATTACTCCTGTTCTGGCTGCCTTACACTGGCTCCCTATAGAACACAGGATATAATTTAAAATTCTTCTTCTCGCCTACAAAGCCCTTAATGGGCAGGCGCCATCTTACCTTAAATAACTCATTTTACCCTACTGTCCTACTAGGGCATTGCGTTCCAAGAATGCAGGGTTGTTGGTTGTTCCTAGAGTCTCTAAAAGTACAATGGGAGCCAGAGCCTTTTCTTATCAAGCTCCACATTTGTGGAATCAGCTTCCAGTTTGTGTTCGGGCGGCAGACACCCTATCCGTTTTTAAGAGTGCGCTTAAGACCTTCCTTTTTGATAAAGCTTATAGTTAGGGCTGATTAGATTCAGCCCCTAGTTTTGCTGATATAGGCTTAGTTTGTCGGGGGACATCTTACTTCTTCCTTCTCTCTGTCTATACCTGTGTACTCTCATGTTCCGATTAACCTAGCTTCCCCAAATTTCTTTCTTTTTGGTGTCTATATACGCCGGGATCCGGAGTCATGGATGATCCTGCGCTCCTCTGTCCTGGATCGCGAGCCCTGGATCTTGAGTCGTGGCTGTGGTCCTGGATCATAGGTCCTGGATGGATATCCTCGTGGATTCATCTTCCTATTATACACACATGAATTTCCAAACATTTGGACTACCTATGTTGCAAATGTATTATCTTTTCAATTTACACACGGCATCTATTGCACGTCTGTCCGTCCTGGGAGAGGGATCCCTCCTCTGTTGCTCTCCCTGAGGTTTCTCCCATTTTTCCCTTTAAACTGTGGGTTTTCTTCGGAAGTTTTTCCTTGTACGATGTGAGGGTCTAAGGACAGAGGGTGTCGTATTGTCACTGATATTTTGTACAAACTGTAAAGTCCACTGAGACAAATGTAACATTTGTGATATTGGGCTATATAAATAAACATTGATTGATTGAATTGTATTTCCTCCAAACATAACAAATGTTTCACTGGATGTGAACCGGTTAATCTTTCCACTCCAAAAGATACATGAGTGAAAAGGCAGTAAGTACAGAATTACTGTAACAGCACTTCACAGGTATAATAAATCACAAATGCACAAGGCCTGCAAAGTGTGAGCCAATAAAACATTAATAGAAGCAGCTTGAGGCAAAGAACGGGCGCATGATGGCCACAAAAAGATTGCATAAGAGACAAATATACTGTACCGATTAAAAATAATGAGAGAATCTACAGTTTATAAGCAGCTGTTCCTCGATATCTCTTATTTTTTCTCTGAGAGCACAATGGTGCATAAGGCAGCCGGGCCACAACACTCACACGTCAGAAATCAAAGTAATGGGGGAAATAAGTCAAGAAGTGAGTTACATCTCTGCATTCAACCCAACTCCCAGCTGTCCAGGTTTCTAAGTCATGCTGACAGACAAACACATACAACAACATCTTCACCCTCCCTGCCTACAGACCAGAGTTTTATTAGCCCGTTTTGATGGTTATCACAGAAGAGTGCATTAATTTCTGTCATTTGATATAACAATATTAATGCAGTATTTCATTTGACCTGTTGTACATTTTATTTTTTAGATAAAAGTACCAAGATAGTACCGCTCAATCCTATTTTACACCACATACAAAGCATCTCCAATCCTCTTCATCCCTTCTCATTCCCTTCTCTCCACCTTCCTTTTTATAGCACGCTTTTTAGCAATTTTGGAGCACGTCTATCCTGCCATTAGAGATGGGCTTTGCTTTAGTAATTTTCAGCCCATAATCAGTAAACCAGTGCTAGTTATACATCCTGTAATAACATCGATACAGAATGGTCTAAAAATTGCCTCCTCTTCTCAATATCATGAATACATTGTCATCAGCATTTTAAAACCACAAGACACTCTTTTACAAGTACTTTCATTAAAATGCACTGAGTATTCTCCTGGAGACAGAAGCCCCGGCCACACGAGGACGATAACGATCGTATCTGCTACAGTTCACTATCAGATAGACGGTTCGGCCACACGAGGCTGACATGGAAACGGAGATAACGATAACAGGTCCCTATGTGGGTAGATCTGCAAATGAAGCGCTCTGGGGGGGCAAACGGCTCTGTTTACGCCTATACGATCATTTCCTGATAACGATGAAGCAATAGCACCGCCTCTCCTGCTCAGAGATCAGCTGCTGGGCTGTCAGAAGAGGGGGAGGAAAAGAGGCTCAGTTTTTTATTATATAGAGTCGTTATTCATTTGTTTTAAAGCTCAATAAATAACAAAAAAGACTTTTGACCGGCACTTTTCTAATTTTGTCCGGAAGATTTAGACTTTAACGGACATCTTGACCGGCGAAAAACAAATCTAACTGAAACTCTGCCGCACGGTCCCCTCGTCCCTTGGAAGAGGCGGAGAGGTGGGTGTTAGTCATCTGCTGGTGGACTACCGGAGAGATTTACAACAGGAGCACACGCTTGCCTCGGGGAGGGAGAAAAAGAGCCAGAGCGTCCACAGCGGAGAATAAACAGAAGGGCAACCATGGCAACCATGCGCGGGAAGTCTTCTTTGCTACTTTTGTGGCAGGACTACAGCGCCACTTCAGGCCTGGCATATGTACTACAGCGTCTCGTGTGAACGGACACGTTTCTGGTGCCTATTGCGTGTGGACGGAAGACTTTTTTGATAACGATTGCGGTGCGTTTGCGTTATCGTCCTTGTGTGGTTATAAATCACATTAAAAGGGGACCCATCATGCAAAATGCACTTGTGTACGTCTTTTATACATGAATATGTGTCCCCGGTGTGTCAGGGAACTCACCAAGTGTCAGAAAACACAACCCTCTCTTTTCCTCCATACCCAAATCTCTACAAACGGGGCTGCAACGGATCTGATACAGATTTGAAAATTCTCTGACGTCAGAAACGAGGAGCTCCGCCTATATGGGCAACTCTCCACCTATCAGGAGGAGACAGCCACGGCCATTGCCTGGCAAATGTACTACGCTGTAGTACATTTGCCAGGCCTGTAGGTGCCAGGCCTGTAGGCCTGCTTCACAAAAGCAGCGAAGAAGACTTCTCAGATTCAGCCCTTGCAAAAACAGGGCTAAAAAAGAGCAAATAGAGCGAAATGAGGCATGGCTAAAATGCATGATCTGTTTGGTATTTCGAAGAAAAAAACATCGCAGACATGTTTTATATAGGTGTGGCCCTACAATATATTATTCAAATATAGCATGATAGGTCCACTTTAAACAAGACCCATACATATTGCAACCTACATGTATAGACCTTATGGGATTAATTCATGTGTTACACTTCAGGAGCTCAGATCATGGGGTAGGAAAATGACCAGGATAAGAAGAAATGTTTTGTGTTCATCTGTCTGCTCTCACAAAACACTTTCCAGATTTTTACTCCAACGAGCATAAAGCATTTAAAATTTGACACTGTCCTTTTTTACATCCCTCCATGTTTCAGATTAAAGCTGCTCCTTGGAAAAGCCGATGGTTTGGATTTCATTGTTTTACTCTAACCTGTAGAAACACTTGGTGTGATCAAAACTCAGTCTTTTTGTGTTGCTGTATTATCGATTTTTTACAAGACTGCCATGAGGAGGTCCTAACAAGAGAATCCATCCCTGAATAGACTTCACTTTAGTGCCTCTACATTGACATTTCAACCAGATAACAGAGTTTGTTGGTAAGTTGTGATGACCGCACCGACTGTTAATGTGGAGTTTTTGATCACTAGTAATGCTACAGTGTTCATCTAGTAACAGTAGTTAATCTCTGATGTTGTGCAACCTTTGATGGATGAAGGAATTTGAATGTGCATTATACTGTATGTGTACATTGTTTTTTTATGTTCGCTTTATAAATAGTTTGCATGTTTATTAAAATCTATAAATTATATTTGTTCTACTTTATTATTATTAACTTTTATTAATTTGGTTTACCATTTAGTTATCACCATGTGTACTTGCATTTTTTTGTGAGAAGCCTAATCACGTTAAAATAAATGAAATTCAAAACAGCAAATTATAAAATGGCATTCATTTTCTGCTATTAAGCTTGAAATGAGCCTTAAATATCTTTACTGGATGAAAAAAGTGTCAAAATCTATAGTATGTCCTCGTAAAAATTATATTTTTATGTTCTGGCATCTTTGTTGAACAACATCCATCTCATCTTCCTTAATGTTTCTTCAACATTTCTGTCTTTCACTCCAGCGATGCTCTCATATTAAAACAAGTATCTTCACATCTCTTTCATGCCCTGGTTAAATATTCACGGTGCTCCTCAGGGCTCGTTCTCTGCGTCTCAGTGACATTAGGGCAGCAGGTGGCAAAGCTGCTTTTCTTTCATTACAAAGATCTCTTAAGGCAGAAATAAACCCATACCCAATACACATACTCACAAGGTAACACATGCACTCCATTGAACACAGTCAAGTTAAGCGGAATACACTTGTATTGAGGTGTGAGGCTCGTTACACACCAAAGTAGAAAGAACATCACAGCAAATCATAGAATGAGAAATAAAAACAATTACTGACGTTGCAAAAATAAAAAAATGTAAGTTACATGTACTCACAATCACTGCCTGTTTGTGCAACTGTGCCTCTGGCTCTTACTGTAGCTCCAATTTCATCCTAATTTAATTCATTTTTCATACAGTTAAAAAAACCATTACTGCCACTTGACGGCATGATGAAGCTTGGCACTGTAATTTCACCCACTCAGAGGAGGTAGGCGTGCAGACAGGCTGGCAGGTGGGTGAAAGTGGATAATGGAGAAATCAGTCAGCCATCAACTATAAATACAAAATGTATAAGGCTGGAAACAAGTGAAAGACAGATGCATAAATACAGCCGTGTGTGGCAGACTGTCAAAGATATGCACAATGACAGGAAGTATCACAGAGGAGCAGAAGCCTTCAGAAGAAGATGTAATCGAGTCAAAGCTTGATTTTTATGATGGTCCGCTATCGTCCTCTCACATGCCAGCGCTGCGGTGTTATTTCCCATCTATTAATATATTTTTTCCATCTATTATCTAGTGCTTGCTCTTTAAAATGTGCATTACAGACACACATGATGGTATCGGAAACTTTTCTCTGTCATAACATTCAAAGGCTCATTATCCAGAGGTTTATAATGGTGAGATACAGATTACTTATGGTATCAAAGCTCATTAAAGCCCCAAAATCTACAGAAGGACTACAAGCTCAATATTTAAAAAAGGCAAACACAGACACCTTAAGTCTCACCTCCTCCATGTCCTCAGGATCAGAAACGCTGATGTAAATTGACACATTATTGGACCAGCCTTTGGTCAATAGTAGTAGGGAGACTCAAACACAGAACTCCATTAGCATCCTTCAGTTTGTCAAGACATCGACCTTTCTGCTTCCCTCATTAGTTCAATTCTATTTTGACTCTGCTCATCTACAACATCAATAAAAAAAAGATGATCAACTTAAAATTTGGAACAAAACTAAAAACACTGGGTGATTAAAATCAAATGTTAGCAAAGGGCATGTAGTTCTCCAAATGGAGTCCCAGCTATGACTAGCCTTCACTTGTTGCATGAGTCACTCTCAAAAACATGACGTCTGAAGACTTTCAGCCACTTGAAAATTAACATCACACGTCAGCTAGGGTGCAAAAAGCAAACTACAGAGGGTTTTGTTTTTTTAAATGTCACAAACACATTGAATCTTTTCAATTTGTCCTAAATAAATCTATTTTCAGAGTGCCATCACTAAGGATGGACAGCCTTGAGTCAATGTTGCAAGCACAAGATTGCTCACTCAGCCTGCCTTAAGTGCGTGCTTGTATTCATGTGACGCGTGTGCGTTTGGTTTGAGTCAGTTTTGTTCAGTTAAACACTAGGACTGTAACTACCAAACATTTGTATTCATAATTTAAATGACAATAATTTTCTCAGTCAAAAATGCCCAGGACCTTTTATCCTACAACACATGCTGACGTCATCAAAATGTAATGTTTATTTTGTCTAAAGACCCAAAGATTTTCCATTTACCAGTGGTCGAAAGAGTGCTTTCTAAAAGTGCTTTTTGGGCAGAATGGCCACAGTCTGTTTTATTATAATATTGGATTTGATACTGTTGAATGGTTTCATTTGTTACAATCAAAATATAATGTTGTTCTTATCAAGTTTAAATCTGTAGCTAATAACTATAGAGTATGACAGTAAAATGTGGTGGTGTATAGAACAATATTTCATCCTAAAATGTATTAGAGTTTGAAAATTGTCACATTTTAGAACCTGCAACCATACATCGCAGCATTATAAGTTAAAATATAAATGAATAATCTTTAAAAAAAAAAAAATAGTTACAGCTCTAATCCACCCAAACACACTTTGGTCAACGGTGCCAACTTATTCATCAGTCCGTTCCTCCTTTGAAGCTTATATTTCAAGTATTTTTCTCACCGTGGGGCAAATAACCCCAGAGCTTTACAGAGAAGCTTCCTGCATCCTAAAACATGGGGGCATCAGACGGTGCCAGATTTCACGACCAATATTTGCCGACAGTGATGTAAAAGAGGCAACTAACAGTGTCTGTCTGCGGGCAGAGGAGAGAGCCAGATGCATAACAAGAGCCGCCTGCCTGGATCTCCCCGGCTTCATTAACAGTTCCACATCTGTTGAGCATTGTCATCGTGTGAGTTTGCATATTGTGTGCGCAAACACGTGTGTATCATTGACAGCCACTGCATGTGCTACTGGATGTGTTACTAAATGGAATTGAACGGAAATGACACCAGCATCTCACTGATTTCACACGAGTGAGACAGACAGCTTTTCAACATCATTTATTGTTGGAGAGATTAAAATGTAACATACTTTCAAGTTTAAAGTCTTCACATCGCACACACACTATTTGCAGCAGATGTATTCTTTTACAAATCTTTCAGTTTTTTTCCCCTTCCCATCATATCTTTAGAAAGGTAAAAAAAAAAGAAGCAGATAATGTCTCTTATTCCAGCTCAGCGGAACCTTCTAAGCTGTTATCAATGCTATTGACCACACATGGGCTCAGTCTTTCAGCGTAACCATGAAACACTGTTCACCAGAGGTTAACATTAAAAAACAAAAAAACATCTCGTGAGTAATGTGCAGTACCGGAGTCCAACAGAGAGGCAGCAGCTGTGGGACAGTAGCCTGCGTACTGCGTAGCCTTCCCTGCCCTGAAGAAGAAGTGATCCTTCGTTCGCGTGAAGAGTCTGGGGCCGTTTCTCAATCTCGAGGAAACTGGCTTCCAAGCCAATATTTCAAGGATGCTACGTCATCGAGTGCCGCCGAAGGACTGTTCCAATCTCCAGCATACTTGGAATTCCACCGAGGCCGCTTCCTTGGTTTGGGGGTAATTTCGAGGCTACACATGGGTAGACTTCGCGTCCTTAAAATCCCCACAATGCTTTGTGCACGGACCAATTTCCCCAAATCTGTGGCGGAAAATGTAAGGCAGGGCCTCTCATATGACCAGGGTCGGCTCTAGAACAAATCGAATGGGGGGGCAATCATTTACCAAGGGGGGGCACACACTGCCGTCAACAACCAACACACAAACACCAACGCAACTTCAATTTAAAAAAAACATGCTGTAAAGTCTATTGTCTTTCACACACATTGCAGGGTGTAGTGCTATTGTATAGCGCACCTATGACTTGTGCATACATGCACGGTTGTGGCTGGCACGACCACCAAAACAGAAACATATAAGGACAGAGGGTGTCGTTTTCTCATACTGATATTCTGCACAAACTGTGCTGTTGTATTTGCTGTAAAGTGTCTTTACTGTAGGTTATTTTTTATTATATGTACAGCACTTTGGCTCGACCAAAAATCGTTGAAAAATGTGCTATATAAATAAAACTTGATTTGATTTGATATGGACATAGGCCACCATATAAAAAGTGTGCAAATGTATTTAGTATCCTATCCATGTGAACATGTTTTAGGTGGGGGTGGACCTAACCTCCTCTAGGAGGGTCTGGGGGCATGCTCCCCCGGGAATATTATTTTTAAAATATTGAAGTTAAATGCATCAATCTGGTGCACTTTGAGAGCAAAATGAAGAGATCTATGGATAGCCTACACCTCTCATCCATATGAAACAGAACTGTACACAGATTTAATTTTTCTTTATGGATATTTTACTAATCATTCCCCTTTTAAACTGTATTCTTGTGTTACTGTCCGATAGTATTTCATACCCGTTTTTCATTTATTCTCTCTTTAATAACTATAATGATCATATAAAGGTATTCCTCGAAAATACTTACATAAATGGTGACCAACCGTTTGAGACCCCACTGAGATAACTTACACTAAAGTGAACTATCTAAACACTGAGAGAGTCCTTACCTCACTGAGCTGACGTTATAAGATCCTCACAGTCTGACAGGAGAGGACTCTCCTCCACCTTGGTGTAGAAACAGCCCTTTATATCCGTTAGCATAGCTAGCTAACCAGATGCTAACAACATTCCACGTTACCGCTCGCGCACTCACAAAATGCGCTCGTGCCACACACAGAGCCGAGCTTGAATGAAACACAGAGACCCATGTACTTGTACTGTATATCATATTATTTTCGATGGCTTTACTGTATAATCAGTATAACAGATGAATAGATCGCCACTGGGCTTTCATCTAAACACACAGCCACGTAATGATAACCAAAAAAAGGTCGGGGGTCATTGGTCAAGCAACACACGAATCAGAGAGCAGCAGTGAGCACACCTCAGGCTGTGTTTTATATTTGTATTCTTTATTTCTGATGTATTTCACACAAAAAACCTTTAGTGGAAACGTTTTCACTTATATGATTAGAAAAAGAAAAAAACGGCAAAGTGGCAAGGCTTGCCAACCCTGCGTTTGGGGGGCACAGTGACTCATTTGGGGGGGCATGGCCCGCGAATGACCCCCCATGACGCCGACCCTGCATATGACGCACACCTGCTAGCCTGTTCCACTCTTCGTTTTCCGAATGCCAGGAAGGATTCTTGCCTAGCTTCTGAAGCAAGTGACTCGGAAGACATGTGTCTTCCTCGCGATTGAGAAATCGCAAGCATCCTCGCGATTGAGAAACGGCCTGGGTGTTTCTAAATCGCGAGGATGCTGGCTTGGTAGTCGCGTACTTCCAAGTCACTTCCTTCAGAAACGAAGCAAGTATGCTTCCAAGCCACGGCTTCGGAAAACGAAGAAGAATGGAACAGGCTAACAAGTGTACCACTCTCTCTAACGGTTTCAACATAAACTGTACCGAAAATAAATACCTCACGATGTCTATCTAATTATGAACTTGCTTTACTTTCACGGAACACATTTTTGGTGATAACAAACAAATGTAACAAAGTAACATATTTACCGAGACATGTTCTACGCCACTACATACTTACATTTAAATGTGTGCTGCGTCGGTTCAGCAATTCTCCGCAAGGTTTTTTTTATTTTTATTTTTTAAATTGGTCCGTGCGCAAAGCATTGTGGGGATTTTAAGGACGCAAAGTCTACCCATGTGCAGCCTCGAAATTTCCCCCAAACCAAGGACGCGGCCTCGGTGGAATTCCAAGTATGCTGGAGATTGGAACAGTCCTTCGGCGGCACTCGTAGCATCCTTGAAATATTGGCTTGGAAGCCAGAATCCTCGAGATTGAGAAACGGCCCCTGCGTCATGCGCTCCACAGTAGCCCAGCTGCGAGGTTCCGGCGAGTTCACAGTTCATGAGCATGCTCCACTAGCACGACGGGGCCGTATACGATCCCAAATATCACGTTGTGTTCAAAGCGTCATAACTTCTCAGCTGTTTCAGCCAGAGACATGCCGTGTTTTTCCTCTTAAACTACAGAAACGGCAATAAACAACTATTAATATTTTCATTGAGAGGAGTTTACTTATTTCGGTGAAACCAATGTGCGTAAAGTTTTAAAAGATGCAGATAGTCTCACCTTGATTCTGGCGCATTGCTTATCGTTTGTTTGTTTGATAGATCTATTCTCATCCACCATCTTTGTTTGTGATGTAAAGAGTCTAAGAGTCACACACACACATACATACATATATATATATATATATATATGATTGCAGTGCCATCAAGCATCACCACCTAAAATTAACTTTAAATCACACAACTGAAATATTAAGCGAAGATTTGGCATTTTCATGATTCATTTTCCCCACCTCCACATACATACTAATAACACCCAGAAATAACATCAGACGAAAGTGTTGATCAATGGGGGCTGTCGGTTATATGTGAAACTCCTGCTGCTTTGCTTGTAAAGAGAAACTTGATTTATGCTTTACCTATGGAGGGGTGAAATCTGTGGTCTAACTTGTTACACACAGGCTTCATTGTGTCCAACTGGCCATATCACTGGATCAAAAATATCTAGAAAAAAGTCAAATCTGATATTTTCCTTTAGCCTACAACCATTTGCCTATAGGCGTTTTATTGGAACATTAATTTGTGTATAATTGAATGACAAACCCTCCAGAAGTTGTTGAGATTTTTGAGTCAGTTTACATTGCCGTTCCTTGAGCCACCTTGCTAACATGAGACTGAATCTGATATGTGAAGCACAGTGGCTCTCAGATGTTGCTCCTGCCACCCATTACTCAGTGATGAACTGAGACCCATCCACTGTAGCTGATATGGTGCTACAAGGGGAAATCATGGAGATAAAGGACTTGTGTACAAGACAATCTACAAACATGGTGGGATGATTTAGTATGCCAGCTGGGAATTGTGTCCCTTAAGCCGGTCAGGGACATTTTATGGACCAGCACTAGATTGTGTTTCAGGTAAATCATTGGAGAAGGAGGCAGTGCTGTTTCAAAGGTGCTGGGCTGCAGAGTGGGGTCTGTGATGATAACTGACTTCATCCCCAGAATGTAAAAAATAATCTGTTCATCCTCTGGAGAGTTTAAAAAACTCGTTGGGCAAAATGTAATAATGTGGTGCACACCGTATGTCAATAGCAGTTGATGTATTGCACATTTTGTTCAAACATCAAGCAGGAGCAGGGGAGGGGATGTCACAGAGCCAGAGGTCAAGGGTGGTCATTCATCTTAATCAAAGAGGGTGATGCAATTGACACACAAGGAAAGCCTATGTTTGTGCTTGATCTGACAATTATAAGAAGACTAAGTAATAAACATGATCGGATTCACCATAAAAAGACTGTGAGAACATTGGGTAACATTCAAGAACATAAACCATCACGGTGTAACACAAATAAACAAACAGTGTCTGAAGATAAATGAGAGTTTTAATGATACACTTATCAGGAAAAGGCAGGGGATCACCAAAGTCATTACAGTCTGCAACTATAAATGTTTCTAAATGATTTCATAGTAATCCATCCAGCAGTTATTATTATAGTTCATTTAGTTAAGATATGTATTCTAAAACATAAAGGGTTGAACCATGGGGCTTTCCAACCAACAAACTGAAATGGCAAACCCTAAAACAAGGCTTTTTTTTTTCCCTTCCAAACTCCATCTTCCCAAGTCAAAAAAGACATTTTTCATGTACAGATACATGAATTCTGTGGTTGTATAAGAGGTCTGTGACTCGGGGCAGAGTGGACATGACGGCCAGTCCACACAGCGGCGTGCGTTGAAGCTTCCAACGCTTCTGCCCATTCACTTTGAATGGGGTGATGTCACTTTTAGCCGAACTGCATTTTGGGAAGCGACGTGGAGCGTTGCTGGCGTTGCTGGCGTTGCTGGCGTTGCTGGCGTTGCTGGCGTTGCTGGCATTGCTGGCTTTGCTGGCTTCAAAAGTTGAACAATGTTCAACTTTTGGCGCCTCGGCAGAAGTGTCAGCCAATGAAATCCCGTTTATGCAAATCTGCCAGTACAAGCGCTAGCCAATCAAACCGCGTGTATGCTGGGAGAGACTACGCAGGTCATTTCCACATATTCAAAAAAAGGGAGGGAAAATTCGTTATAGCGGTAGTGAATCACCCGGTGCTGTATGATCAGTCTCTGTTCATCTACCGGGATACAAACCCGGAGGAGCGAGGCATGGAGGGAGGTGGCAGAGACAGTGGGTGGAACTGGTAGGTTTTCGCCTGTTTGGGGATTTTATATCCAGTTTACTTCGTTTTAACAAAGCTATTGCTTTGTATGTCGGGGGCGGGAGATTCATGCGATTGGTTGTTGGTCGCGGTGCTCGCAAAAAATCCCCGAGCTTCAGATACGCCCACCTCCAAGCGTCAACGCACGCTGCTGTGTGGACGCTCCGTGACTGACAGCTGAGAGCAGCTCTCTCGTCTCTCAGTAGAGGTGAGAAGTGCTGCTCTTCTCCCCCCCATCACTGAATACACTTCAGCTGAGGGATGGGAGAATTGCTCCTCTCCAGTGTCATGAGGTGAGGTAGATTGTGAAGAGGGAAAGAGAAAGAAAATAAATTATATAGCGCCCTTCAAGGGACCCAAGGCCGTTGTACATGGTGGACAAACAAAAAATAAAGGAAGCCGGGGGACCAAGAAAGGGCTAGGCCCCGAAGGCCAGGGTGAACAGATGTGTTTTTAAAATGGTGATTTGAAGATGTCCAGGGAGGCAGCATTACGGATCTCGGCAGGAAGTTCATTCCAGAGGGCGGAAAGGTTGTTTTTCTGCCACACTGGAAATTAGCTAAGGCCTGCATGAGTAAGATTATTATTGGCTTCCCTCTGAGCAATTCTACTTTCCCCCGGGATAATTTCCTCGTCTTTCTCCCGCTAATACTCATCTATTCGAATTTCAAAGACAATTACTGTCTAAGCTTTGCTGAAGCAAAATGAAGACAATTTAACTGCAGTAATGGAGAAAGAATACTCTGAAGCTGCCATTATTGTTTTTCAGTAAATAACATTTGGGACTCATTATGTTCACAGCAAAGACAAACTCATCTACTTCCCTACCTTTTTTCTTTTAACTGTGGGATTTATTTGATTATTTAAGTGAGAAAAATATGTTTTCCTACAGGCCACAACAATTAAAAATAACCAACAATAAATCACATATTTTTAGTTAAAGCCCAAACAGAATGCGGGGGAGGAAAGTGTTAGAAAAAGGAAGAGAGTTGATATGATGGATGTAGACAATAACAATATTGAGTGATATTGGCCCCTCATTTTGTTCAAAGCTGATTAAAACGTTTGGCTGACATGTCAAATATATGAAGTGTTTGGTGACACATGGAAGACTTAGTAGTTATGTGGATTTGGTTTAACCCGTCTGTAGTAGTTCAGCACCAAGGATAGCTCCCATCAGTTGACTGTATGAATAAAGAGCTCTACCCAGCAGTACCAACGATAACCCACAACGGAAAATAGTTCCCAACAGAACGAATGAAGAGGTTTGCCACAGATGTTGTTGAAAAGTACTGAGCGAATGACTCAGTACTTTGGTTTTTGTGGGATTTGTTGAATAAAAATGCGTCTTACTAGCTTTTATAGACACACAAAGCATGTCAACTCTCAGCAAAAAGAAAACGCTTGGCAATTTCCATCCTCCTGTCAGACTAATGGCTCTAAAATGACTAACAACTACATCATTCGGATTCAAAAGCTTTCACTTCAATTATTTTTGATGGCTTTATTCTTCACACTGTCTAATTTAGTTCCAAATCACATTGCTTTGCATATTCTAATAAGTGTGATGTCTCTGATCATTGAGTAGATTTGCATTTTGTTTCTATGATGTCTGTCTTTTAATCAATGATTGAGAAATTATTCTGTTGATCGGTGCCCAACAAATCCAGACCTGGATACAAAAGTCATGCGGATACTTTTAGTACGTACATGCCGTTTAAACCATGGAAAGTCCTGAAGAGCTACGGATTAATACAAGATAAAAAAGGAATTCAAGTTGCCTTCGACTGACAGGAAGAACCTACAATGTACACAAGATAATTAAATGTGACAGTGCAGATAGAAATGTAGAAACGACAGAACAACATGTCAGTAGTATATTGAAGTCATGACATCTTTATGCTTTTGTTTCAAAATCCATGCTTAACCTAAGAATTAGACTGAAGCCTGAAGAACACATCAGATGTCCTTTTTACCCAGAGAGCAGACAAACACATTTGGGTTCTTCACACCCACATGAAGCTTTCCACATGAAGCTTTCCACATGAAGCTTTCCATGTGACGCTTTCCATGTGACGCTTTCCACATGCTGCCTATGGTCTCCTGATTGTAGCAAAAGGAAAAGAAAATCATCAGACTCTCTTAAGCCAAGGAGTGAAGGAGGCGCACAATCAGGGCTCTGCCCTCTAGTCAATCCCAGGCCCTTCTCCCATCAGCAAGCATCTATATTACCATGGCAACTGATGACCTTGACATCATGCTGCATTGTAGTTTGCAAGCGTGCAGAATGCTTCTCTCTGCCCGACCAAAAGCTTGCTTATGTAGATACTGCAAGTGAATAACTGCTCTTTTTCATCAAGTCTGGTTCTCTCTGGCAAAATGTAGTAGGTGCAAAACCTGGCCGTGATGACCGTTAGCACTCTTATGCAAATGGGGCATTTCCTTGATATGAAGCAGTTTTTAAGAAAAATATAAAAATTGTTATGGCTGTATCAAGTTAACTAAACTGAAAAAGCCATCTGCAAGTTCCAATCCTTTATGTTTGTAATAGCGCTTTTCCACTGCAGGACCTACTGTAGCACGGCTTATTACAGTATGGTTAGGTCTTGGTAGGCCAGGCTCACTTTATGCTGCGTTTCCATTACAGTTTACCAACTGGGGTAGTAACTATAGTAACGCAGTGTAGGCGGGGCGATCAGCTGTTCGGCGGGTGGAGCGACGCTGCGTAAAGCTGCCGTTACGTCATCTTCAATGCGAACCACAAAACCAAAACATCAGCCGTTAACACGCATTTTAAAAAGGTTTTTCGCCTGCCGTCTTGTCTGCAGACCGGTATCAGCATGTAGTTACTTTGGCATCATTTTGAAACGTGTATTACAATTAAATCACGGTCAAATATGTTCATGTAGTTGTAGCCCCCTTGCCAGCGATTCTCTCTGACCATTCAGCAGTCGAGAGTGTTTACGTCACTAGTTTAGCATATTCAGCCCGGTTGTTGGCCCAGTAAGAACCTCGATTTTGGAGGGCCTGAAAAAAGGTGAAAAAGTAGCACTGAGCCGGAACTAGCCCTAGTGGAAAAGCAAAAAAACGCTTAAACTGTGCTACGTGCTGCAGTGGAAAAGCGCCATTACAGAATTACCCAACATTCATTGGTAGGTGAGCCTTTTCTTTTGATTAATTAGCACTCTTAAAAAGGAGGTGAAATAACATTCAATTAGCCCCATTATATCTATGTTTTGTTGCCGTCAATGTGCCACAGGGCCATATACAGTAGAATCGTTTTTTTCTCCTGATTAGTGTGATTATAAACCTAAAATTAGCTTTGAAATTCACTAGAACAAGGTGAGATCTACATGGAGTTAATATGATTAGGTGCAGTCTTGTCTTTCAATCTTTTCAATGAATTTAAGGCCCGAAACTATACTAAAATGGGTCAAATAAATGAATATGAGTGGTATATTATATATTCTGACTCCATGTACTTTAAGCCTAACAAGGCAACAGTGCAGCTCTTTAATCCTGAGAACATGCTGAGATTTAAACAAGATGAGACAACAATAAACAAAGGGGGAAGACAACCAGCATCTCCCAGCAGCTTTGAAGTGGGAACCGAATCCTCATACGAAGCCAATTGTCTTTCCCACCAACTAAAAGGGATCAAAACGGTCTTAAGCTAAAAATAACAAACATTCCCCGTCTCCCTGTGAATCCTCCATGGGAAAACAAACACAACAGTAACTGTTTTCCTACTCAAAGTCTTCTGTCAAACTATTCTTTGGTTGAGTCTGCACTAGTGAGCATTGGGACTATACTGTACAGTATGTTGAATACAAACATGAACCTAACGCAACAGTTTGACTCAGGAAGGATATTTGTGATTCGAGGGGGTCTATTTCAATCGTACCTTAAAACTGAACCATTCAACAAGAAACCATGCAGAAGAGAATGGAATGATAATGACAATATTCATGTTACACGGCTCTGTGCGGCACTGCAATTCAATAAGTCAATTCGACCGAAAAAGCAGAGTAAGCACCAAGCTTTATGAGTTTTGTTCTTATTCTTCCATTAGAAGTCAATGCAGCAGGCAAATATAGCTGATGAAGGTCTCTGTTTTTGCTCAGATAGGTCCAAATGTACATCGGGACCGCAGACAGTGTTATACTGTAAGAGACGTTACATAAGCACATTAATCGACTGCTCATCCACCCACAAACTTCTCTAACCCACTCACAGGGCTTTACAATGGTTGGTTACTTAACACATACACAGTGGCAGACTATGAGAGTATTTCCCAAGAGTATAAAAGATCAAATATTGCACTTACACCTTTTTTTTGTATGCGATACCTTGAAACTTTAAAAAGCCTTTCAAAATAAGTTTATCTTTTCATCACAGGTGAAGTTGATGGATGGAGGAAACGGTCACTAATTGATGGGCTTCAATTAAAAGGTGATGAGAGATCAAGCAGTAACATGCTCAAAAATATAGAGATAGGAACTGTATCTCTGTTACACAAGCACAATACATTTTATAATAAAGGAGGAATTTCAAAGGGTTTCTTTGACTTAAAAATTATGCTTATTACGCTCCTATGGACAGTCTTGCACTAATGTACATTCCCAAAGATATTGAAGTGACTGTTATTTTGTATATTAATTGTTGTGTTTTTTTATCTCAATGTGTGCACATGTATAAATATCTGTTGATTGTGATTGATATATATATTTTTTTATACATGTTTGTATTTTTATATTCGGGATCGTTGGAAACGGTATTTCGATCTCTTGAACTGAAAGATTGACTTTGATATATAAAATGATATCTTGTAAGACAGTACATTGTAAATTCCCCATTCATGTTAAATGCATTTAACTTAAATAATAATCTGTTATAGAATCAATGACGGACACAAATTGGCTATGAGTTCTACATCAAAATTGCCACAAAAAAAAGCGATAGTGATTAAAGCAGTAATTGAGCAAACAGTACACCCAGAGCTGTTACTGTGGCTGACGTGACCCTGTGCATGAGGTCACTGTAGAGCAGCAGGGAAGAAACCGTCTCTTTTTTTCCTCTACCCTGAGTCAGAGTGTTGCTCCGAGTGGTCGTCTGAGTGTCGGACACCCGAGTGTGATCATTAGAGAAGATGGACAAGTTCTTTCCTGGCTGCCCATGTGGGACTACTAAACTGGCACACGAGAGACACGGTTATCAACCAGGGAGACTAAAAAAAACGAAAGCGTGTCAAACTAATTTAAGAAATCAATGTGAGACTTCTAACACAAGAAAGACTCATAGCTCTGGGACATTATAAAGACACTGCATCGGAAAAAAAGCCCATCAGTATAAACGGCCCCGTTTTACCAAAGGTAGTAAACCTGACTGTGTTCTCATGCATGTGGGTGATTTGCAGGTTTCTGCTTGTTGTTTTGAGTTGCATTGATTGAAACTCACCCTAAAGTCAATGCCCACAGTGGAGATGAAGCTGCCAGCCAGGAAAGCTCCGTCCTTAAAACGAACTAGAAGACATGTTTTCCCCACACCGGAGTCTCCAACCAGCATCACCTGGACAGGAATACAAGAGGGAACAACTCAGACAGGTTTCACTGGAGGGCTAAACTAAGAAGCACAACAAAAGTAAAACTAGGGAGTGTGAGGGATAGAACTACGAGGTAAATCAGCCGAAACACCATGTAGGAGCCTTAACAGCAGGGAGACGTTGCTTATGTTTAATTTGATATCAGTGTCTGGTTGTTTGTCCTCAGAAAAAACAGGACATTTGAATCATTCAGCTAAATTAGTCCTAGTATTCTGGTGCCTATCCAGTGAAGAGGGTGTATGTGAATGCATGCGTGTGACTGCTTATATTGGCTACCAGTGGATGTCCTTTCTGCCAGTGTGTTAATGTATACAGCCATCACAAGTATCTTATCGTGTGTGCGCACATAAAAAACCGACTTGAGCCTCATTCCTTCTCTTTTCATTCCGAGCTGTGATGAAGTTAACGGTTTGATGTGATTACTGTTATCAGGTTAGCTGAGGGACTGTGATGTCCTAGACCCTGGAAATCAAAAAGCGCCTCCTGGGTGGAAGGAGGATAGAGGAGATGAAAGAAAAGGAAAAGGAATGACAGGATGTAACTGGGCCAGATACTTTTAGTGTGGATCACATGTTTGAAGATGCATCCCCATGTTTTCATTGGGTTTTTCTTCCAAGCCTTCTGCATGAAACAGCTCTATATTGGCTACATGTTTGCAGTAGTGTTCAGGCACCTGCTTTTTTCCTTGCCCTAAGGTTTTCTAAATAAAATACAATCAATGTTTCTCACTGACTCAAAGCAGAATAGCTATCAGAGGGAAGAATACATCCTGTTTAATGGCAAATTTAAATCAGTAAAATACACACAGTAGGGCCTAGTATCTCTGCAAATCTCCAATTGTAATAGGTAGACTAACCGCTAGAACTCTTTTGATCTAGCCTTGAAGCATCAAACTTAATGTTATATTTAGATATAATGATTTGAAGGGTACAATAATTGGATTACAGATCACAGACCTAAATCAAGTTATAGTTTGTGTGTAGCAGTACATCTTGTTTAAGCCCAGGTAAACACTGGAGAAAGCTGATTTTCCTTCAATTGTTATGTTCTAGCTGTAATGGTGTTGAATGGAGACGTGGTAGCCCCCACACCAAACAAATATAGCTAATTAAATATGAATATATACAGTTCCGAGTGGCTTGAACAATCAATCCAATTGTTCTGTGAAAAAGAGCAACACAAAGGCATCATGCACTAACATCAAACAGCTGCTTCAAAACACAGAGTAGGTGGCACAGGTCCCTTGAAGCGATGCGGAGAGTACACTGAGAATATGTGTGTGAATCTGTGCTTGTGTTACAACGAGGTGAGGTGACAGTTGTCTACTCACAATATGGTTAGGTAAAGCACACAACTCGCTCACTGTAAACGCAATCCCAGAGGGTGCTGCTGACAGAAACAAACATGCATTCAACCAGTTGATTTGTTTGTAGGATTGTGCACCTATCGATCGACTATTGACACAGCTGGTGTCAGGAGCACGCTGCAGTTTAATGAATGAAGGTTGTAAAACGAGAGACAATGAAAGCTTAACAAGAAAACGACACTGGCAATGAATAAAGTAGACCACAAACCCACTTAGTAATTGCCACTTTCTTCACTATATATATTCTCGCCCTAAAAAAGGGAAACAAAAGCCTAAAAGTGTCCATATGATTTGTAATATCAACGACTTATATGGCCTGTTCTTGGTATCAAGTTGTTTTGGTCATTAATGATAGAAATTAGAGCCCACTTTTGTGAGTTGTATTTGTTCGTGCATTTACTGAACAGCAGGCATCCTACCTTGAAAGCGATGTCGTAGAACTCGCTGCTGTTGCTGATGGACGGTCTGCTGGGATGGACCACACCGTTCATCTGAACAATTCCCGGGCTGCTCCTCGCGGTCTTCCCGGCCCCTTTCCCGGCGGGGCTGCCCGCAGACGGACTGCTTGTCACGGCTTTACCTTTGGCGGACTTCTTGCGAGACATTTATCAAGATTTTAAAACTATCTATGTGAATCTTAACCAAAGAAAACTAAACAAATCCTCACGAGGACTTGAAAGTAGTAGCAGCGAATAACTTGTAGAGTGCAATTAGCAGATGGGTTTCACCTGCGCGTTGACAGCATGTTCCTAGACACCTCCTCTACTCAGAGCAGCAGTGAAATTATTCCGAAATGCAAAAACGCTTCCGTTGTTCAGCTGCTTCCTGTTGCTGACAGCCTCCTCTCTTCAGGACAACAGCTTCGGTACTGCGCCTTGTAGATGTGATGGAGCAGAAAACTCCACCTTGTGCGCACAACTATCAGGACACAGGGGCTCTGCACTTTGCACTGATTAAGGCTCCAATGCGCCTGTTCAGAAAAGCCACAACTCTTCAACCACCAGAGATCACATGGATTCAAGTACTGTACTTGAGTACAATTTTGAGATACTTGTACTTTACTTGAGTATTTCCATTTTGTGCTACTTTGTACTTTTACTCCACTACATTTATTTTGTACCTTTAGTTACTTTACAGACTTGGATTAATAATGTGAAATATAATCAACACTTAAATAAGACTTTAGTTACACCTAGTAAATTAAACAGCTCCCCTGCAGTATACAAAGTGATTAAAACTAGCTGTACCTTTACCAGCTTTGATAAACACATTAATGCATCAATAATTATAAGAAAAACATATTATGTATTATTCTGAAATGGGCCAATCTGCATAATAAGTGCTTTTACTTATGGTACTTTAAGTATATTTTGATGCCAATACTTTTGTACTTTCACTTGAGTAGCTTTTTGAATGCATGACTTTTACTTGTATTCCTACACTCCTATACTTCTACTTTAACTCAAGTACAATATCTGAGTATTTCTCCCACCTCTTTCACCCACTCACTATAGTCCTCAAACAATAGTATGGGGCTATTGTAGAAACTTTCAACACATATTATCTGTTAGCAAGGTATCAGTATGACTTGTTTGGGTCCAAACTATTTTTCTTCCTCATGACATTACATTATTTTCATTGATATTGTCTTGCAAGAATCAGTTGTATACAAATCAAGCCAGTGTATTCTCTTCACAATAAGGTACATATGTTATATTCAGAGTGACCTCATAGTTATCCTTCCTCTAATTGATTAAAGGCTTTGTTTAATTAGTATGAACATTATTTACGTACTGTAGAGAGAAACAACCTGCTGCCACCTGTCGAAGATGCTTGGGATGTGATTTCAGTCATACACCACAAGAGGGAGACTTAAGAATATGAGATAGAAAACAGATAAAAGAAGGCAGTACGGCAGAGAGAAAGTTTAAGTTTCTGGTGTCCCCTGAACCACAAAATACGGATATTATAAATATTAAAAGGGCTAAATCAAAACACGCCCAAAATGATGTCTATTAGATGCATATTGGACTATTTTTGATTGAGTATACACTCTGTCTTTATCATTAGTGGTAGCAGGCCTCTGTTTAGGCAACTTCCTCCAGCCTCCACCAACAGATTGATCAGAGCATAACAGTCACCAGCCTCTAAGATACTCTTACCAAGTCCAACACCCATTATAAATCGTAATACAAACGTATGACATGGAGTATGCCAATCTTTAGCATGGTACACATATTTTTTACATTTGCAACAAAGGGCGACTGCCGCTTATTCTGTTGGATCCTGATCCTCTGTGGACATGTAACACAAGGCTGATTTCCTCCTTGCTCTGTGATCTAGTTTGTTATGAAAGAGATATTTGTGTAATATATTTGCCTTTCTGTTCAAGGACCAGGCTTTCCAGACTCAGTAGTTGCTCTTATAGGATTTGGCAACTGATCCTTATGTGGTAAACATTTATGGTAGTAAACTTTTGATAAACGTTATATCTCGTTCATTCTCCAGCTGCCAAACATTGTGATTTGCAGTTTTACAGACATTTTGGGGACATCACTTATATGACCCCAGATGTCAAGTTCAGTGTTTCCTAGCAGTTCTGGTTGTAAACACATAGACAGCTGTAGCCTCTGGTTTCTGTCCCTAAATCTGCTATCTGTCAGCATTTTTCCACACTCCACCCAACTCAAGGCATGCATGGAGTGAAGTGTCATTGGTTTCAGGGAATACAAACCCCCAAATCCACCAACCCCCCCTTGTACAACTCCCCTCAACAGCTGAGATTCGTTCTACCCCTAAAGCAGCTGTCTACTGTGGCAACAGCTGGGCATTTTGGAGGGAAGAGTGGACATGGATAGAGAGAGCCGTTGGAATCCATCCCTGGTTTCAGAGAGAAATTAACAGCCTTGTCAAAATGAGTTAAATATGGCTGATGCGTTTACTGTACATTGCGAGGCTATAATCTGTACTTGTGTACCATATGCTTGTGTGTGTCGGTGCCAACAAGCATACGGCAGCAGCGCTCGCAAATATTACTATGAATATTAACTACAGGGGCAGTTGAGAAAGTTTAGCAGTTGAGCTAATTAAGGAAATGTACTCACTCACAAGGCAGTGATCAAATAACATTACATTACATGTCACTTGTTAGACGCTTTTATCCAAAGCGACTTACATACTCAATACTGTGGGCAATCTCCACATGAGCAATTTGGGGTGAAGTGTCTTGCCCAGGGACACAACGACACAAGCCAAAATAAATAAAACATTTCCAGTGTCATGCAATGCTAATCTAATCATTGTTGACATATTGAACATGTTAATCAGGAGTAAATTAAAGCACTCATTCCTCAATGTTCTTCCTCAGGTGCTTAGAAAAAACATTGTGAGGGGGAACATGGCTAGAAGTGTGTGCCTAATTCAGTGGGGTCATAACACCCTCAGGGTCACATCAATCTGCGGGTGCTACCAAAGGCCAGGCATTTGTCAGTTTACCCAGGGTCAGGTGCCATGAATTTGGGCTGGGTGGTGTGCAGCAGCCCGGCCAGTCGCTCAACCAAAGTCTCAACAACTGTTGGTGTGTTGGCCGCTCTTTCTCTCAGCTGCCTGCGACCGAGCGCCGTGAGGAGGGGCCGGGGGCATCCTGCCAGCCGGCGCCCTGTTTGTCAGGCCTTGGCGAGAGAGGAACCAGTGGACTGGTACTGCCTGGCACTTCCCGAGGCATCTTAAATGAGAGAAACAGAGTATGTGTGTGTGAGTGTGTTAGTGTGTGAGATGGAGAGGAAAATGGGTGGCATGCATGCTGCTTGTTTAGAGTGTGCTGGTAATAAATGGTAAGAGTGTATTATTATAATGTTACAATATACAAAATACTTTGCTTTTGTTATTTAAGGTATTTGTTGTATCCATATCTTCCACTTTAATTTCATAATCCTGACTCATCACATATTTTAGTCATATATATTATATGCAAAAAAAAGTTACAAAAAACATAATTGGACCGATAATTACCCTAACCACTGAATTAATTTTGATGCAGTAAGTGGGATTTGCAACCTTTATTCAAACAATATGACCCCTTCAAGCATAGCTTATATATTTTAGGGGTTAGCATTTGAAGTTAGCAAACTTCCAAAAAATATACAATTATTCCATATTTCACTTTAAACATAGGTTTGAATTTGTATTTAATATAATAATTTTTGAACATTTCTGTGCTTCCAAACTTCCATCCTTAGAGACGTCAATGCATTGATTTAAATGTTGTCCTCGTTCTGCAACAGTTGATACCTCTTGATACCTTAGCTAATACAGGTACAAGGAGAAAACAGAGAGAAATGAGCCATTGCAAAAATAAACGTGTTTTGATGGCTCGAAATTAACTTGGCATGGTATTTTCACCCAATCTTGCCATATTTATATGTGCTAAACCATTGAAGCCGTGACTTTAAATCTGTCATCATACAATTTTCAAAGATTCTCTTTCCTCTATGTTGTAAAAAAGGTGATGCTGTTAATTATTACCTTTCCAGAGACGTCATCACAGCATCCCAGTGTCACACATGCAGTTTCCACCTCAGCTTTAACAGTGTTTTCACAGTCACAGGTTTTTATTTTCATTTTTAATTTCACTGTAACCCAGCAGGGGGTCTGTATTAGTAAGGCCTCAGAGAGTTGTAGCAGGTTTTAATCTGAAGTGTTGAAAATAATACGTGCCCAACCCTCCTTGGACCCTTTAAAATATCCAGACATAAGAGTCTGAGCCAGGGTACTAGGATGGAAAAACTCTATGAGTGTGATAATCACTACCAGGGGCCCAATTTTCCGCAATATCTGCTCCTTATTTCAGTCTCCTTATTTATTTGGATATAGGCCCTTTAAGTTAAACTTAATTTGAATCTGTTCTGCATCTCTACGGATTGATTTAGGGCGCACAGCACTTTTGTTTCCACTTGCAAAAATGGCAGTTTGTCATTCAAAGGGAAAAAAATTATACTGGGTGCATTCGCAAGTGATGGGTGTGTTATCCAAGGCATAACCATAAATCTTCGCTAATCCAGGGTGCTTCCTGCAAACGTGAGTGTCACAGTATTCTGTGTCTGTGGTGATCAGATTTATGACCTCACACATGGTGTAGCTGTCAAACAGGAAGCATTTGGCGTACACTGACACACCAAAAGATGCAGAGTAAGCACAGGAGAGATTTGACACACTGGTCATGACATTCAACAGCCCAACATTAAGTTGGAACGAGTTGGAGCAAAAAGTAAAGCGGCATAAAGCAGAGAAAAGCCAGAGATTCTCAACTAGGCGTGACCAAATTACCCACTGCCATTTCAATGCTCTCCCTGCTCTCAGACGCAGAACAGATTGAGTTTTAGGTGGCTGTAATTTTCACAGTTTAGAGGAGGTCTTAATAAAACATGACTCACTGTTCATTTTTTTTCTCATGCAGCAGGACCAGAGGTGAGGCACTACATGTCTGAGCTCAGCTAGAACCATGTCAATAAAAGGCGATGACACACGCATACACACATAAACACACACACATTACATACAAGCTGTGGCAGAGAGTGGGCACATAAGCACCAACTGGAGAGAGCCATGGTGAGCGGGAAAAGGTGTGAGCAGGAAAAGTGGTGTGTGTGGGTGAGTGTGAATATGCGAGAGTGTGCGTGTGTATTTGTAGAGTTTTTGCAGTTGTGACAGCTGGGATGAAGGAGTGGAGGCGGCGTGTGTGATTGGAGGAGGTGCCAACAGAGCAAGTGTCTCTTTATTTTCATCACGCACAAGTGTGTCTGTGTGTGGATGTATGTTGATGAACACTATGTACATCTGTGTTTGTGCTCGTTCATATAGTTTGTATGTATAGACCAGTTTGATCTTGTTTGAGATCAAACTGGTTTGCATAGAGCACTATGGAGCTGTCGTCCAATCTATGTAGTGTGTAAATTAGCCTTGTGTTTACATGATAGAGCCATGTTTTGTTGTACTGTTTAAGCACTTCAAGGGTTAATGCAAACAAATCACAAAAAACACAGTATGCAGTGACTGTCAACATTAGACAATTCTTAAAAATGACAGATTACAACCAACACAACATTTTTAAATGTCAAAATCTATGAAATTATGAAAAAAACATACATTTTAGTATGTAATGCGTCTCCGGTTTTATGCTGCTATGTTGCAGACATGATGTGAATTGAATTTGTCTAAAAAATAATCAGATGCTCATAAATTCCATGCAGCACCACACGACCTTCACAGCACATACCTTTCAGCTGCATCGAGCACAGTTCTTCCTGTGTTAGGACAGTTCGTTGGCTTTGTAAGTCAAGATGAGCGGAATCCTCACCTGCTCAGAATGAATGATTGGAATTGTATATAATTTGCATAATATATAATTCACTGCTTTTGGTATTCAGATACTTCTGCAACATCTTTGCAACCCAATACAATGGAGGTAAATGTTATTTGATCATGGAAGCAATAAAGAATTCCAAGGAAATGTGTTTCCCATAAACAAAGCCTTGGTTACTCTCTAGTCAGACAATCCACAGACTTCCGTGCACACTGATCACTAGAGCAATTTCTCTTTCTAAAGTGTTTCCAAACTAAAGAAATCCTTTATATTTTCAGGGTAAGTGGGACTGGAAAGATTGCTTTTAAAGTTTTAATTTTATTTTAAATACTTTGAGAGACACAATAAAATAGCTTTGAGTCGTTGTGGTGGCAGAAATCGCATGAGAGGAAACTAAAACTGAAGTTGAGATGCCGCTTTCTGGACAATGTCTAATTTATCTTTTAAGGTTTTGCATGTTTTTCAGCCAATGCACCAGTGTGTCTGCCTACTTTGCATGTGATTGTGTGTGTGTGTGTGTGTGTGTGTGTGTGTGTGTGTAGGTGAGGTCACTCCGGTGCTGCTGCAGTAACGAGCCATGGCAGCAGCTGCATGGAGGCAGGCAGCAATGATGAGGTCATTCAGCAAGCGGGATTAAGGCCGTGACAACTGGCTGTGCGGCCAGTGCCAGTGTGGACCGGGGCAGTTGTGCAGTGGGCATGGTGCTAGCTCCCAGCTCCACACCAGCATTACCCCACTGTTGTTTTTTCATTATCTTAGTTCTGGCCCAAGGCACTGTGCAGCTCGCCAGGCCCACAGTTGTTGCAGGGCTTTAGGGCCCTCTCACCACGTCCCGCTTTCTCCTTGCCTCTTTCTGTGGTCACACACTGTGACCGCAGCCCTCACAGGGAATAAAGGATCAGGTTACGTCCCAAACACACTCGTTAACTCAATTATGCAAGCTCTTAACGCTTTGATGTGTAGCGATAACGCCGGGATTATCGAAGGGACAGATGCCATCTGACCACAGCAGAGCTTTGTTGCCACATGCCTCAGCTCCAGTCGATGAAAGACGCACAAAATAGACTGGTGAGGGTCAGGAGAAGAACCACTTATAACCTTATAATGTTGAAAGACAGGGACAGACACGAAAGATACCAAAGTGGATAAAAGCTTTTTCATGATCTTCCAATATAAACTCGATGTTTGGGGTGTGAAAACTGAAAATAGCTTGTAGGCTAATGGCTGAAACACTCCCAAATTCACTTTACCTAACATCTGTTTAAAACATGAAGGAGAAACAGGATGTGCTACGTGTGGCTCTAAATTAGGTGATTTCAGACTACATTTTTTGATTTTCTGCCCTTTACATTTTCCTCCATCGCTTGCAAAATGATGAAAATGCATAAAACACGGCAGCTAGCTCTTCATTGGTTCCTACTTATTTTTCAGTGGAGCTTGGACATAAACGTAAAACCATTAGCTGCACCACTGAGACCAATTAGTCAAACGTGGCCAAACAAACGTTCCCTTGCTTTTACAACATGTTCCTCTTATTTCCCTCCCTCCTTCCAGTCCTTACATTTCCCTCTCTCCTTTTGTTGCTAACTGAAACACAGTTTTTAAAGTGTCTCTGGCCTCTGTTGATAAGTGATTTATTACGAGCGATCTTGATGCTTTGCGACTGCAGGGATGCTCACTTAAAGCATGACATATCGATGTCTATCTCCCACTTAAGCTCCAGATGTGAACTCAATGGCTTAATGTTTTTAGGTGGAAAAAATAGATTAGTTAAACTGGACGACTTCAGTCATGGATTAACAGTTTGACCTGAAATAGAAAAATAACAAGAGTTGATAGTGGCGACACCCTGTACTTATTTATTCATTAACCTCAGATATGCAGCACATTAGGCTACTTCCTTTTACAGAAGTAGAATATACTAAACTAATTTCATCCACACGAGTCTGAGGATAGTAACCTCCTTTCCCACTA
Organism: Gymnodraco acuticeps; assembly: GCF_902827175.1. NCBI lineage: Eukaryota > Metazoa > Chordata > Actinopteri > Perciformes > Bathydraconidae > Gymnodraco > Gymnodraco acuticeps. The sequence continues at coordinate 2,761,279 of NW_022990238.1, forward strand.
GGTGGCAATGCAGTTGCAGACTCACATCATAGAGGAGAGAAAAACACCTGTGGGATCACAACATCTCACTTCACACTTTCTCCCTGCTGTCCTCATGTGTGTCATCTAGAACGTGTTATATCGCCATTTAATAAACAATGGATAGGATTCACTTTTAATAAGAGGAAACCGTTTGATTTCAGTGATAAAGACAACAAAGCAGACGATAAAGAATACCAATTACATACAATTTTATTGATTCAATTTGTAAAATGTATGCAAGTTAAAGTTTCAAATGATTTGAAACACATTGTTCCACTGATTTACAGATCACTATTGTCATTATGTTAAATGTTGATGAATTGCCAGGACTAGTATATAACTGCTTTCTAGAAGCTGCAGTTTTAAGCTTTCAATTTCAAACTTTTAAATATGAATCTTAAATAAGTCATTCTTAAATAGAGGGTCACTCAGACATCTGACATTTTAATCCTAATATCTTTAATTGAATTAAAAATACAAATATATTATGTTAAGCCTAGTTGGCTTTTTTCTTTTCATATAACAATTACATTATTTCACTTGATATTACAATTAAAACATAAAACTAAAAGGAGTACCCATATCATGAATAAACTTAATTTAAGGTTTATCATATTATTTATATATATATATATATCCGGCAGTGGCTCAGTCAGTAGGGGCTTGGACTGTGAGCCGTAGGGTCGCCGGTTCAAGTCCCCAAACAGACCTAAATATGGAGTGCGGACTGCTACTTGGAGAGGTCCCAGTTCACCTCCTGCCCTGCCGTGGTGCCCTTGAGCAAGGCACCGGACAACCCTCTCACTCCCATTGCTCCCCGGGTGCTGTACAATAGCTGCCCACTGCTCCTAGTACTAGACTCCTACTAAAATGGGTTAAATGCAGAGGCCAAATTTCTCTGTGTGCTGTGTGCTCTGCATGTGTGATCATTATAAACAGGGTTTCATCCCTCCCAATTCAATTCAATATATATACTTAACTGATTTAGATTTTAAACTTCAGTAGCATGTTTCTAAAAAAAGCAGGAATATGAAGAATAATTTGAGTCATATTAACAAAGGTGCATTATGTTTAGCACCTACAGCTGAGTGAGACGTTTACACTACAGAGAGAAAGACCAACATGTGGACAATAATGTCATTATAGGTGCCTGACCAAGTGAATAAGCACTGAGGAAGGTCAAGTTTGATCTCTGGTGTACATTGCTGCTATCTGTGTCGCTGAGCAGTGTGCAGATGTTCTCCGTGAACTTCTCACCATTTCATGGTTTGAGTTCCGTCTCTTAAACTACAGCCAGAAGTACATAAAAAAACAGCGTTTGATGTTGTTAGCGAGTTCTCTTTCTCTGTCTGCCTGGAAGTCCCCTTCTCTCTCTTCCTAACTACCACCAAATGGAGTCCTGTAATTCACAATATGTATGCACATCATTTGAGAGCAGACTAAACCCAGAAGCCTGACTTTGGGATTCTCCACCACATAAAATAACTGCCATATTTAATGTAAACAAATGGCCAATAAAATAACAATAACACAAATAAACAAGTTAGTGTCAGATATTAATCAAATGAAGTCGTAAATCGAGGGGGTTGTCCCCTTGAGTGTAATTGACGAAATTGTGGTTTGCTAATGTCCGCAGTGTTTACTCACATCTCACAGGGGCACAGGGAAAATGACAAAAGAAGAAAGGAATGATGTCTGTATAAAGTGGGTGCCGAAGGGAAGATGGGAAATGTAAGGGACTAAAAAAAAGTGAGCACAAGGAGAGACGAGCCTGGAATCAATAATCTGTTTTTTGTAGTCTGAGGAGAGGAGTGCGAGTGAGCGGCGCCTAAGGACAACAGACCGCATCCTTCCTTCCTGCGAGGCAACATGGGGACAGGAAGGGCCACCAGGGGAGGTCAGTTGGCCCGCAATTCACTTCCTATGAGGGTCGCTGGGGATCAGCGGATAAGTACATCCGGGTCACAAGAAGAGCCACCTGTCTGTGATCTGCCTCTGTGTTCAACCCCCCCCCCCTGATGTTAACCTCAATGGCAGCCAGGTGGGGAAGAAATGCAGGGAGAGGGGGATGGGTTCAAGAGCAGGGGGGAGTCAAGCCTGAGGGCTGAGGTGGCATCATTCTGCGTCCTTCCTTTACCAGCTGGGAGTCCTGAATCTGAAGTAGACAAACCAGTCTGGGGGTACAAAGACTGGCAACAATTTAACTGGTCTAACTGACTAAAAGGGAAAATGGTATCTGCTAACTAATCATCCTGCTCATTTAAACATGACTAATCAGTAATTCTGCAATGTGTGAGTGTGGTATTATAGTATATTTTATAGAGCTTTCGATCTTATCATGTGACCTGCTTTATTAAATGGTCACCTTGTTTATGAAAGTTGAAGTTTTGAAAGTTGACAGCTTTTTATACGTTGACTCCTCGAGGGCATTTCTTCTTAACAAGTTAAGGCCCGCTCTGTAACAAAATTATCATTTAAATATGCCGTAGGATGCTCATAGGGGGTTTCCAGTGTGGGAGTGCATTGTTGATGTTGAGACAAAGGGACTATACATTGAAATTATGTTCACTAGATGAAAACACCAAAGCTCCAAAGGATTGTGGCACTGAGGGCTAGATAAGTGGACAAACTTTGCCACTGTGACAGAGAGAAGGGGACCTAAGCCAGCTGAGCAGATTGTGTGTGTGTGTGTGTGTGTGTGTACATACATGTGTGTGTTTGTGTGTCTGAGAGTGTGCCAAGCCGACCAGAGAGCGTTGGCAATTTCCTTGAGATGCAGAGCTTCACCGCGCTCCCCAGGGGAAGGCCAAATAAACCTCAGATGTGCAGCAGGATCTGTCCCCCCCCCCTCATTGTCTCCCCCCTCCACCTCTAAGGACTACAGAAACACATGGGAGTGAAGAAGAAGAGAGGGATAAGAGGACAGGGAAGGGTTGAGGGATGTAGGGGAGAAGGGGAGAATTCTGATGTTTCATTTCTTTTTTCTTTCTTCGCTGTGAGTTGTCAGCGCAGTCAGCTCTGGGGAGGTTTGCAGATGTTTATCATGTACAAGATGGGAGAAAAAATAAATCATAAATTGTTCCACGATGCTTCCAAGGTCACAAGTTCAGACTCATAAAGTAAAAGAATAACCTATAGAGCGTAATTATGGAGGTAAACCTCCATGTCCTAGGTCACAAGATTTAACCTCACAAACCTGATGAAATCATTTTGGAACAGAGGCTAGAGATGTTTGGACTTGGACACACACACACACACACACACACACACACACACACACACACACACACACACACACACACACACACACACACACACACACACACACACACACACACACACACACACACACACACACACACACACACACACACACCACACACACATGCTATACGGAGTGTGAGAAGAACACATTTTAAAGACAGTTCATTTTGTCGGGAACACAAACCATTTCAGTAACTTGCAAACACGTTCTCATGTTCATGTGCTGCTCCAACCAAGTCTCTCATCTGGATCAGCCTCTAGTTTGCCTACCTGACATGGATTTGTGAATATCATCTGAGTAACACAACAATTGTAATTTATCTGATTTAGAAATAATATTTTGAGCAGGTGATGTAATCTCCTCAATTACCTGTTTTTTTTTTAGCATTTATGGGCCACTTTCTTATTAAGGGGCCTCTGTCACACCCAGTGACTAACCACAATGGGTGCACTTTAAGGAGCCTGGAAAGCCGACGCACCCCACATATAGACGCACACACACCTCTACCAACCCCCCCTGTATCTATGCGTCAACACACTGGTGGGTAAACAAATCAGGCACCACCAGGGCGTTACCCTGTTTACCCACTGCCTGTTACTCTACGCCCGCCCCAAGAGAGCTATCTTACAGTATAAAGAGGACCCTATACTACAATTATTTTTCAGCTGCAGTGATTATTCGACTTATCGATTTGTTGGGCGACAGAGAAATAATCATTTACTTTTTTGATAATGAATTATTCGCAAATAAAAATACTCCTCTTAAATATGGACATTTCACTTTTTTGTTTTATTTCACAGTGAATGTAATACGTTGGGGTTTTGGGCTGACATTACTAAACATTTGAAGAAACACCTTTGACTTTACAGAGAAACCGTGATGTGAACTGATGAAGAAAATGAAAAACCAAAATAGTAAACCAAGTAAAAGCAAGTGGACCATCATTGAATGTCATTAATCTGGACTATTACAATAAAGGAGATACCTCATGGGCAACTATAGAAGCATATACAGTATGTATATGGTACTAAAAATGCTCATTGTATTTACACCAAAGAGTCTTATACAGCACTGCATATAGACATAAGTGTTGTGACAACAGACCAAAGCTATAAATACTCCTCCAAGATGGAAATCATTCCACGAAAGACAGTACACAGTATGTACAGGAAAATGGCAGTATGAAATATACATATGGGTTATCAGCTGCTCATAATGTTGCTACTTTATTTGAACATGCAACAGATTATGTGTCATGTGTTCTGTCACATGTCCAGAGACTGAACAGAGTTAAGCAAAGCAGTCTCCTCCTACATATTATCCACCATGATTGGATTGAATGCGGCAGAAACAAATGGTGGTGTGAGCAGATTGGAGGTCCGGATTCAGTTTTTACAGTCCGCCAACTGTGTCTTCATGTATTTTTACCTTTAAAGTTGTTGGAATACAAAGTAAGCTAAGACACATAACATAGGAAGTACTTCATTGAGATGTTCTGTTGCTGAGGAGAATATAGCTGCCATTTCTACCTTCCTTTCATGCTTTCATGGCCATAAAAGCTTCATCAATGTCCATCAGTATGTAGTGCAGGCTCTGCTACTACCTACAAGACTTCCAATATCAATCAATCAATCAATCAAAGTACATTTATATAGCCCAACATCACACATTTTACATTTGTCTCAGGGGACTTTACAGTTTAGAATATGAATATGACACCCCCTGTCCTTGGACCCTCACATCGGAGAAGGACACACTTCCAAAGAAACCCCACAGTTAATGGGGGAGCAATTGAAGAAACCTCGGGGAGGGATCCCTCTCCCAGGATGGACAGACGTGCGATAGATGTCATGTGTAAATTAAAAAGATAATACATCTTCAACATAGGTAGTCCAAATTCTTGAAAATGCATGTGTGTATAAATAAGAAGATAAAGAAGGATTCTGGTGAATGTCAACAATATCTACCCTCCTTCCAATACTGCCAACCCCTTTGCGACAATGTAATCAACCGTCTGCATTTCCTAACACCGGTTGACATACTGTAAAACTTGAGCTTCCCTGCATCCATATAAGTAAAAAAGGTCCATTTGTTATTGAGGTGGTTATTTAATGCCACTCCTGTAAACACGTATCGCCTGAGCTTCAGGAGACTAAAGGCTTCCCACAGATCCAAAAAACAACTTACAAAGCCACAGCAACATTGGCTCTACCTTTAATTTCCTTTCCAAGTTTTCCTGTTTTCGCAATCATCATTTAACAAGTCTGTAAGCTGCAGCAACAGCCAGGCTTGAGGTACGAGCTTGTGATGGACGTGGGGTTACTCTTGCTAAACCCAGACTACTGGGCTCACAGTGGGGAAGTATCCGTTTACCCCAGGTCTCCCCCCACTCACACTGACTCTGGAAATATGCCTGTAAAGCTAAAGGGAGGGGCAGGGGGGATGGAGTGTATATGTTTCCATTACAACCATCGCGAACCCTGAAACACTAGAAGTCTCATTTAGGGGATCCAATTTTATTAAATCAACTGTGTGACAATGCTGGGCTGTTTCCACAACATGAGCAGGTACGGTGGGTGTGAGGTGCGCAGACAAAGTACTCTTTGAGTGCTGTGGTCAGGCGCTTTGCCAGACACCTTTCCACACCTAGCACTCGGGAAGCCTAATTGAGAGTATGGGCTGAGCCTGTCATAGCCGTTACCATTATTGCACTCAACACATGGCCAAGAGGCTCTGATAGCTTTAACACCGTCGCTACCAAGGACTTATTTTGAGTATGTGTGTTTACAGGTAGCCTGGCTAAATGTTTTTGCTTCTGTCTGTGCTGGTGAGCAGGAATGGCGAACCCTGCGCCTGCATACATATTCAGATTTAACATTATTTAAGCCCTGCTGCAATCACTTCATGATGAATTATGAAGACTGGAATCTAAAATTAAAAAACAGGTGACAGGTGTGTGTCTGAAAATCAGCAGTGACATTTGGGTACATGTCAGGGTAACGTGTGACAAGAGAGCAGGCAAATCCTTTAACCCCGATAGAATAATTGACAGGTCACAAATCATGATGAGAGCTTAAGTAAATAAATAAGGGAGAGATTATTTATTTGATTTCGGGGAAGCGGAGCTATAACTCATGTCTCATTGGAGTTGGCGCCGGTGGTGCTGTGGTTTCCAAACTCCTCCTTTCCAAGCTCTGCTCAGACTCAAGACTCAGCTTACAACCAAACATACCACAGCTAACACCCTGTAAAGCACAGCAAGGAAAGGGCAGGCTGACAGGGAGAGAGGTCTGGGTCACAGTGTTAATGTAGCCACTTGCAGTCTGGGGTCATAGGAGTTACACCATTTTTGACATAGTGAAAAGGAGATACAGTAAAGACGATGTGTACAGATGGCTTCGTTCCAATATAAATGCAGAGAAATAATATATTTTCATTATGAATTACAATGCATTAGAGGATGAGAAGGAATGTGATGGTTCAGCTAAGCCTATTCACACTTCTCTCCTCACGTTCAGACATGCTGTCTCTGCAACAGGAGGTCTGGGAGAAAATCACTCTTACTTTTGCTTGGATTCCAATCCCATCCCTCCTTCTCTGGCTGTTGGATTGCCAGCTGAACAGTACACAGGCGGCTGCCATTTTGGCACTGTGAGTCTGTTCCCTTACATTATTAAAGACTGATTTTCCCCTTGGCCCAGGTCTTCTGACACAAGGTGTGCTCACTCACCGAATGGGCCTTGAACAATCTGGGCCCAATTTAAAGGGGAGTCGAAGAGTAATGGGTTTGTTGAGATGTATGAAAGAGATCTGGCTGGAAATCAATGTCATGTCACAGCCAGATATGATTATGGTAATCTGTATTAATTTGACCACAAGTACATAAATACAGATTAGGACAAGCCGTCTCTGGTCTCTCCACTTACCCACACATGTATGCTGCACATACTGATGTTGAACAGAGAGGCTAACACATGGGGAAATACCTTTAATAAAAGGAACAGTGATGATATGTGAAAGAAGTTTACAAATTCGCTTGTGACAAGTTTCACAAGCTCATGTGGTGGTGTCAGGCTGCATGATGGAAATGAACAACCAAAAAGAGCAGTTGCCGTGGTGATCTGTCTGTGAAAACACACACTTACACATATATGCACTTGCAGACCAACACACACATGAGCAAGTCGCAGAAAGATAGACTAACATACACTCGGACACCCAAGAAAACACGCTTGGCTGCAGGGATAGTCCAAATGGCGTTACTTCCTGGGTGAGACAGCACCCTCTGGCCTGTGGGGCTAACAATAGGATCCATTCTGCACCGCTAACAATCCTGTTTATGACTAACGACCTCGGGGCAGGGGTAAATTAGGGGTGAAGGTTGGGGGGGGGGGGGGGGGGGGTTGGGTTATGCTGTCATTAAAGAGGCCAGGAAAACAACATCATCACAGGATCTGAACTCTGCGAAACCCACAACAACATCGTACAAAGGCGCAACACCACCACACAAAATAAAGAGAAATAGGAGTTAAGTCATTTGGCACATGTTGTGTCAGTCACTGTCTGCTAGTAATGCTTTCATCTGCCAGCATCAATGATGTCCCCTCTCAACTGATGTCTATCCTTAAAATAGTTCCAAAAAATATATCCCGTCATAGACAGATGAAACAAAGTTTGCCGGGCCGCATTTGCTGCTTCAGTGAGCATGCAGGAAAAGCTTTGAACATGTGTCACCGTGAAAAGACATTCCACATTACGGCCGTTAAAAGTGCTGTTAGGCAGTTGCCACATCTCCCTCTCAATCAAAAAAAGACATTTCAAATAAAATCCCGCCGTATCACATTCCCTTTAGGAATACTTTAAATAGGCAACAGGACTAGCAGTCTGAGGTTAGCACATGTATCACTCAGCTGGAGGACTAAGGGAGGGTGGCACGAGGCCAAGCCCGGTTGAGGGGAACGTGTGTGGGGTGTGGGGGCCGGAGCAAAAGGCTGAGCTGGAGCACACAGATGTGGAGTCACTGACGGATGTTTCTGGGACAGATGCTAGCTTTGCTCAGCAATGTGCAGCTGCGTGGACGTGCACACGTGTGTTTTTGGTTTTTGCGTACAGCAATAGTGTGTGTCGTCCTCGCTCCAGTATATAAGAAAGTGTGTGCAAAGATATTATATTTTGAAGGTGCTGTATCGTTACGTATCTAGCTCAACACAACAGAGTGGAGAAAGACATTTCCCCATGAGGGATTAATAAAGTATGTCTTCTTCTTCTTCATTTGGATTTTTGGTTTCTCAGTTACAATAAAAGGCAATCAAGACAATATGAAATGTTTCCTGACTATTCGTACATCATTCAAACAGTAACAGATGACACAGTAAAGTGGCAGAGTAACAAAACGGAACGAAGCCAAAGCATTCACAGGTATCACTGCTTCGACAGCTCATTGCCTTGTTGCTGCCAGTGAAAAGCTTCACATGGCACAGAAAGACAACAAAGCTACAGAGTGAATCAGAGTGTGAGCAGTATCTGCGCCCCACTGAGTATGCGTGCGCATGTGTGATTGTTGTTACTGTGCACACATCTGACTGTTTGGCACATACTTGTGTCGGAAGAGCGCATCCATGTATGGTTGGAGATGACGCAAGGCCTTGCTGGTACAAGCTGGTGCAGCGCTCAGCTCGGCCCTAATTGGAGTGCTTGCTCCAGCTGCATGATTGCAAACAGACCCAGGTGAGTGTGTGACAGCACCCTCCTCCTCCTCTTTTACTTCTCTCCCCAGCTAACTCCCTCTAATGAGTTTCCAGACCCATGTCATGCTCGTTGCTCACTACAGTGCTAATGATTTCAATTTGTCCAGCCGTCTGATTAAGGAAGTGGCTATTAGAGTGCCGTGCCACACTTAAAATCCTCCCCCATTGCTCGGCACTGGGAGTTTTATGGGCGCAGTCGATGGAGTGTCACTGAGGAATAGCTCTGCACCATCAAAGCTCTAATGATCCTTAATAGCATATGCATGTATTTTACAACTGCGCTGCTCACAGAAAAAACATAATTATATGTAATATCATTCACAAGGTGTAGTAAAACATATATATTTTTGGAAGGAGGAGCTTAGATTGTGGTGTTAGGCACCCAGACAGGAAACAAAACATATTTTTACAGGGCTAGGGCACCCGAAAGTAATTACTTATAATATAGGTTGAGGCTTTTAATAAACAATTACTTGGATTAAACCAGCGTATAGCCTTGTAAACACTGTGGTTCTGAACAACACCTGAGTTTTCAGCCCGTCTGCTGGAACGCACTACCTCATAGGAGAACCATGTCTGACAGTTTGGCAGTTCAGTAAGTACAGGTTTTTACAAATACTCTCATCATGTTATACTTTATTAAGATTATCCAAACTGTAATAAGTAGGTAATGTCAGTAAATGTTGGTCTCGAGACAGCAGTATAAACTTTTCCTGAGAGTAAAGAGAAGCGACAGAGATCTGTAACTCATGATCTTTCAAAGAGTTGAGGATCATCCACACATACACTACAGACCATGTGGCCCCCCCCTATCCAGCATAAATGTTCTCTTCCTTTTTCCCCAAAGGCCAATATAACAAACAGCATGGACTCCACAACACACTAACCCCCCCCCCCCCCCTGAGGAGATCACGCTGAAGTAGATCACTCTTTTTCTCCTTGTCACATTTAACTCCTGGACTCCTCTCTGCTCTGCACTAGTCTATTCTCATAGAACTTTGTAAACAGTAGATACATGACTAGATGAAGTAAGGAAGAAAATAAATGGTGGACTGTTTTTCATTCTGCCCTTTCTTTCTATGCTCTATCCTTCCCTCTTTCCTTCACTGGCCTTCTTCCCGGCCAGTAGGCGTAATGCTGGAACTGTCTGTATGCATGTTAGTCCTGAGCCTAGCCTGGCAGCTAAACAGCCCAGCACCCCGAGACGGAGCCAGGAGGAGTGGGATTAACATGAGCCTGGAGTCATTACACTGTTCATGAGCCGTGTCCAAAGCAACAACTTTTACAGCACCTGTAACACACCAGCTAATCTGTCCGACACCCCTGGCCAAATAAACACAGCCAATACCCCAGCCAACAAACACACACACACACACCACACTAAAGCTGGCTTTGCCCATACGCATACAAGTTGCCTCGAGTGTTTGTTGTGATTTTAAAATGCAGTAGCTAAAGGTGAAGTGAGGTTTATTGACCTTTGACTTCTGGGATGGTTTCTTATGGGCAAAAAGCAGGAACAGGATAGCATGCTCACACATTATGCCAGACCCATCTCTGTCTCCACCAACACACCACTGCCTCTGTCTTACCCATCAGTCAATGTCAGGGCTAATCAGTCAAAAATAAATCCAATAAAATAAAATGCAGACCCCTGCATTTAATTACAGGAATTGGGATGTTGGAGGAGGGAGGACTCCGCAGACACACATACTGGCCCCTCTATCGACAAGCATACTGGACTAATTGCAGCGACTGTGATTATATAATTTAACTGTATTTAATAACATTACTAGAATAGTGTGCACTACGGGCAGTGGACATAATCCTCAGGAAGAGGAGATGTATATAATTGAATAATTTCCGATTCACGGGCTGATAAGGAGCAGAGTAAAGAAAAGCAAACCTCTCCATGTTGGTTACAATACCCTACCATAGTCTTCTCATTAGGCATAGTCAAAGAAAGCCTTGTGGTTGTTTTGCCCTGGGACTATAGCTCTGTGAGTAAGAGAAAAGGAATAATGGTGTTCCCACATATTTGGGATATTTAAAAAATGCTACATATAAATAAGGACCCCAAACGTTTTTCTTTCTTAAAAGGTCCCCTATTATACTGTTTTTCATCAATGTATTATAGGTCTCAGATATATAAAAACATGTCTCTGAAGTGTTTGGCTCGAAATACCAAACAGATCACCCATTGTAGCATCCCCTAATCCCCTCTGTTTCAGCCCTGTTTCTAAAGTGCTGATTCTCTGTCTGTTACTTTAGATGAAAATAAGGAGCCACTCCCCACGCCCCTCTGCGATATATTTGGTTAAAAAGAACACAATGGTGCTCTAGGAGGAGATTCGGGTGATAAGGTGGGCGGGTGTTACCTTGGTTGGTTATTGGCTAATGGTTACACAAGCCAAAAAATCGTTATGACATCATTAAGTGGCCAAAATCAGATCAGCTCATTTTCAGACAGGTTTTTATATAAATGGATCAGGACAAAAAGTGAGCAAATCTTTATTCCTGAAACTTTTGGAATCTCTTTACACAGAGGGGACACATGTTTATGTATACAAGACATGAAAAAGTGGATTTTGCATCATAGGGGGCCTTTAAGTTAAAGTTAAATACGTTTTACAAATGTTCTTTCTTTGCCTACACAGGCTACTCCTTTTCATAAGACAAATCAAAGTATAATGTACTGTGACAACATGTGACAAGACCTTATCATTCCACTGATGTGGTGCAGACACAGTCAGGCACAAATATTTTCCGGAATACTCCTGAACTTTATAAAAGTAAATCTATATATAAACTATGATGATGATGACGATGAAGATGTTGTTGCAACATGACAGCGCTGATGAGCCGGGAGATTTCTCTGGCCTAGAGAGGAGCCGAGAGGCCCCTCAGGCGGAAGTGTGGGTGATCAGCCGACGGACCGGGACATGTGGCCGGGGTCGAGGGTCATCTCACCCCCACCCCGCTCCCCCTCACCACTGCACACAGGAAGTCTGAATCATCGCACACACAAACAGACAGAAGTGAGTGTGAACATACGTTTGAAGACAAGCATATTCACACACAGCAAGGAAAAAAAGATTCCTGGTCGTTGCTCCGGGGCTGACCCAGAAACAGTTCCCCTGCAGCCGCCGTGCTCTCAGCGCAGTGATGACCTGCTCCTGGAGCTCGTAAACACAGGCCACCCAGAGAGAGAGAGAGAGAGAGAGAGAGAGAAAGAGTGGCGGGGGTGGAGGGAACTTACATTAGCCTTGAGGCTGCTCTGCACTGGCCAACTGTCATGTCCTGTGACCTGACCTTCTGGACCTATAGCTGTAATAACACGCTCATAAACTGCACTCACACATCTGGAAGAAAATCCAGCCCTGTGAGGAAGACATGTTCCGTTTCTAACGAAAATGTTGTTTGGCTAAAGGTATTTTTTTTAAATGGAGGAATCTTAGAAACAAGACACCAAGAGATTCTTCAGGGGAAGTTATTTTAAAAAAAACACACACACATTAAAGTCCCATTTTTAGACTTGAATGAGGAAGAGGTGTAAATATGCAGACTTCGCTGACGGATCAGTATTACAGGTGGAACAGACATGCTTCCTCCTTAGGTGCTCATGCAAATATCCCGTCAGGTGAAGGAGGAAGTGAAACCTGTTAATGGGTTAACCCCTGGCCAGCATTTGCACATTGTGCTTGCCAGTAGGCCAAACCAAGCCTGATGATCTCACTGTTGGTTTCTCTGCCAGAACGCCGACACTAACTTACATGATTTATTTGCATAGCTTAGTGCATAGCTAACGTTTTTGTTCTCCTTGTTCTCAGTAAATGTCTTATATCCCACTTTGCTGCTAAACTGGGTTCAATATCAAGCTCCAGTCTGAAGCAGAAATTAACAACTGCAATTGCACGGTGGCAGTGTGTTTCAGAAGTTACCAAATGAACTACAAATGTTCTTTTAGCTTCCAAAAATGTCTATAAATGGCTCCTTTCAAGCAAACTTTTTTTTGCTTGTCCAGAGTTAGTAAACAGAGGTTCCTGTGGGACAGAGCATTGATTATGTGCAGGATGTGTTTGGTACTGAAAGATGTTGGGGGTGGGGGGTGTTCCATGAAAAAACAGTGTGATGACTGTTCAGAATCCCGTCACAGACACAGACTTTCATTAATGACTAGGGGTCTGGTCGTGAACTTGTGGCCTGGTCAAATAATGAGCGCGTTTGTGGCCCGCGAAGAAAATAACTTCTCTCACTTCTGAAAAGTAGCAACTGATGGCAATGTGTTATGTTGCTGCTGATGTTGTTAGTATGTTCCTTTGAGACCTCTCCTAATTCACTTTATCAGCAGATGTGTGTATTTGTGTGTGTTGTGTTGCACGAAGTGCCAGATGTGTCGGGCACCTGTAGTGTGCTGTCAACGCTGAAGAGAGGACCCAGCGGCAAGCAGGACAGTCGAGCTTGTCAGGGCAGACACAGATGCACAGGGTCACACAGGGCGGCCATTGTGCTGACACCATTCATGCACAGACACACACACACACACACACACACACACACACACACACACACACACACACACACACACACACACACACACACACACACACACACACACACACACACACACACACACACACACACACACACACACACACACACACACACACACACACACACACACACACACACACACACACACACACACACACACACACACACACACACACACACACACACACACACCTGGATGGGAGGCAGCAGCAAAGTGCCACTGTGTTAAACTGAATCAGAAAGACAGCTGCTGTCTTGCTGTTACGGGGATCAACCAGTATGCAGTCTGCATCGTTCAAGTCCATTGCAGTTGTGGAACTACAAGTTATGTGACTTCATGTGGACACTTAAATTAACAAATACATTTATAAATCAGTTTAAGAGATAGGTACGTGCCAACAAGGACATCTTTATTCTATAAAAGGAACGCTTCATGCTGCCATGGTTATCTGGTGATGATTTGAAAGGAAAGTCCCATATATTATATTTTGGCAGTTGATGCCAGTGAGGCGATGATTATATTAGCCGGATTTACAAAGAATGAATCCATGTGTAGTCAGTTTATCCGATCAAAAGACCATCTATTTGAGTTTGAACACTAATATATAAACCAGATTTACTGCATATATCCCAAGTACACCAAATTCTGAAACATCAATAACAAGAGCTGTGTGGTGGAGGACATTTGAAAGCATTTCCCTGAATCAAATGAAGCAAAACTGGAGACGTGTTTGCATCACTATAACGGCCTGATATGGAAGCAAAAATAGCTGCAAAACAGGGTGACTCATAATTGATCATCACATACTGTACTGATAGATATCAAATAAACACTATTTGTTAACAGTTTAATGCCAGCCAGGTTTCCCCTAACAAACAAACCTTGTATTTATTAATCATTATGTTAATTGCATGACCGAAAGAAGCAATGCTACGGTACAAATTTGATGATAAATGGATCAGCAATGATATTTAAGTACGAGAGGTTGTATATCTGATAAGAGGTCAGATCATATTGTAATTAAATGCAAAACTCTTCACCATTGCGGGTTGATGATAACAACATTCTTCCAGTGTTCAATGTTTAAAAATGCAGATGTCAGATAGTCCCCCGCCCTTTCCCTGCATCCCCTCTTCTCCTCCACTCTTCATCTCTCCTCTTTGATTTATTCATTTTCTATGTTGGCGAGCCAGACAGTACAATGGCTTCTTTCATAACTGAGGCTGTGTTCCCACTACCAGCACCGAGCGGTCCCCTAAAGTCCCTCATCCACCATGCCAGTGATGTGACCTGGTCACGGAGGACTGCTTCAACATGGGAAGGACACAGAAACTAAATTCTATCGGGTCATATATGTGTGGCGGATACTATTACACTGTAGAGCTGTTGTTGGTATTGTTGCTTTTGGTTTGGCTTGTACGATAGTATGGGACTGCTTCATCACAAGTTGAAATGTTACATTGGAAATCACATACAAACAGAAGCCAGAACATGTTTGTACCTAAAAGAAAAAGATGAAAAGCCTCAATGGATTCTATAAATCACCGGAAGTTTCATTTCTCAACAGATGAATCAATTGGTGTGGGAGGAAAATATGTAATGAGAAAAGAGGGTCAAAAGCTGAAGGGAACGAAGGAGAAGAGAGGAGTGTAGTCAAATGAGGAGGGAGGAGGGGGACTGAGTAGGGGTCATGTTGCCTCCCCCTGTACTTGCTCTCTGAGCGGCTGACTGCATAGCCAAGGCTCCTGCTTAGAAAGAGAGCCTTTCTTTCCTCCAGGCCCTCTCTAATGCAATTGAGAGAAATTAGTATAATTATGCTCCATATTGCAGATTGAGGAGGCAATGTGGCCCGTGGGATGAGAATGGGGAGGGCAAGCTAACGTGGGTATTTGCTGTGGGGAATAACTAATTCATCAGCTACTTTTGCCATTTATCAGAGTACATTCTTGCATTTATAACATTACAGCTAATCAAATAAAGAGCTCCTGGAATGCGGCATCTTTCTCAAAATGGGATTCTGCTAATGCGAAAATGACTCCTCCTCCCACTGGCCATGCGACCCTCTTATCGACCACATTCCAGCTGCTTTGCCAAGTTGGTCGCAACCACGTTGGGTCGAAGATTCTGTCCAAGCACCATTGTCCCTTAAAGTCATTGCCAAAACTCCAGTGCCATTGTCTTCCATTCAATAACAGATGCACATATGGTGAAACACATGTGAGTGCACTGCAAATGGAAGATCGATTTGATGAATCCAAAGACAGATGTCCCCGACTCCGACGCGTTTATGGAAGAAAAAGTTTAAAAAAGAAGCGGTGCAAAACAAATCCATGTCAATAATGTATTACCATACTTGACGTTGGCTCTGGACTTCTGAGGGAAAGTACAGGAAGGGTTCTTCCAAGCCTGAACCAGAAGTATGCATTTCTTACCGCAGTTTGGCTGAACATGGTTTTAGAGCCTTGATCCATTATTTTATGGAACTGTGACAGTAATTAAATAGTGCTGTATCCAGGGGTCAAAATGAGGCGCATAATGATGAAGAAAGATTGATTTAAGTACAAAAGAGCTTAAAAACAACACCAGGATAAAGAAAATGTAGATTCTACTTAATTATCAGCAACATATAAATGATGTGTAGAAGTATTAAAGGTCACCTATTATGCAAAATCCACTTTTTCATGTATTTTATACATACATATGTGTCCCCTCTGCGTAAAGAGATTCTGAAAGTTTCAGGAAAAAAGATTCTCTCTCTTTTTGTCCTGATCCATTTATATTAAAAACCTGTCTGAAAATGAGCTGATCAGATTTTGGCCACTTTATGTCATAACGATTTTTTGGCTTGTGTAACCATTAGCCAATAACCAACCAAGGTAACCCCCGTCCACCTTATCACCTGAATCTCCTCTTAGAGCACCATTGTGTTCTTTTTAACCATATATCTCTCAGAGGGGCGTGGGGAGTGGCTCCTTATTTTTCATCTAAAGCAGGGGTGTCAAACTCAAATACAAAAATTTAAAAATCGGTACTAGTCGAAAGGCCGGACTGGTTCAATGTTTATTGCAAAACGTATTGAAATGAACTTATTGCACATATTAAACCTGGAACTACAGTAACAAGCTTAATAAATGATTGCCTATAAAAAACAACATTGAACATTAAATAATCAGTTGCATTCATTTCTTATGGCTCTATCTGCAGCTTTTCCGGAGACATTTCTTATGATTAAATGTTTCCACATGCCAACAACAGCTTCAAAAAAACTATTTCCCTCAAAGAAAAAAACAAACATGCCCTGTTGTCGTGAGAGAAAAAGTGCAAAAGGAAACATCCATTGAAACCCAGTTTGCTGATGCTTGTTCAAGCCAGATACTTGGCATCTCATCTTGGGTGCAAGTTCATCAATGTTTGGGGTCAGGCTCTGAGCTGAGGAAACCCTCAGGATTGAGTGAAGGTGTGCGTGCAATATACCGGCGGGCCAGATCTAATAGTAATTAGAAATTATCCTGCGGGCCGAAATTAAATCCACCACGGGTAAAAGACAGAGAATCAGCACTTTTGAAACAGGGCTGTAACAGAGGAGATTATGGGATGCTACAATGCATGATCTGTTTGCTATTAGTAGCCAAACACTTCGGAGACATGTTTTTTATATATCTGAGACCTATAATATATTGATGAAAAAGAGTATAATAGGGAACCTTTAATATCGAGATGATTCACAGGAAGTGATGAGGATGCAGCCTGTGTGACAATGAGACCACGGAACACTCTTGAGGACGACCTCCTCTTCTTTAGGCCGTGCGTCCGGACCCCACCCTGCAGAGAGGTGGGGAGCAGTGGGGGGGGGGGGAAGAACACCATTTGATCCCTGCTCCAGAGAGCACCAGGCCTACACACCATCTATATCCTGTTAGGGGAAAGCAGTCTTTTGAAACGCATCTGCTCATCGCTCCCAATGGCATCATCAAAGTACATAATGCTTGAGACAAAGCCTGCAAAATGGAAGAATCCAGAACCCAAAAAATACTTTTCTTGATCAAAACAATTCAGGATTTTTAAGAGTTTTAAAAGCTGTTTCACATATATATCTTCAAAAAAATGGAAAGTAAATACATGAAGGGAGATTCAGCCACAGAGCTGATGTCCACCCACTCAGATGTCCACTGATAATATATTAGATTGTCTTTCCTTTTAGGAGTTCGTAGGTCGAAAACCAGATGATGCCTGGTTTTAGTCCGTTATATTTATATTTTTATTACATAAAATGAAACAAGAGTCCTTCAGAGTATGAATACACATAAGGAGAAGAAGACACAAAATGTCTTGAAACTAATAGGTTTGAACAGGTTTTAAAGCTAAAATAATTAAATTCAGAAAAGCAAGATAGAAGGCCCTGTGAGAGAAATAAGCCACAAATCTGATTAAACCAGAAAACAACTTATATTGAATCTGAATGACATAGATTTGTTTGCGAAACAAGAAAAACTCTCAGTGGGGTTCACTAACATGCATGGGGAATGTGAAACAAAGCAATAAAGACAAAGAAAATTAAGATCAGATTACATTTTCTAAGTTTCAATGAAGATTACAAGATGTAAGGAAAATGTCCTTTCCACATGGGACATTTTATTTATTCATCTATAATTGAAAATGTTGTTTTGTGTAAAAAAAAAAGAATAGTGTTGATGACAATGACAAAATGTACAAGAGTCATCATCTCTACTGTGGAACTTTTTTAAATAAATGATCTGAAAATATGTAACAGATGCTGCAAAGCTAAAACATATGACTGACACAATAATGTAACAACTCATACCAGTAGGCGACCATTAAAAACACATTAAGAAAAAATCATTAAATGATATTAATAAATATTAATTACAGAAAAAAGGTTAAAACTGTTTAACTGCTCATTGAAAAAAATGGTTTGAGAGGAGATTTGCACTGGAGATTTGTAGCAGTGCAGAGTAATAAAATATTTTGTGACCCAAAAAAAAGACTGTCAAGGTTGTCGAGACACATAATGTGGACCGTTAATCAGTCACGGAGCGAAGGGACGGCTCCCTCAGGAAGCAATTAGCTGTGTTGGACCAGTTGCTAATAAAACACTTGGGTTACAAGCTACCCACAGCCCAGCCAGGCCAGGGGACCCACAGTACTTGGTGTGTGTGTGTGTGTGTGTGTGTGTGTGTGTGTGTGTGTGTGTGTGTGTGTGTGTGTGTGTTACGAGGCCTAATAGTTAGACACAGAAAGCTACAGTAGCAGCAACTGGTTTGTCGTTTTCAGTCGTTGTTTATCCTAAAAGGCTCAAAAAAAGTTTGTCATATGGCCGGCCAACCGTGTCTCACAATGATCCATTCCCAAACAACTGAACTGCATTATGTTTTTTTTTTAAAACATTATTTTTTCCAGGATTACAGTAAACATTTTAAACATGTGGTTAATGTTGTAATTTGAAACATTGCAAAAATGCAAAAAGGTGGCTCGCTTACATTTAGGTAACACAACTACTTGGTTAGGTTTAGTAAAACATTGTGGTTTGGCAAAGAAGAAAGTTTGTTACATCATTAAGATTGCAAAATTGTTCTGAATTAAATGAATGTTGACTCTTGGTTTCACATCTGTCTCCTGGAAGTCTAATGTTTGTTTGACCCATTCATCAACACGCCCAGTTCAACTTCCCTCCTACTGTACGAAGACTTTGCAGAGTAGGACAAAAAAGTATTTGTGATATGTAAATAACATTTTGCACCGAAATGTAATTGACAATGCAAATCATTGTATGTGACTGGATTTTTAAAGGTGACAGAATTAGAATGTGTCAGTTTAAATGACAGAGTGAAAAAGTAACTAAACGTCAACAGAAATATCTACTCATTCATCTAGGCCAGAAACAATACAGCCTTCATTGAACCATATCTGCCTTACGCTGTACATGTAGATGTATTTTGAAATTATGAATTTGGTGGCACTTGGGTGCCATTAACACATTGGCAAATAACAAGAGTATAGAGTTAAACCAGGTAATGGCTTCCATTGAACTTTGAATTTCTGTGAGTAATCTGAGCACAACACCATTTTTTAACTACAGGTGGATAACACTCTAATTTAAATGATCAAGTTAGTAGCCTTTGAATAAATATCGATGATGAAATGTGCTTAAGCTAAAAATATATGTATGGCTCAACACGCAGCATCAACAATAATTAAAGTGCTTATTGAATCTCAATAATAATCTAAAATATGTGACATCAACTTTTCCAACTGGGCCCTGCACACTTTTAATGATAATGATGGTATGAATTTAGACAGAAATAGACCTTTTTTTCTGGTGAAATCACAATAAAAACCTGTTTTAATTTTGTAAGAAAAAGCTGTGTCTTGACAGTATGTAGGACCCAATCATTCACAGTAAAAAACGAGGCCTTTAAAGCTTACAGGGAATTTGTTTTGAGTATAACATTAGAGTAAGCTATACCGAAAAACAGTTAGACCAGCGGGGGTAGTGGAAGGCACAAACCATTATCTTATGATGGAAAGCCATTGCCCTCAGTAGGGAGCCTGTGAAGTCCAGAATAAAGCGGCCAGCAGCCACTAAGAGGATCCCAAAAAAACACTTCTTGTGGTGTGGCGGTCGCCGATTAGGTTTCAGCTCAGCATCCATGAGGCCCTGCTGAAGCCCAGACACTAGACACAACAAAACCAGCCCGTTTAGGAAGCAAAGCCAAATAAATGGTACTTCAAACTCTTCCCCGAGGGGAGAGACAGGGTGAGAAGAGATAGAGGCAGAGGAGAAAAAGACAAGAGAGAGAGGAGGAGGTGGTGGGGATAAGTGGAAGCACATTGACAAGCTGTGGACAGCAGGCACTTCTCTGCATGCTTAATGTCCCATCCAGACTCCAATGTTTAGGAGGGATCTGTTGAAAAGATTGGTTACTGACTATACACTTGGGAGCCAGAACTTCACTTGATGGCTTTTTTTAAAGGATTAGTATCCACAAAAGCTCCAATTTTTCAGATTTTGAGGAAGGTGTTAACTTGTAAGTCCATTTGGCTGGCAAATAATAAAACACTGCTTCTCTCAAACATCCATCTTGAATAATAACACAGGAACTAAAGGGTGTAAGTTGAATACATCATTTCAATTATTATTTGTTGACATATCTAATGCTCATTATCACCATTTATCATTTTACCAGCTCCATTTAACTTCTTGTATAGCCTGCATGTTTGAAGTGGAAGCGAAGCAAAGACTTATCACTCTTAGATTGTGTCAAGGGGAACTCATTTAGATGTAATCTTATTTTAAAGGTTAAAAACAACAAGGATGTTTTCTGCAGCCTTGTCATGAAGTTGGCTTGTTAAAAAAGTGACAATTCATTCATTATTATTTGACATCCTATTTTTATTATGTATCTTTATTCCATTAGTTCAAGTTTACTTGTTTGCCATGTACTGAAGCAGAATTAACAGTGGAAAATGTTAATGAAAACAACAAGGATTTGACTCGAGGAAACTTGAAATGTTTAAAAGAGCTTGCCAAATGCAATTAGTCATAGCAGACACACACAAAGGCAGAGTTTAATCAACCTAATTAGAACCGTACAGGTCAATGTAATAAATATTTGGAGTCTTTCAGGAACGCTAATTAACAAAGAAATTAAATTAAACCAGCATTTTAACTCACAATTTGGCCATCTGCATTTAACAATAACTAAATACATTCCTTCTTCTTGGCAGACTGAGCAAAGAACATACTAATTCAACTGAGATCCAGACAAATCCTCTGTTTGCTTTCAGGTATTTAGACTGCACCAGCCAGTATAAAATATCACCCACTTTAAGCGACTAAACACAACTAATCCTGAGTTATTGCTTCATAAAAAAGAGGAGGATTGTGCATCTGTCAACTGGGGTGTGAAGTCATTTGTTGTGGGAAAACATTTATGTATGTTTCATTGCGAAAGGAAAACCGAGGTGTGTCTTCGGGGCCAGATTTTCACACGCTGTGTGGTCCTGCCTCCAGAGGTGAGGAGAAGAAGAACCTCACCCTTTGTCAACAGAACCTGAGAGTGTGTTCTCTAGAATCTCTGTGGAGTGCTGATTTGGTTTTTCCCAGAGAATGACTCAACAGAGAGGGAGAAAGAGAGAGAGAGACATTATTAGACCTGGGGGAGCCAATGGCAGGCCAGATATTCCCAAGAAGGCGGGTTTCACAGAAGAGATGAGTCAGCATATACGAGCAAGTACGAAATCCATCAGTCAAAAGCCGGATGATTTAACAACGAAAACAGAGAAAGATTTTCTGATGTCTGAAGATGAAGGAGTGTGAGGGAATGGGGAAGAACCAAGGAGCGGTGAGGGAAGGTGGGGGAATGCTCCGAGGAATACTCCATCCACATCCTTCTTTTTTTATTGAAACAATTTGGGTCAGGCGTGCCCTCCTCCCCCTCCTAGCCTGAGGGTCTCCCCAGCACACATGTTCACTCTGCGGCCAGCTTACAGTGATTAGCCAGGCCTTCCTCTCTGACAGGTGCACCGTCACACTCTCACAACCCCCCCCTAGCCCTGCTCCGCCGTAAATGATACAGGATACGCTTGGGGCATCCCTCATCCATGTTCATCTGTGTAGAAACACCAGCAGCTAGAAGTTCATTCAAACAGTAAAATAGACAGTCAATCACATGACGCTAGCACTTCAGGTGGAATTATATTCAGGCAATACTTAGGTGTTGGAGAGTAGGTATTACTGTCTATTTTATTCCAGATGATGCTTTTCTGTATTATTACCGATATTAAATTCAAAGATATCTTCCACAATTTATGATCTATGGGTAACAGCCACTGTCATTTCCTCTGGATAAATCACATTAAGCCAACATACATTATTTTCCAAGTTGAAACATTTAATGAAACAGATTTTAGTCAGAACACTTTATGTTTCTCGAGTTCTGCGAAAACTCAAAAAAGCTTGCTGCTTCACCTTTTTCTTCAATTGAAATGGCTTGTAATTAATTTCAGTTCATGGAATCAACTTTGGTTTTTACAGTTGTAAGCACTTAAGGAAAATTATTTTCTTGGCAACTGAATTCCACTGTGGCAGAGCTCTGCTTCCCAGGTCCACACCAGTCTGATCGAAAAAACACCAGCAGCAGCGCTGTGGCAGCCTCAGCGTTTGGCAGGTAACACAATGCAGCAAACGCAGAGAAGAATCGTAAAAAAAAAGAAGGAAAAAATCCAGACACGCCGTCTGTCCGCTTTCCTATTTGCATTCTAGATGTACGGTAAAGTGTGACACTGCTTAATAGGGTGGTGGGTGTACGTTTTACAGTTAGGAAATGTAAGGACAAACAATAATAGTGATTGTAACCAGAAGAGATTATAGTGCTGCAGGCAAAACAAATAAACCAAAAGCCCACTCGCTTAGTGAAGATGCGTTACACCTTTCAAATAGACAGCATTATTTATGATTCAGTTATACAAGACAAGACAGGCTTCACATAATTAAAATTAAAATGTAGCTATAGACTACGATCTCAAAATTACATCACTCTGTCCGTCCCCTCTGTACGCACGGTGCTTGGGAAAAAAGCCATATCATACTCTGCCCCCTCGACCTGGAACACACTTCAGCAGGAACTTAAACTGACCACTTTGATACCCATCACAGATTTTAAACTCATTTTTAAAAAGCTGGAGAAATCATCTGTGGGTGTTTGCACCTGCTATATCTGACTGCTTTATATGGATTTTAATGACTACTTTTTTACGATGTTGTATTTTAGTGTTGCCTCTGTGTTTAGTGTCCTGTCTGTCTGTAACTTTGTGTGGTAGTGTTATCACTGACAGGTCTCTCTTGAAAATGAGACCTTGTGTCTCAATGAGATCTACACCTGTATAAATAAAGGCTAAATAAAAAATAATAATAATAAATGTGCACAATATCATGCAAGTCTAATGTCTTGTTACACAATGTTAATGTTCTTCATGAACAACACTAAATAAAACACATATTTTCTCAGTCATTATTGTCCACATGTTGTTCTGCCTACTTTCATGGCTTACATTAAGTGATCATGCTCACAGCAGGATTTTCATCTGGATGTACCTAAAGAGAATATATTTGCTTGAGTTCTTTAGATACATGTTCCTCTTTCACTTAGACTGAGCCTCAGTGAGGACATGCTTCTAGTAAGTTAGAAATGAAGCACTTTACATGGCCAAAACGCTCCACGTTAAAGAGTGTCCAAGTGAGTTTTGATGCCTCTGCTGACCTCATTTGAAAACTGTCCTGCAGATGCAAATGTTCACTTTTGCATTTTGTTTTGCATTCAAAACTTTCCAGTTAGCTGTGGCATGCTGTGCTGTATGTGTATGGAGGAGCAGAGAGAGTGGTGGTTTTGAATAACCAAATAAGTTCGGGCTCAGCTCTATACATTTTTCATATGGCCAGGGCCTTTTTTTAAATGCAAAGTGGCCCACTTGGAGAGATGCCTATCTTTACACATGTTGCTGTGGCTGCTGACAAATAGGGAAATTAAAAAGGTGACAGGTATGACAGTTAGCTGGTGCTGGCATGTCTTGCTTACTTCCCTGTTCTGCTGGAGTTCAGTTTGGTTGTTTGCATGTTTCATCCTCACACGAAATGTAAGTATAGGCCTACAAGGTAAAAAACAAATGAACAAGAGATATGTTAACAATTCCTGTAAGTATGACAGTAACATCTCATTAGGTGCAAGGTTGGACATCTCTCTCCCTCGCACACACACAAACACACACACACACACACACACACACACACACACACACACAAACACACACACACACACACACACACACACACACACACACGCACACACACACACACACACACACACACACACACACACACACACACACACACACACACACACACACACACACACCACACACACACACACACACACACACACACACACACACACACACACACACACACGCATAGATAGAAAATAATTGTATTGTTGACTAAGCACATAATAACACACAATCCTTGCAGACCCCCTCCCTGGGCTCCTAACTTCTGCCCCCCCCCAGCCGTGTCCCGGGGAGGTGAAACCCAAACCAGAGCGCAGAGAGCTCTCTCAACTCCTCAACCTCTCAACACATCCTCAGCACTACCCTTTGAAAATAAACCACGCCGGCAAGCCCCCGTCTCAAACTCGCGCCTCATATGTGAGCACATGCCCCTCTCTCCGCTGGGAGCTCTTTTGAGACTTCCCCGACGCTGTTTCATGAAGCAGATGTGAGAATGGCGGCGATCAGACCTGACGCTTCGCAAGGCAATGTGGAGACCATTACTCTCACAGTGAAAGATAAGCAGGAGAGGTGTAGCGCGTCCTCTGCAGAGTTGGTTTAGATGACACATGTAGAAGAAAACATGTGATCAGCGCCTATCACCAGCATTTGGATTTATATCGCCAAACTTCTGACCTGGAGTTTGACACAGAATGCAGGGCTTAACAAATGTGAAATGACAAATGAAGTGATGTAAATGAATGTGATGGGAGTGTGTAATTGGCCAACAATAACAATAACTTCCACACACCCACGAGTGAGCACAGAGTTGATGAAATATTTAGTGATTTCAGACCAATGACACTGCAGCTTCCCACACACTAAAACATGTGGAGAGATGGAGCTCCAGATGGCTGGAAGCCTGCGTTTTCCGAGATCCACCTTTTAATGATGATCTCTCTCACACTTCCACACAAACTGTAATCTGAGCAAGTGAGGAGCAAAGAATGTGTTTCTGCGATATCAGATGAACCTGGGTGACTGATAAGCAATGGAACAATAACCTGGAAGAATGCATGAGGAGTGCGTGAGGGAGTCATGGTTGCTCAACTATCTGAGAGAAACTGATATTGAGTCAACATGGCTAATGCCACATTACATTACATTACATTACATTACATTGCATTTAGCTGACATTTTTATCCAAAGCGACTTACAATAAGTACATTCGACCAGGAAGACACAACCTTGAAGAAAACAGAATCATATAAGTACATCAGGTTTCATAGAGCCAAACATTTCAAGTGCTACTCAACTGGCTTTAGATAAGCCAGTCCTTTATTAGTATATAAGTGCTTTGTTAATAGTTCTAACGCTCGAAGTGGAGTCGAAAGAGATGAGTTTTCAGTCTGCGCCGGAAGATGTGCAAGCTATCTGCTGTCCTGATGTCAATGGGGAGCTCATTCCACCATCTTGGAGCCAGGACAGCAAACCCACGTGTTTTTGCTGATGGGAACTTGGGTCCCCCTCGCAGCGAGGGTGCAGCGAGTCGTTTGGCTGATGCAGAGCGTAGTGCACGCGCTGGGGTGTACGGTTTAACCATGTCCTGGATGTAGGAAGGGCCAGATCCATTCGCAGCATGGTAAGCAAGTACCAGTGTCTTGAAGTGGATTCTAGCAGTTACCGGAAGCCAGTGAAGGGAGCGGTGGAGCGGTGTGGGAAAATGTAGGAAGGTTGAAGACCAGACGAGCCGCTGCATTCTGGATGAGCTGCAGAGGTCGGATGGCACATGCAGGTAGACCAGCCAGGAGGGAGTTGCAGTAGTCTAGGCGTGAGATGACGAGAGCCTGGACCAGAACCTGCGTCGCTTTCTGAGTCAGCTGGGGACGTATCTTCCTGATGTTGTAAAGCGTGTATCTGCAGCAACGGGTTGTAGCTGCTATGTTTGCACATGATTGACGGAAGACCACCGACCCATGAAAGGAATGGAAGTCAATCAGAAATGATGAAAGAAATGACAACTACATGATATATTGCCAGTGGAAGTACTTACTTTTTTTACTCTAAGAGACAGGGAAGAATCAGCTCTATGGAAAAGTAGCAAAGAGAATATTAGCATTATGTCATTTCATCGAGGGGCGGCAGAGTCAATATAGCATTTTTAAAAGGATTGGCTTCAGAGAGAATGAAAACACTTTAAACACACAGAGACAAACTCACAGACAAGGACATAGTAATTGAAGAGTGAATATTCCTGGTAAAACATTGATGTATAGTTGCTGGTTTGACAAAAAGAGAAAATATACTGTACGATTGTTGTTCAGTGTGCTTGCTTGCAACTGGTGATAGGGATGTCTGCAAGTATCTCAAGGCCAGAATACTAAGTGTGAGGGACAGAGGGCTCTTTCAGGGTACAGCCCAGCGGCGCATAGTGTGTATGAAATGACATTCACGCATTTCCAGGGTAGGACAGAAGGACTTATTATCAATGTGGCTAAATTATTGCTCACGCGAAGGGGGACGGGTACACTTAGGAGTGGGGGAGGGAGTCATGTGCGTCAAATCTGTCATCAAGGATACAGAGAGGCTTCAGTTTAAGACACATATTTTATAAAGCCGGGAAAAAAGTTCACAAAGCCCACAGCATTTCAAACTGTCCAACTCGTTTGTATCTCATTAGCATATTGCTTTTATGATTATCAAAAAAGCTTGTTATGACGGCAGAGAGAAAACATACGCAAACAATTAATCCATATTTTGGTTGGGCCTTTCCCTCAGAATGCATGTGTACACAAAAGCTAATTAAGGCGGAAGATATTTTCAATACCACCAATGTCTACAGTTCTAAAGCACATCCACGTTTTATGGAAAATCTAATAACAAAGCAAATCTGTGCATGTTATGTCACCTTGGTGCAGCATGGTGTCCCCCTGCAGAAAGGATGGTGTGATATTTGATCTGCCTCAACAAGAACAGGAACACTCGCCTGCAGGACTTCCTCTCTTTTCTTTTATTCCTTTCCTCTCTCCATCTCCTACCACCTCTGTTTGAGCTGCGCAAAGCCGGATGAGGGTCATCTTACCAATGTCCCTGTTGCGATGCAGAAATCCAACATTTTGGCAGCACCCCGACCTGTTAACATCTAAACTTCACAAAGCTGACAGGATCTTCCTCTGCTTTCTGCAGCACGATCACTGTCCTTGTTTCGACTGCTGTTAATGAAATCATAAAAATACACAACTTTGCACAATGAGTTTAAGTGAGGCAGCACTTATGGCAATGTTTGTGTGTTGTTGTAATTATTTGTGTTGCTTTTCTAACTTTCTGCCAACATTCTCCCACAGTATGAATGATTCCAGTGATGCACACTCGTTTGAGTGGGCCGTATTTCCACTGAGGCAGTCCTTTGACATGTGCATATTGCTGTATTGCTGTCTTGTGGGTGTTTCTGTGTTTGTATTTTGACATGGTATAATGTTTGTTTGTGTGTGCATGCTGGGGTGGAGTAGGGGTGCTATGAGGATGTGTGTGCATGTGTGTGTGGGTGGGGGAGGGAGGCACAGCTCTGCAGCCTGATATTCTGGGAACGCCAGGGTGGCGTTGTTGACCCACCTGCTCCCTTCTCTCTTCAGCTGGATCTAGTCGAATTTCAGCAGCTGCATCCCTTCACAAAGCACCTCTTTGTAATCTTCCCAAGGCGCACAAATACAACTGCAACCAGGAGAGGAGAGAGGAAAGAGGAAAGAGGAGGGAAGATGGACAGTGGAGACGGAAAGAGGAAAAAGGGGCGGTAACTGTTCTGTCACTGGCAGATCATACTGTATCTTTAAAAAGTTATATAAAGTAGCAAGTGCATTTTTAATGGGGTCATACCTTGTTGGAATGAAACAAATTCTACACACACACACACACATTTAAATAATCGGTTTAAGAAGGTAAATGCAAAGCAGTTTTGCAAATGAACGCCCTTAAAAGGGAAGAAAAATATGAATGATGAATGGTGACAAGAGCTGCGAAGTGTGGCCCATTTGTTTCCCATTAGTCAAATGTTTCCCTGACATTCTCACTTGCAATGGATCTCAGGCCTCCTTTATAAGCCATGCCACATCCATGTCAATTTGCACTTCACACAACACAGAAAAAGCAAGACTCTGCCTTTTCTCTTACCACCTTCTCAGCCACAGACACAGTTTAGTTTAAGCCCTGCTCCCCAGAATCTGCACCCCTAAAACAAGGCCCCGTTCCCCCCCATCCTGTCTGCAGCACCCGGTCCCTGTGGCCCAAACCCAGACTCACTGGTGGCAGAGGGAAGGAGACGTCATTAGGAGATTAACTACAGCAGCCTACTTTACTGCCATCATAAATACATGTACCTGAGTTTAAGGCCATAAACACACCCATGAAGCCAAAATTGGGCTTTTGGGTTGGGGGCCGAGGTCATTGGTTCTGATGAAATTTGGTACCAATTAATCCAGCGCACATGTGGATAACTCATGGTGGGCTAGTGAAATAGTCTATGCTCCATACATCCCAACACAAACATGTATATGCACATATAAAAACGCAAAACAAAAACAATTTATCCAATTAAGGGTATTCTGCTGTTTTATCTTCAAATGCTTAGCCTGGCTTTAGAGTCATATCAATGTCAAAATGTCAAATTAAAGATGATGAATTAATCCCCAAAACCAAACAGGGGAGCTCAGAGCTTTAAAATACGATGCAATAATCAATCAAATTAACCAGCAACGACATATTCTTCATATAATCCATAAAAGTAGGCCGAGTTTTGCACAGAACCATAAAGCAGCATCTTGTTAAATGAGAGACCCTATAGCTCAGTGGAATTATATTCTATGTTAAATGTAGCCAAAGCTGTCCCAGGGGCTGCCGTTAGCAGACACAAGAGGTAGGTGGTGCAGGGGAGGGGGGGCTGAATTTGAATTTGGCCCAAAAAAAAGCAGAGCAGTGGAAATTAAATATTTGGTCAAATTGAAAACAACCAAAAAACACAGACTAGAGAGACTAGAGAGAGAACACACACGCACACTCACACAGACCCACACACAGTCCAAGGTGAGTGGAATCAAGTTTTGTTGATTTGATCTGCAGTACATATGTAATTTCATCTGAGCACTGATATTTGCCGGAACTGAACAGAGTCACCAGTCAGTAGAGGTTAAACACTCTGAACTTCACAAAAGGTGATCCTGTCACCCACACTGATCTGTTTCCGTAAATACAACACTGGATTCTCGATTAAAGTGTCAGCCATTCAACAGAAACAACTTTAATAACTTGTCAGGGTTAGTATGAATACACAGCAGAAGGAAGGCAAGCTACTTCTAAGGAAAGTTAAATTCCTCTGTGAATGAGAGGTTCATACTCGGTGGTCGACTGAAAAGACTCTTTATATCCTTCTTATAACAGAAGGACTTCCGTGGTCTCTTTTGTCCCCAGCTACACTCTGCACCTCTTTAAAGGGAACAGGAAGTGACCTTTGCGACCTTGGACTCCCACACCATGTGACATGTAGCTGTGCACCAACATGGCCAAAACTTCCCACAACCAACAAAACTCAACACAATTAACCTGCTTTGATGACAGCCATGTTCAAGTGTGATTTTACCCTTGAGTGCTGTAAGAGATTTTACATTTATTTTGATAAAGAACCTGAAAACTACAAAATGAGACTCTTTTTACTCTGTTGCTTTGCATGTCTGCAACAGTTGGAAATAGTGAAGTGATTACCAGGACACTGTCAGTGGAAACGGTTAAGAAGTGCTTCCTTCTTTCCCTGCCTAAGGCAAGTGATGTCTATTTGACAGTTGGTATAGAACCGATACAGCATTTTGGATTAAAAGTGTCAACTCAAAGAAGAGAATGACATATCCAGTTACTGCAGGTTGAAAAGCAAGGAAACTATAGCAGGAATACTTTAGGATAGAAAGATAACTCAATAGTCAATTGCTTTAGAAATGTAATCACAGGATTGTTTTAATGTTTTAAGGTACACTGACTTGTTGAAGCCTCTTTAATGGCCTTTTAATGGCAATGCTAGTGTTGGCTTAGCATGTTACTTGCATCGAAAAATGTCTTAGATTACTTGTTAAATATTACAAACTTTAAATGTAGATATGTTACTCTATTAGTCAAAATTATTTGGCTACATGGCTCAACTCCTTTAAAACCTTTACACACACAGCACATATATTATATTGAACACATGGTAAACAAATAAAGAAAAAATGAAAGTCTGGTTTACATTTGGGAGGTGTTTACAGACCATCAACAGCTAGCTTAACGTTAGCACTCCAGAGGTCTAGCCCTCGTAGTGAGGCTGAGTTCATACATCCTCCACCTCTGAACAAAACCAGCTGATTCCTGACCGTACCGTAGGCTAACAGTACCAGTGGCTTCTTCTTACAATGTTTTTGGGTTGCCAACTCTCACGCACCTGGCGTGTGACACACGCTTTCACTCTCAATCTCACGCTGCCCAAACTATTCTCACGCCAAAAACAAGATGAACCGGCGATCGTTTTTGGTTAGTTATTTACAATGTTGAGTTGACAGTTGCTCAAGCTGTCGATCCGCTCCCTCCCCGCCCCCACCACTTAACAACGTTAACAGACAGCAGAGCAGTGGGAGACGGTTGGTCAATCCCCGACCCGTATTGCGCATGCGCAGATCTAAGATCCAGTAGAAATGATAATAAAGTAAAAGTCTGCTGCTTATTGTTCTACTAGGCCAAAATAGAGTCAAAGGTATGAAAGTGAGAGTGTGTTAATTAATATATTTGGCAGTTTGAAGTAAGTCTGTAGATTTGTTTGTGTGCGTGTGTTTCATGTATAGCCTCTCACGATAATTAATTTTGTTGGATACATTTTCCCGGAAATTATTGCAATACACGATAATATTGTCGGCACCGTTGTAACTTGTATGACCATTTTAGACCACTGACATAATGATAATATATAATAATATAATAATAATTCAAGTACATCCTTTCAAACTGCTAGTCACATCCTCATGTAAATGGCAATTTATCGAGTTCATTTTTATTTATCGTACGATAAATCAATGAATTGCTTATCGCGACAGGCCTATGCACACAATAAAACAGTGGAAACAAACATTTGTTTGACTTTCATTAGTGAATGAAACTTTGTGCCCTTTATAGTCTGTATCCAATATTGTGTATTTGTATATATTGTATATATATCCTATATATGCTAAGGTCCCGCTACTGACACGATAGCAGTCATTTAGTGCGCATAATGTGTAATTAAACCCATGATATCAACATCTCACTCCAGCCAGGTACCCAAAGTTGGCAACCCTGTGTTTTAGCCTTGGAAAATTCCAACAACAAACCACAACTTGTTACCACCTGATAGATCACATAGCTCCTGAAAATGAAGATAAAAGAAAAAAAGACGCAGTTTTTACCATTTCATAGAGGATTTAGGGAACGCTGCCCCGGCCCAGTTGATAAAGTGCAAGGCTAAGCAGAATTCCCATGCATGGTGAGGACATGTCAGGCAGCATGATTTCATTTGAGCCTTTTTGACAGAGATCTGAAGCAATGTGCTGAATATGTCTGTGCATGGTGCTAATCTCTGGATAATGTTGCGATGCTGGTTCCTCTAGTCCGTATCACAGACCCAGATGGGTGTTTATGGCATTACATGGATACGCTTTGACAAAAGACAGCATGTCATGAAGGAGCAAATGTTTTTTCTGCAACTTTGAACATTCCTAGTTCGCCGATGCATACATATATTGATGTATATACATCTATAACTATGTAAGCCCCATGTATAAAATGTAAAGCTATATTTTTACTATACAGTAGGGGAAATTCTCAAGCATAAACCAGTTTTTAAGTGTGCAGTAAAATAAACCCCATCAACCCATTTTTCCAGAGCTAAAGCATCATATAATATAATGCAACACAGATAATCAATCAAAACTTTATTACAGACTCAGGGTCGAGATAAAGATGATAATGACCCACTTGGACTCTTCATATGTTTGTCAGCAGGTGTGTTATGTATTTTACACTGCATTATCTGAATCAGATGTTACAGGCTGGAGACAGACAGCTAACTGCTGCTCATAAACATTGAAAGTTTTGGCTGGTACACTAAAAGCCTAATCGGAAAATGTTATCTACTTCACCAATTGTCTTTTTCATGGCTTATAAATGATCCTGTAAAATATGAATTGTACACAAGAGATTACTGTGCTGCTCTGTAAGCACTGCACTCACTTGCTACACATTCCTTTTTGTAAACATGTGTATGCACGTGCACATTCTGCTCATAAAATGGTACATAAAAATAAGCAGTGCAAATGGCTTTTTATTCTTGTTTTAATTATCTGCAAATAAAAACAACCCACCACAGTTATCTTAGCGCTGTGAGGCAACGCCAGACCAGTCTCTAAATAGTCTCTCTTTTGTGAAGCTGCCTCCCATTTCCCGTAAAGTCAAGGGGTGGGCTCTCTGTTCTCTCGCCGCCCCGTCCTAAATGTCTACATGTCCCGCACCATCTAATTCACAGGCAAATTAGGGAGATGATTTATGAGAATCAAGGATAAAAAAAGTAGACAATGTGGAAGACTGAGCACACCGCAAGTTTTATTCAGAACATATGCCGTGAAGATGAGAGGGAAGAGAGACAGACAGAGGGAGTTGTAGATCGGAAAGTGTAAAACAAAAAAAGAACCCACATACACCCACGCTTCTCTTGGGACAACTTTGGGACAAGATACACCATGGGAAGTGTCATCCCTGCTGAACATCTTAGCATTTATGCTCTAATACCAGGAGAAAAATAACCAAGAATAAACAAATAAATATGTCCCCTGCACAATGAATATGTAATGGAAGTCTGTTCTCCTCAATCAACCTTGAGCTCAACGTGCAGGCAACGTTCAAGCAGAACCTCTGTGTTAACATCTGAAACTATTATGCATGTCAGAAATGTACGAACAATGTCATGGGAGTCACACAACTAAGATCAGTTTGCGGATCAAAAATGTACAGGAAAGCCTTGAGGAAACCAGAGAAAGATTTAACATGCTCCCCCCCCGACCTGCTACCACAGCTTCCAAAACCTCTCTGTCCATAATCTCTAGTTCACATGAACATACAGAACTATCACAAGCAAAACCGCTGCCTCAAAAAACAGTTTATATGTCAGGGAGAAAACACAGCAAATAATCTGGAAACACTTGAGCTCTTTTATACCCTTGACTTTAAAAACGAGTGTGGCCGAAGGCCAAACACACCCTGAGACGTTTTGGACTAATTGTTTCCTTCAGTCTCTAACACTCCCCCTTCAATCTCTTCAAAACTCCCTTCCTTCCCTCCTCACACTGCAAACCCTACCCTCCACCTCTCTGCTTCTACTAATAGGTTTAAATAAAACCTGCAATTGGTCCAGTAAACCCCTCATTATGGTGTTTTAATAGAATGAATTTAGGATGGTGCAGGGTCAGGGGTCAATGGGAGGTCCTAACAGACAGCAGCTGTCATGGGGGTTGGACCGTGATTAGAAGCAGTGGAGTCAAACATCCCCGGGTCCTCGACCTCACTAAGTAGAAAACCTGGAAAATAGATCTGGCAGGGGACCAACATGGAAAACATCCACCGTGCAACCTCCAGAGGGGAGGGTGGAGATGGGGCAGAGAGGAGGAGCAGATACATCCATCACTGAGAGTCCGCTTTAATGTTTGAACCTGGCTGGAAAATCTTTCCAACTAAAGATGCAACACATCTCAGCCTATAAGTTCACCAAAGCTGTAGGAAAACGAATGTTCTGTCAGTGCCTGGATCTTGCCTTTCAGTTCAGTTTGCTGCAATGTACATTTTGCACTAATTACCTTCTTTCTGAGTGTGAAACCAAAGATGGACGTGGTCTGGTTGATGTGGTGCTGGGGTGAAATACGGCTTGTTAGCAGCCCAGGAGCTTGTTCCACATGTGGCCAGGCAGTGGTTGGGATGGTCTGGGTGAGAGGGAGGGCATGCCAGTCCTCCTGGTTCAGAACGTTTACACTGACTCAGTGAGCAATCAGGGAGATTAGAGACACTGGATTCCACAGTCGTTATTCATGTGGAAAATAAGAAAATAAATCTATTGGATCCTGCAGAATTTAAACATCATGCACCACCACATGAATATAAATATAGAATATATTTTTGTTGGATGCATAGCAGCAAATATTATTATTTTCTCATGGCCTTCATGCACTCCTCAATCAGTTCACATCTTGCCATAATATCTAAAACGTTTCTGCACAATGCTATGCCAATTTAAGCTTCACTTTTTGACATACTTTGTCCGATAACTTGGCTCGAGTGAAGAAATGTGCCTAAATGTATTGAAACACAGAAGCAGAGACCAAAGGGGGAAAGATTCCTGTGGGTGCCTGTGTAATTTAATTGTGTCTGCACATTAGAAGCCATAGAGTATAATTTACATGTGGCAGAGAAGTGTCTAGGGCCCGGGAGAAATGGGCTAACATGCTCTGCTACAGCCTGAGAAAAAAGGAAATCTGAAAAACTTTACCCTTGTTTTTTCTTTGAGATCTTACAAAAATATGAAAATTAGAACCTTCCTTCATTCTTTGGAAAACTTTAGGTTCATACGCGGTTACCTCTCCTCTGTTGCTCCTTCCTTTTCTAATCAAGCGCCCACAAGCTCTGGTCAGAGTTTCTCCCCACAATACAGGGAGGCATGAAGGGGGGAGGCTGAATGGAGTCTGTTGAGTCTGTCTCCTTCTCTCAGGCCAAGACTGTCTCTTAGTTACTTATTGACGGCAGCTGTCAATCACATTGGGCTCAACCTGATTTATCTCCAGTGTTATCGAAAAAAGGAGGTGATTGGTGAGGAGTTTTAGGTTTGGTCCTTCTCTTAATAGTAGAATAAAACCCCAAATGGCTCAATAACACTTAACTTAATATTGAAATAATGTTTACAGATGATGCTTTATTTTGTCCAATAATTACAAAACAATAGAAGCACTATTTTTTGACACACTGGTTGGATTAATGTTGTTTTATCTGTTGATCTGGCTGTCGGCAGGAGACATGAACCCTGACGAAAGGTTTTCATGACATTTGGTGGGGAGACAGGACGTGAGGCAGGAACAGTTGATTGGGTTTAAATGGTGATTGAGAACAGGGATTACATGTGACACTAATAATTAGTTGCAAATCCAAAAGGAAAATTGTAAAAGGATCATTCAATTTGATTTATGATTAAGTGACAGGAATAATGTGTTAAAACAAATTGATAATTAGTGGTATGTTTATACTCACTAGTTAATTGGGCGTATGATAATAAAATATATGCTCACATAACACATGTTTGAGTCTACATATTTGTCCTCTCTGACACATGCATGCACACACACAGTAAATACTTTTCCATGTGTTGGGACGAGAGGGAAGCCAGAGTCATTCATGTTTGACAACTAGCCGCTGTCCTGTCTGTCTGTTCACATACACACACTCTCACACAGACACACACATACTCTCACACACACACACCCACATGCACTGAACTTGACCCAACCGCGCTTTGACAGCAGCTGTTAGAAAGGCAGGCTGGTCCAGACTAGCCAAAGGATAATCTTTTTTTTGTGATAGAAATGTTATTTTGTATTACATACCCCTCTACAGACATGAAATACAAGTCATTCAAGTTGAAAGCTTTTTGCCTCCTAAGCTTATTGTTAGAAAAAGCCAAACAAGGAAACGTCCTACCTTACTTTCTTTGGAAGCTGTTAGCTTTCTGTGCTGCATGTTAAAGCCACATTGTCATTATTTCCACACTCTCTTCTTCTCTCAGCCACCTGCAGTGTGCATGGAGCGGAGCAAACTGCCGTCCAGCACAGACACACACACACACACACACACACACACACACACACACACACCTTGTCTTTTAACGGAGAGGCCAGTGATATAAATCATCCCACAATACATGAACACAAAGACACCTTTAACAAAGGCAGTGATTCCATCTACCCTCTTATCTCTGCCGCTCTATATATCTTTAGTGTCACAAAAAAAGCCTGTTTCAATAGTGAGACATTTACTTGCTCATGTGAACTTGGCATATTTATTAATGATTTGTCTCCTTGTTTTGTTATTGACACAAACATATCTTTTAGTTAAAAGTTAATTCAGGAATTAGAGTTTTTGTTTGGAGTCATGTTTGGATTGGACACAATTAAATTGCCTAAAAATGTTGACATTACTAATTAATGAATTGATCAAACAGTGATTAATTCATTATTAAATATGGTATTGTAAGCAAATAAATAAATGCAGCCGTCAGTTTAACTAAAGAGGGGGGTGGATCATCCTGCCTCTTTGAGATAAAACTTACGTTAACTATTTATTTGCTTTAATTTGCAACCCTGCTGCAAATTTACAACTAAACTAAAAATGTTTTTTTTTAAACAACAACTACAGATAACAAAAAACTGAATATCAATCTTTACTTTAGTCTTTTTTTTGTGGTTGATTTTTGGTTTGCATTGGATGTTAAAGTAAACATTCCTCTGTACAAAACTAGTTGTGATTGAGGTATTGAATTAAACAAACTTATATTTGTTGTCTTCTGCATATAAGATATAATATGTTTGCTTTTGCTGTATTAATTATAGAACAAATCATTAACATTCAGAGGGTTTGTTCTTATTGCATTATATAATTGTTTGTCGCACATGTAACATGCAACTTTAGTCAAATCAGAACAATGTCACAAATGTAAAAAAAGAAAAGACAATTATTATTATAATGAAGCCCACATAAAAGATTGAACCAATGGGGGAAAGTGGTGATTTGTTCTAGCCAATCATAGGAGATGGGTGGAGTGACGATTTTAAAACTCCAACTCAAGTTGCTGTAGCGTGCTGCTCCTCAGCTCATATTGTGGACCACAACTTTCACGACAGCACCTCCCATGACAGCATAGGAAAACAAGGCTGACGAAGACAAACAAACAGGGAAGCAGAAGCAAAACAACGGACTCTTATTCAGTGAAATTGTTTAAAGGAATTTACTGTGGCGCACCGTGCGTAAAAGGCGCACTGACCACTCTGCTGCGTGCTTCCCTACAGTGGTAACATTTGATTTTTTTGTTCACTGAAGATTGTCGGATTTGTAACAGATAATGTTAAAAATGACCGAGGAGCATGAGAAGTGTGGAAGCGACCAGCCGTGCAGTCCATCGGGCACAAACAGCTCCATGTCCCAGGACGACTCCGACTCCGATGCTCCGTCCTCACCGACGGGCTCTGACGGCCGAGGGTCCCTGATCGCCGGTTTGGGCAAGAAACTGGACCCGGAGGAGGACGACCGGTTCCCAGCCTGCATACGGGACGCCGTGTCTCAGGTCCTCAAAGGATACGACTGGTCCCTGGTGCCCATGCCCGCGAGGGGGAACGGATCTCTGAAGAATAAACCTCACGTCAAGAGACCCATGAATGCCTTCATGGTTTGGGCGCAAGCGGCCCGCAGAAAGCTGGCGGATCAGTATCCTCACCTGCACAACGCCGAACTGAGCAAAACTCTGGGGAAACTTTGGCGGTAAGGACACGTTTTTATTTAATTAAAGAGAAATGCAGGGTTATATAGCGTGTATAATAAAAGTATTAAAAGTACAAATATCAGTACCCTTAAAGTGTATGGCTGCTGAATGGGACATGGAGACAGTCATTTCATAATAATTGTATTCATTTACAGCTTTGGCAATTATATACAAATATAGTTTCAAATAACTAAAAAGAAAGCTTTGATTTTTAATGTAAATATTTTTGAAGAAATAATGAAAGCAACATTGGCATTTTCTTATAGCTTAATTCTTTACAAAAAAAAAAAAAAGCTTTTGAAATAATTTGGGCTCTCTCAATTTGATCTTTTTATTTCTGATTTGTTAGAGACATTTTAATGTTTTATGATTTTCTTCCACCATAGTTTGCTCTCAGAAGGTGAGAAGAGGCCATTTGTAGATGAAGCCGAGAGGCTCCGAGTTCAGCACAAGAAAGATCATCCAGACTACAAGTACCAGCCACGGCGACGGAAGAATATGAAACCAGGCCAGAGCGACTCAGACTCAGGAGCTGATCTGGCTCATCACATGTATAAAGCTGAGCCGGGGCTGGGACTGGGAGGGATGGCTGATGGACACCACCACCCTGAACATGCAGGTATATTGTCAAATTGAATAGATGAGAAAATAAGAAAATATACAACTAGTTTGTGATGTTAATTTAAGAAAGTCATTAAATTAGGCTGCTGAAATCTTTTTGAAAAATGTAGTTTTTGCAGTGATGAATCCTTCATTTTAAAAAGGTACATTATTTTTTTTCCCCAGGTCAGCCTCATGGTCCCCCTACTCCACCCACTACTCCCAAAACAGAGCTGCACCATGGGTTGAAGCAGGATCTGAAACATGAAGGCCGTCGTCTAGTTGACAGCAACAGGCAAAACATCGACTTCAGCAACGTAGACATCTCTGAGCTCAGCACCGATGTCATCAGCAACATGGAGACCTTCGACGTGCACGAGTTTGACCAGTACCTCCCCCTCAACGGCCACGCCTCAGGCTCCTCCACCCTGCCTTCAGACCACAGCCACGGGCAGGCTCCAGCACCTGGGGGCTCTTACACTTCCTCATACAGTCACGCAGGCATCAACGGGTCAGTGTGGAGCCGCAAGAGCACCATGTCCTCCTCCAATGCGTCCGCCAGCGACGCGGGCCAGCACCGGCTCCATATTAAAACAGAGCAATTGAGCCCCAGTCACTACAGCGAGCACTCTCACGGGTCACCCTCTCACTCCGAGTACGGCTCCTACAGCAGCCAGGCCTGTGTCACCTCGGCCACATCAGCTGCAGCCTCTTTCCCCAGCTCCCAGTGTGACTATACTGACCTCCAGAGCTCCAACTATTACAACCCTTACTCTGGCTACCCCTCTAGCCTCTACCAGTACCCCTACTTCCACTCATCCAGGCGGCCCTATGGTAGCCCCATCCTCAACAGCCTGTCCATGGCTCCGGCCCACAGCCCCTCTGCCCCCAGCTGGGACCAGCCCGTCTACACCACGCTGTCTCGACCTTGAGGTGCCAAGAAACAGTCGGTTCCACCACAGACTCATTCAGATTGATGCACTACTAATGAAGGAAGTAAGGAGCAGGTGGCAAGTTTGTGTAGTAGGCTACCTGTGACCATTTAAACGTGAAACAAGAAAAAAAAAAAGTGCCTGCTGATTTTATACAAAGTTTTATCGCTGCAATTAAAACACAGACTTTTTACACAAAGACAATTGTGTTGATGGCGAGCCAAAATTCCTCCATGAGGACATGTCGCCTACGCCTACATCCTGTACATCCCCCATATTTTCAAGTTTAAGATTGCACGCGTGTGCACTCTTGAGGTAAAGCAAAGGCCTGCCACTGAGTTGTGTAGGAGAGAAACCGTTTGGCTCGATTCCGTTGTGAAGCAGATGGAGAAGCAGATACATAGGAGAACATACATGGGAAACGTTATGAGAATTTGCAGTCAGATTTACAATAATGGCCAGAGATATATATCACAGCCATTCGCATCAGTCTTAACTAAATGGCTCATATGAATCTATAAGTGTCATTTTGGCATAAAAGTCTTATATGTATTTATGTTTATGCATTATTGTTTTTTTCTGTTTTTAGGTAGATAAACACATGTAATGTGGGTTTGGTTATTCACAGTACAGTTTGGCTTTTAATGAAATCAAGGTATATGAAGTAAAGGACGATACAAGTACAATACTTATTTTCAATATCATTCCATTAAAGACCAATTTACATTAACATCTCATTCCAAGTTACAAGAAAACAGGTCTGGACCAACAGTCTATACGTGGGACACAACAGGTGTCTGAACGCTACGCTTGGCAAATTGCGATTAGTCATGATCTAGGGTTAAAGGAAATGGGGTAAAATAACACCACACACTCTGAGTGACATGTCAGCTGGACCTCCTGTATACACGGATGGACAGCACACGGATATGTGTACTTAAATGCATCTGTGTGTGTGTGTGCGTGTGCGGGCGCGCGTTTGTGTGTGAGGGTGCATCGTGGGATAAATTACTTTTGTACGTGTGAGCCATTTTCTTGGGAAAAATAAACATATCCCACGACTTAAACAATGTGTTACTGAATCGTTGAATTGATCCGTTCCTCAAAGAAGTGTTTAGGTAAATTAGGTGTGTGAGTATTTGCCCATATCTATCTAATCAACCATCAAGTGCCAACTTACTGCTGCAGTCTCGCGCAAAACGTTTTTGTGCCTTCTAATGCTTATTGTCATTATTTCAATATGAAATTGAATTATTAACAAACTTCAGGCAGCACGCAATCAGTAATCGCCACCAGGGATTCCGACAGTTAATCTGCTCCTGATTATATCCTTAATTTGATATCATTCCTTACAGCCTTGGTTTGTAATGTTCTTTGAGAAACATATGGAGCATCGGGCTCCAGGTTTATCCACAGAACTGTGTTTTGTATATTATTCTGGTGTATAATTTTGAGAAAGGCTTTGAAAATTATTGTTGTTCTATTAACTAGTTTCATTCACACATGCACAGCTAACCCCTTTGCTGGCCTTTTTTTTTTAAAATAAAAATATTTGTTTTCTTGATATTTGTCTTTGTCCTTCTTATTGCATCCATATTCAAGTTACCTTGTATATTTATATATTGAGGAACAATTTGTGAAAAATATTGAACTAAATAAATGTGGTAATATTTATGCATTGTTTTCCTTTGCGCTGGATACCAGCTTGTCTGACATCTGTACTGTAAGCTACAGCTGTGAGGGTTAGTGACAATCATTCTCAGTTTTCCAAACTGACAGAAATTAAATCTTCTTAGTAAATTAAATTGTAGGCTGCTCAAATTAGATAGACATTGAAATCTATCAAGTACTTTTGCAAAATATGCTTAAGTATTCTGCTGAGAATAGAGCTTATACACTTATCAAGGAATAGTTTTTTCATAAATGTACAGGCGTTGAAATAAAACGGACACATGTTGCACCTTCTGACCAGAGTAGACACTTTATATCTGGCTATAGAAATATATACATATACATAAACCAGAATATTAAGTTCAGATTTTTTCGTTAAAACACTGACAAGAGAGGAATGAGCAGAGATCCCATCTCCTCCGGTCAGGCGAGTAGAATGCTCAAGTTGGCCCTGGCATGCATGCCAAGCAGCCGTCCCTAACCAGCCCAGGGAGAAGCCAAGTGCCAGGGCCTCGCTGCTGAATTTTAATGATTCATTATGCTGTGGAGGGGCCCCATTGTGTCCCTTTATCCGGAGAGCTAGAAAGGAATTAATTGGACAGAAAATGGAAGGGCAAGGGGAACTGACAAGCCATTAAGAGGGTGCTGAATGGACGATTAGATGCACATGGGGGAGGATTTCCCCCCCCCCTCGCTCTCTGATATCACAGCGCTTTACAAACAAACAAAATCAACAAGAGCAACCACAATGACCACCTAACTGTAGAAATCATATCAGCGCACATAATCTGTAGATAATAAAAGAAGATAATACCACAGCAGATGGGGTGTGGGTGGCTCAAGAACGACTTGTTGTTTTCTTCCCTCAAAGTCTTTTTTTCTTCACCAGTGTTTGCCAAATACTTTCAGGAGGAACTCTTGAGAAAGAACAGGAGTGAATAAAAGTGAGGCAAAAAGGCTCTTCAGGGTGCTTGGGTCCTGTTTCCCTGGAACCTGTCCACAGTTTCTGATTGGGCCTCTTGAAAGCCCTACTGTAAATAGCCAAGAAGAAAAAAGGAACTAGAATGGAGGTACTTCACTGAGTTACATCAGCACAGTATACTGAATGAATGAAGGAATGAATGAACATTTTTACACGGCAGTTTCCAACTTTGCCTGAGAGGGCTGAGCATTTGAAGACAGAAAGTCACATTGGGTACAACCATTAAGCACCATACAGAAGATGTTTCCGTCTCCCTCCCCCACTCGCATATATGTAGAAATTGGAAATGAAATGTAATTTAAAGTAATTATAACAATGCAGCACTGAGGCTGTGCTACATTCCAGCTGTCACACTTATTGTTTATGGAGGAAGGGCGTTATTGGCCAAAGTGCGAGTCGTGGTCTCGGACCCAGAGGACGTGGGGGGGGGGGGGGGGGATGAACGAGACAAGATGAACCCAGGGAAACTGGTGCTTAGACCACCTGACCACATCCCATTGTTAGGAGCAGGATAACTCGCCTGGTAATAGTCTCATCCTGTTTAATGAGCCTGGCTGACTCAGGGCTCGTTTCGGGGAAAAAGAGGGTGCTGGGAACTGTGAAAACTCTGAGAAGGCAAGGCTGATTTGCAAGTGAAATGAAGTGGACATAAAACATGGTTATTGCTTGCCACTGAATCTGCTCTCTCTTTTAAGTTTTCCAAGACATTACAGCCAATATCCCATAACTGATAGAATGTGTGTGTATCTATAGAAGTAGAAAATATGTAAGTAAATGAGGAAATAAGTTAGATAACAGATGTAGTAATGATGGTGTGAATGTTTTAATCAATAAGTGCTATATCACACTTCCAGACACATGCCTTTGGCACTAGAGATGTTCTCCTAGTTTATTTTACTGTGAAATGTAAAGTAATATTGTGATTAAAATGTTTGCATTTGGAACCTTAACAACGTATAATAAAATGCCAAGTTGTATTCTTTTTTTAAAATCTGCTCCTTCCAAAGCAAACACGTTCAACTGGAAACCGCTCCGCCCAACTAAATGACTTCCTGAACCTTATTTTGCCTCGTTTCCATGTTCCTGTTACCAAATAAAGTAGTCATTTGTGTTATTGGTGTCTCCTGTACATTTGCTGGTGTGACCAGGCCAAGCAAAATAAAGAAGCAGACAGGACCAACATTGCCTTCCCCATATTCCTCACGGATGGGCCGTCACAGAAAAGAAGGAAAGGAAACAGCTATAGCTCCTCCAAGGTAACATAAGATTACCTACATCTACCGGTTCCTGGGAAGACCTAATGCTAATTTAAATCAGTTTCGCTACTGAAACAGAAAGAAAAGTGTATAAGAAGAAACATTGAAGTGTTGAGAAGTCCAAACAATAACGGTTTAGTTAATGACTATAAAGTTAACGTTTGTTTGTACTTTAAGGATTAAAATAGTTCTCGGTAAATCAAGGGGGATCAATAAATAAAGCTCTTTGAAACTTTTCAGATAAACTAAAATCTGGTTCTTCAATCAGGCATGGAAAACAAATACCATTTTCAAGTAAATCTGTCCCAATGGAGCCCCTGATTATTGTTGTTTACTGAAAAGATAATCAGACCTGGGTCTAAAACTTTTGCAAATGATTCTCAGTGTCTCTTTAAACCTGCTCAGCGTGCCAGATGGGGGGGGGGGGGGGGGGGGGGGGGGGGGGGGGCATTACTGCACCACGGAGAGTCAGAGTGTCAGTTTACTTTAAACTAATATTTTGATTAATGAAACTTTCTGGCCCTTGTCAGAAAATTCGTATTTGATAAAAAAAATTAACAAGAATGACTCACTCACTCACACTTTACTACAATACAAATGTGGATATTGTTTGAAAATAAATGAATATTTTACCAAGTGGGGTTTATCGTGACTGTACATTTGTGATGGTGGGGAAACAAAATGCCACCACAGGTGCAGTGTGGCAAAAACAATTTTTTTAAAGAGAAAAGCAATTTGAAAAATACATCAAATATTTGACATCTGGTCATGTTCTGTTCTGAACAGTTGTCCACAGTCTTTCACTATCTTTTTTCATTTGTTCTCTCCTTTTCACTTTTTCTTGGCACATCTCAATTGTGAATGGGGTGGCAACATAGCTGCTCATCTTCTTTCCACAGCTTTAAGACTTGTTGATTAGTAACTATGGCTGTGTTTTCATTGTCACAGCTTTCTGCTTTTGTTGAACTGTGGCACGGTTCCATCGTCATGTACTTTCTCCATCTTAACTTGAAGTTGTCTCATCTCAACCTTATTCTCTTCACACGTCCTTTCTCTCTACTAATCACACCTTGACTTTACTGTCCTTTTTTTGTCACACTGAGACATTGAATGATTGACAGTTAACATAGCATGTCTTTCTCCCCTTTTAAATTCAAAATACAAAAGGAGTAGATTTTAGTCAAATGAAAAAATATCCAGATCTGCATGTATTTGAAAATGGGCAAGTTGGTGAGGTGGTAAGAGAATAGAAGAATAGAATATCTTTATTTGTCATCATACAAAGTAGTGAGAGGCCACCATTTATCTTAATATGACCATTTGTTTTTACAATGACTGTAATTTAAGGTTCCCAAATCATTATTTAAAAATAAGGTAATCCATTTCATCGAAAATCTAGCATATGACCCCCCCTTTACACACACACA
This sequence comes from Gymnodraco acuticeps, assembly GCF_902827175.1. NCBI lineage: Eukaryota > Metazoa > Chordata > Actinopteri > Perciformes > Bathydraconidae > Gymnodraco > Gymnodraco acuticeps. Next base: position 2,806,123 of record NW_022990238.1, read on the forward strand.
CACACACACACTCACATTGTTACCCTGCCCCACAGCCACCAGCACCCACACAAGTTGCACTCCTGCATCACCGATGACACAAGGGAGAGAGAGAGAGAGGAACTGTGAGAATGTGGAGTGTGGGAAGAACATTAAACTCTTCTTCTGATGCACAGAGGTAGTAGAGGAAGAGACTACAAGATAATATATCATAAAAGGGAAGAGAAGTCAACAGAATATGATGAAGAAAAGACTTCTCTCCTTTAATCCTCTTGTGTGCGGAGCATCTTGGCAGAATGTGCGGCAGGGACAGCAGGACCAGAGTTTTAAACGTAGCTCAGTGTTGGCAGAGCCGTGTGTGAGCGCTCTCTGTGGGAGCACCAAATCTTGTCGCCCAGCGAAACATGGCATTTCAGACAAAACGGCAGAATCCATGAAAACCCATTTACCCTGCTATTGTTTGTATACCCCACCAGCCTGCGATTGGATTCTCTCTGCTTACTATATTAATTCTCACAAGCCTGTATACTGTAGTGCCACGAGGAATGCATTTTAAAACCTTGTCTAGGATGCCACACTTTCTCTGGTTTCTGGGTAGTACTAAAACGGACAGTACACCGCAACATATTAGGTGACCAATGCAATATTTGTTTAATACGCATATGATCAGCAACACATGTATATCCTCTCACACTTGATATCTTTTGTGGTATGACAACGAGCAGTGGATAGGGGGACAGGGGGAAAGGGAGAAAATAGGGAAGAGTTTATTCTCCCATGTGGTTTTGGCCCGTTCTGATGGGCCTGGAGCAACGCCAGTCTATCCCTGGTCCAGCCTTTGATATGGATGGAGTTCATTATGTAACTGAATCTATTGTCAAAGAATAAAACAATATGGGGCCAGCAGCGGAGGTGTGTGTGTGTTTTTAGGCCAGAGAGGACCTAAAAAGCAATCGGCTAAGGGGCATTTTCACAACCCGTCCTCATCAAAGAGGAGACGCTGTCAAACTCTCCTGAACCTTACTTTGGCATCTCCTAAAAGGTTTCTTACATCCTAGTAGTAGCGTAATGTGTTACAGCATTTTGAAACAAATCTTTCAAGAACTAATTCACAGTTTTTCACTCCTTTTTCTTTTTGCATTCACACCTCAGTAAAGAAAGCCTAATCATAATTTCAGCAGTTGTTGCCACCTTCCAAATGTGTAGCACCAAATGGATATGACCATGCTCACCTCCTCCCTGCTGTTTACTTCTTACAGAACACAAAACTATCAACATTTTAGACTCAACACCAAACCCAAGAACTTGATCAGGCTGCATTCAGTCAAAAAAATAATCACAACAGTACCACGACAAACAAGAGAATAGCAACCATGACACTTGCTTTCCCCCACGTTCTCTGCCTTCTCCTTCTCCTGCTACAGTTAGACCCCCATTTTTCTGTGGCCTCAGCTAGGCTGGGGAGCTGGGGTCTCCCGGGTCTGTGCCTGGTTGTGAGAGGAAGCCTAAGCCTTTTAGTGGTCTGCTGAGTTCATTACGGCTGAGCTATGGTGAGAGCAACAAACCTCAGTGTGGTTTCAAAGGTCACCCACTGCACAATGCTCTGGCGCCTTCAACCCGTCACTGGGTCCCTGACCGTCGCATGCTCTCGAGGAGACAGGGGGGGACATATAGACCCTGAACGTGTGGCTTTAGGACATTGAAACAGTGTTTGATGTCACCGCTGTGCTGGAGATCAGCAGTTTGATTTGACTTGCAGCAGCTAAATGCTGCTCAATGCAAATGAGTGCACCAAGTTATATTTGGACCAGCAGAAGCTGATGATAGTTTGAATAAATGGAAATTAGAGCAGCGTATTTGCTGTTTGAAGGCAAGATATTAGAGTGTAAAAGATAAAGCATGCACAAACTTTACAGCCCTTTTAACTTGTTGCCAACCACCACACCAAATTTGGTGTTTGCAAAGCGCATGACGTGAGAGGGAAGCGATGACTCAGTGAAGATTAATGGTCAAAGGTGGAGTTTGTGTCTGGAAGGGTCAACCTTGACCACAAACAGCCAGTAATACAATACATGGAATAAGACTGAAGTCTGTGGTTTCAAATCCTGCTTTCTCTACTCCATATTCTTAAAGGTAATGTTTTGCTTGGTCCTGCGCCATCATTTTTTCCCACGTCAAGAATCAACTTGACAACAGTCCGTGCTCAGGGACAATTATGTTCATGATATTTCATAGAGAAGCAACAACGATGTTTGACAGCACTATGTTGACTTTTCAGGAAGTCCAGGAATAAGCATAATGCTCAGCATTCAGTAAGGACACCCACAGTCAAAACGCCAAAAAGCAAAATGGCCTGGTTTGGGTTCAAAATCAACAAAGCCTATGATCGAATATGTGTGCTTACTGTAAATAGCCTTTAACCAGCTTACTGGATGCGTAATCATAAATAAAAACTCTCAATAAAAAGATTAATAAAACAATTTAAATTGTTCATGCTGGATGCTTAAATGTCCTCATAAAAAGTACCTCTTACAAGTCTCTCCTCAGTTCTCAGCCAAGAGTCAAAAGAAAAGTCCAACTAACTTCCAGTCACTTGTGTCAAACCAGCAAGCTGCATCACACAAAAAGAAGCAACTGTAGACAAAATAAATCAACAGTTATCGCAACTATGATGTCATATTGTTATGAAGTAATGGCAGTGTCAAGTTTTAAAATCTGAGACAAACACATGAGAGGACAGAGGGAAGACGGAGCTGCATGGCTGCCGTATAGAACCTCACCGGGTCCAGAATAACAGACTAACTGTTCACTGTAGCAGCTAATGAGCTTGAACTCTGACTCGTGGCTAGGCAGGCGGCCTGGTGCCCCTGTACTGCCTGACTGTTTTTATGGTTTAGGCTGAAGGGAACATATTTAGACTTTCCAGAGAACAAGAGAGAATATATGTTGCTACAGAGTTTACTATTACTCCTATTTCAGACATGTAGCCCGAAGTACGTGACAACAGAAGTCCATGATTTTAAATGATCTGAAAGAATGCTCGTTCTTTTCTCTGTCCCTGTTCAACTTTGTTCTAATTCAATCCGGATCTCTTTGTATTGAGTTAGAAATGCTATCATTATCTTGTCTCTGTCTCTGCCAAATAAGAAAATGCATACAAATATACATGCACAGCCAGACAGGTCGCTAGCATTTCACTTCCTGGCCGTGTTCAAGTGGGATAGAATGGTGTGCAGGGATTAAATGATCAAACGGGAGAACTGATCCGTGGTATGGGAGGACTGCTTTTTTTAATAAAACAGATCTTTCACTGCTTCACGGTGTGATATCCCTGAGAAGAGGTGCTCTCCGTGCTGCAGGGGAGAGAGACGGCACAGGGCAAACAGATGGGCCGGCTAACTGGTGAGGGTTACTGGAGGTCAGAAATCCACTGAGTAAGAGGTTCTCTCACACAGGTTATCTGTATTGCGGTTTAGGCAGAAGAAATAAAGGCTTTTATAACACCATCTCAACTACAGCACACGTGTTGCCTGTATTATGCTTAATGGCATGAGTAAATGGAACAGAAATAAATAATGTAAATAAAGGTCTGGAAATCCTACATCTAATTCTTGTCATTGTTTTATTTAGCTTTTTTGATTAGCCTTCATAATCGCACTTGGGATGCTATTCTCACCAACACAATGGTTTTTTACGGAAAAAAAAGTAACTTATAACTGAATCTTAGCTCTGTAAACTACATTTCACTTTGGTGAAGCTGACTTTATTTATGCTGCTGGTTGTGGTTACTCAGGAATTCTTTCTTTTCTTATTTCTCATTTTCCCATCAGTCTTGACACTTTCCTCTCTTTCTCAGCTTTGCTTTCCTTCCTCTGCAATTAGAGGGTGCATATGCATGGTAGTGTGTGTGTGTGTGTGTGTGTGTGTGTGTGTGTGTGTGTGTGTGTGTGTGTGTGTGTGTGTGTGTGTGTGTGTGTGTGTGTGTGTGTGTGTGTGTGTGTGTGTGTGTGTGTGTGTGTGGTGTGTGTGTAAGCCTGCCTGCACACATGTAAATGTAGCCTCTCTCCCAGGATAGGACTAATCCCGGGGTGGCAGGAGAGCAGGGGGAGCCAGCACATGTGCAAATCTTTCAACTGTGGTTTGCGATGTTTAGTCTTGCTTCGTCAGCACTTCTTGAATCACGTCCAGAAAAGCTTTCAATCGCCCATAATTCTAGACTCCCTCTGCATCCTAAAGCCCAATCAAACTCTCTGCCCAGAGGACTTCCCCATCACAAGATGAAAAAAATAACTAAATGAATATAACAAAATGTGATTAGGAGGGAATGAAGGAGCGCTTTTGGTCTTTCAGGTTGTTGCCCTGCAGGGACTTTCCAAATATCACTCATGATCTTTCATCACAAGACAGGTTGCCACCACCATATGGGTATAACTTGCTTTTCATCCCCAATTCTCTTCCGCCCCGCTCTATCATGCAGCTGATTTGACTGGCAAAAGAAGTCGCCTTCTGGCAGTAGGGTTGAAGGGGGTTTCCCTACAGTCACTCCTTGCATGCTTATCAAAATACAACTCAGGCATGTAATAACATCAACAAACATCTGAGAAGAAGGTCCACGCTTGTCACATGTCGTTTTAATTACATATCTTAAGCAGTGGCGGTTCTAGACCAATTTGACTGGGGGGGCCAGTGGAGAGCCAGTTATTTTCTGAGGGGGCACAATAAATGCAGGACGAAAAAGAGAACTAGACAGTATTAAGTAATTGCGCATAAGAAAACAATGCAATACAGTTATTGGTATTTGTTTCAGTCCACTTGTTTATTTCAGATAGATCTTATAGTTATTACTGTTAGCTTCAGCTTAAGTTATAGTGCAATGTTTGCACTAACACCATATTCATATAAAAATAAAGGCAATGAACAGTTACATCTCTACTTTACATAAGGGTGTCTGCACAATCTCACATTACAGCAACAAAATCCTGTGGTTTTTGGCAAACCGAGTACCAGAAAATATACATTTAAAAAAAACAAAAAAACTTTTCATTGTTAGGGGGGCCACAGGGGGGTCAGAGGTCAGTGTTAGGGGGGCACTGGCCCCCATGCCCCCCCCTAGAACCGCCCCTGATCTTAAGGACATTCATTTAGCTTAGCAATACAATCTGATTTAAGTGTACCTGCGTCATTCTTTCGTTCTTGTCTTTTGCATACATTTAGACACACAAAGTAATAAAACAATTAATTTGCCGTTTACTTATACATGCACATATATAAAAAAGGACATCTTCTCTGCCCTTACTTTCTTTGTGGGCTCTGCACCTACAGCTATAATAACACTCAGTTGCAAAACATATGACCAACTGCTCAGCACAGTAATAACTTTGCATCTGTCGACCAACAGATGCAAAGCTGTCCGGTCACCCAGGTCTTCAGTTCATAACAACAGCTGAGGCCAAACCACTTTCCTTGCAGCTCCCTCTCCTGTCATGAGCGACAACATAATATCAGTCCCTCCAAGGCTCTGCTCAAACATGTCTGCTGATAATTTTAACTTTTTATGATCCTAAACAATTCCTGTAAGTAATTTACAAATCCTCTCAATAATTATCTAAAACATAATAAAAGCTTTGTCTCAATTCAAAGGATTTTCAACCCATTTAATCCAGCAGAGCAAAGAAGAAGAAAGCTGGGCGGGCACACACCCACACACACACACACACACACACACACACACACACACACACACCACACACACACACACACACAACACACACACACCACACACACACAACCACACACACACACACACACACACACACACACACACACCACACACACACACACACAACACACAGACCCAAACACACACACACACACACACACACACACACTACACACACACACACACACACACACACACACACACACACACACACACACACCACACACACACATACACACACACACACACACACACACACACACCATGCATACATCACTTCAGGGGACATTACATTGACTTACATGCATTTCCTGGAGACTTATCCTAACCTTAACCCAAACCAACACATGTCTAACCCTTACCCTTAACCTTACCCTTAACCCTAACCCTAAACCTAACCAAGTCTCACCCCTAAAATGAATGATTCCCCTCATGGGGACCCTCCAATTTGTCCCCCACACGTGACTGTGGTAAACAGATTAGGTCCCCACAAGTATAGTAATAATAGGCCACATACACGTCCTCTTTCTGACCAGGGGGAAAGGGGCAGCATTCAGAAGAAATTAAAAAATGTACAAGTCAAAGTGGGGGCATGTGTGTGTCATCTTGACTTTTCCCTGGAAAATAAAGCGCCACAGGTGGTTAGAGCAGCTAGAGAGAATCTCCCAAAGAAAAAGGCCGAGTTACACCTGTTGTCCCGGTTACCACAGAAACCAGCCACAGCTGAGTAACATGAAACTTATGAAGCAAAGCTGTACATTGTTTCGGATTAAATGTGTGGTTTAACACTATTACAACAAAAATGTGTACTTATGGATATGGTATGTTGTTTAATATGGATGACTGATGTATTTCCATAAAGAGTAGTTCTGTCATTCAAAAGGCCTGAGGACTGACTGTGGAGACACATTGAGGAGTTCCACCACAAGATGGCACTGCAGCACTAAAAATCACTTCATTTTCATCCTGGCATCTATTGCTCCACCAAGTGTTCAGAAGAAAATATTACACAACAATATACTACTTTCACTTAAAAGCAATCTGCTGACACTTGACAAAGCACGAAATCCACAACACCTGTCTAATGCTCATATGAATATTCAAATAGTGTGACCCAATTACTAACCAGTCACAGTAGAAATGTGCATATTTGTCAGGATTATTATTTCATGTCACGTTTCTATGTCTAGGTGTGGGGTGTGTTTTGCCGTTCTCCTTGTCATGTTTTCCTCCCTGTAATTGTCTGGTCTGCTTTTCCTGTGTTTTCATGTCTGTCGTTAGTTTCCCTGGTGTGTCTAATTTCCTTGATTGTTTTCACCTGTCACTCCTTGTGTGTCTCCTGTGCTCATCAGTGTCAGCCCCGCCCCTGATTGTTCCCACCTGTGTCTAGTTACCCTGTGTTTAAATTCCCCTGTCTCCCAGTGTTCAGTGTCAGTTCGTCTTGTCTCTTGCCATGGTCAGGTCTATGTTCTTTTGTGTTCAAGAATAGTTTTGTTCCTCACTACGTGAGCGATTTTCCTTTTGGTCTCATTTTTTTGTCATCTCATCCTGAGATTAATTAGTGACCTTTTTTTTTGTTCATCGTGTTTTATTGGAAAAATAAAGTATCTTACCAATACTTTACCTCTGTCTCCCTGTCTGCAATTGGGTCCAACATCCTAAGTGCCTGAGATCGTAACAATATTTCTATAGGCTACCTCATGAATGAACCACTGAATGAACATTACTGTTGTTTTGATGGAATGAAGTAGCCTGCCAAATTCAGATTCATTCGTGTCTAAAATGATTAATTTCCACTGCATAATTATCAACAATTCGCTTCTAGACATAGAAGCAGAGAATGTTAATCAAGTTTGCCTCAAGACCAAATTAAGATGTGAACTATGCCATTCTGTCGGCACATTGCAACAGAGAAATCACAAACGGCACAATTTAGCTCTTTATTATTCCGTTTCACTTGCCAAACTAAATTGGTCTGCATTAATTTCCTGGGCTCGGTAAATTATTTCAGCAATGATAGATGACGCCTCATTAAACTCTTATCCACTGTGGAACCTAGCAACCCATCTCCATTGCACATTTCTATTTACCTTAGCAACATGTGGAAAGTTTGATTCTTAAACGCAATTCAAGTTAACTGCAATTAAGTTGAAGGCATGGTGGGTAAATTCCTGGTTAGGGGAAAATAAAAAGACAAAAGCCCTTAACTAAGTAGGCTACAATGTGACAACTGATCTCATTGCAACATTGATGGTGAATTAAAGTTGTTTGCATTCAATCAACAATAGTTTTCCAGTTAAAGGGAGGGACATTGGCTTTTAACAAAGTGACATCATTGTCAATCCGATGGCCAATGACACAGCTGTTTTTAACAAAAATCTCCGATTGAGTGAGCAGCACCAAACAGACAAAGTTAGCTAGTAGCTAAACATGGGAAAGTATCTTACTGCTAAAGGGCACGATTTTTTTAGTCAGGAGAAGCGAAAAGCAAAGCTAAAGAAAAGTAAATATTGGACTTAAATAATCAGGTGACCGGAAACAGGATTCCCACCATTTCTGCTGGATATATAGTTAAATATAGTAACTGTTTGCTAACACTTATCATACCTGCTCTAAAGATGTGTGCTGACCCAAGAGGCCAAAAACACAGCAAAACTATGAATGTAGTTTTAAATAAAATATATACACATCAGAGAAGTGTTCTTCTATCACTTGTTGAAACGTGTGTTGTTGGGTCATTTGACCATACCAAATAACTCTGGGAACTGTAGTCTGTCTCAAAATTATTGATTTTCTGGGAACGAGAAGCCACGAGTGACATTTGGCAAACATTGTTTTTACTTAAAACCCGTTGTGTGGGTTTAATGTCATTCCCATGTTGTGGAGAGACTACCTCCTGGCTTACAATTTATCGAATGAGCTAGTTTTGAGTTTTTGCAAAACACTCCAAAAAATTGAAATCTGTTTGACCATATTGACAACATTGCTGTTTTTTATTATCACTTTTATAATCCCATCACTTCACCCATTTTCATTAAGACAAATAAAAATGGCAAATTGACAAGCTAAGTGAGCCACTCTCATAACTATTCAACGGTTCTGTTATTGAGCCCTGGCGTTAGGCTGTTACATGTGCGGAGGCTCTGTTCTTATGAGGTAGGCCTAACGCAGCGAGATCATAATGAAAATCCATTTTCTAAACATACAATGCTGCTGGGTGATGGCTCATTGATTTGACTTACTGTGCCTCTGGAAAAGTGGGTTTATTTGATATAAGTAGGATTGAGGAAGGGCATTTTGTGGAGATAATAAAATCCCTAGTCAGTGGGCCTTTTACGAATACCATTCTTCTCGAATAAGAAACATTATCCAAAACAAAAATCTAATTTAAGCAGATACTGTATCATATGAAAAGAAAACATTTTCCATCTTTAATGAATATTTAATCAAGAAGGATTGCTTGTCATTCAAATTGCATATCAATGTAATTAGGATTGTATTTGCCCCGACTGATTGATGTACTTTTATAGTCAGCAATCAGTTCTGAAGCATGCATACATATTGATGTGTGCTAAATATAGATACAACTTATTAAAATAAAACAAATGAAACAATTAGACATGCCCATTACCCTCATAAGTAAACAGAGATTTCATTTCCGAACTCATATTGACATATTTTATTAATGCCATTTCGGGCGGGGAAATGAATGAAGCCAGATTAGTTTGCAACAGAGAGCGAGGCTTGTGAGCTGAGTCACAAGTGCAGACGTTAATGTGGCTGCTCCATAATAATGGGCTGGCTGCACACAGCAGATGTCTGTTATTACAGTGGGCTGTGGTCAGAGATTTGTTCAAATTAACTGAGAATGAACACGTTTGTGTATGCATATACCCACGTGTAATACATTCTAAAGGTGCTATGATTTACAGTCAACAATCATTAATTAATCAAAAGTCAATAAGCAAAATAAATCATCATACAAAATAACTCTTAAATGTATTACTTTATAAAATAATTACAGTTAGGGTAATTTGAGAACATTACATTTATCTCAAAACCGCTCTCTACTGTCCATGTTCTGCCCACCCACAAACGCAAACATGAAGCTAGTGTTATGAATATCGCCTCACTAAGCTTAATGTGTGCTCAGCCTGTACTATGTGTTCTGGGTTTGTCAGAGAAAAGAAAAGGAGGTGGGAGGAAAAAGAGAGAAGGTTTCATGCAGCAATAAGGCCAATGTGGCAACACCTTCCATCTGAGTCCCTGTTGTCATGGAGACAAGCAAAGCATGCATAAATGTGTATTTGAAAAGCAGACCCAAATCAGAGTTGTAAAGTTTGTAAAAACCATACTACAATCAACATGTTCTTATGATTTAATGTTGATTGAGCATACCACACAACATTCAATTACCATGGATTGATTAATTCATTTGAGTTGAATTGTATTGTATGGTTTCTCTGGAAAATGAAACACTTGCACACACATACACAGCCTATTGGTGGTGAGAGAGGGGGACATGAGCCCAAACATGTTTTGCATTTAATAGATTAATAATAATAATATATTTATTTTGTTAGCGCTTTTACTGGTGCTCAAAGTCGCTTTACAGAGATAGTGAAAAGAAAAGAACAACAAATAAATATATAGTTAAAGTTAAAGTCAAATTAAAATCAAGCAATACAAAAACAATCACACATTAAAAGCCAGATTGAAGAGGTGAGTTTTTGAAGTTTTTTGAAGGTGGTGAGATCAGTGCAGTCTCTGATGGGTTGTGGGAGTGAGTTCCAGAGGGAGGGGGCAGCGACAGAGAAGGCTCTGTCTCCCCAGGTCCGGTGCTTGATGCGGGATGGATAAGAGATTGGCTTCTGATAAGCGGAGGCAGCGGGAAGGGGTGTGGTGGTGCAGCAGGTCTGTGAGGTAGGGGGGGGTCTGATTGTTGAGGGCTTTGTGCGTTACATTTGTCCTACATTTGCACATTTCTTGTGAATGTCAACCTAAAAAGTAAACATTATAATCTGTAATCACTCACATTTGCTGAGGAATTATACCAGGAAGAGAGAGCATTTAGAAAAGTAAGATGGACCATAACTTTGATCTTTTTTTAATGTGAAACAGACAAACCAAGACTTAATTCCATATAGTTTTCTTCCAAATGATGTGTTAAAAATGCTGTTTTCACAATGGAAATGGATCTATCTCCCGTAGAAGCCTATCTATCTTACATTGGTACAAATACTGTGCTGTGTACACATAGACTACTGTGATGCTCAACATCCTGCACATACCAAAAGATAATCACATATCACTGTCACTTACTTGTGGAAGTTGCGAAATAACAAGCAAACACATAAATACAATACCCCTACTGGTAAAGCCCATGAAAACATTACAAAAACATGATGTCAACTATCAACTAGCTCAAAATAATAGTTTTAGGAAAGGGTTTTGGTTTAGAGTAGTTGCCAAAGTAAAGCTGATAACTTCACTAAAGCAGCTGTTCATCACAGAGAGCTTCTGCAGAAGATTTGTCTGTCACCTGAAGTAGGTCCTGTGTGATAACACAAACATGTTATATAATGAATTGAACTCGAATCTTTTGTATTGATGTCAGCCTGCCTTTTTCTAAAACCCTTTGTCCCTTTTCACTGTGACTGCCTTCAATTATGCCCAATTTGCTAGCTTTTGCTTATGTCAGAGAGATTTTGAATGAAGCAGACCATGATGAATAGCCTTCACATGAATGTCAAGGATATTCAAGATGCTCAAAAACAGTTGATAAGCACGTGACAGCAGCCTCGTGTGGTGTGGACATGCATGCACACATGCACACACACAACTCACTCCCATGTTAACCCCAGCTGCCCTTGGAGGATAATTTTAGGATTCATAGCTCTGAGAAAGCGACCATACAAATGATTCAAAATCCTATCCTTGAAATATTTATAACATATTATTATGCCAATTGATTAAACTTCAACTTCAAAAAGGGTGTACATGTTTTAATAAAAGCATATACATTAGCCTGGTTATAGTCTATTTAAATGAATATGCTTCATCAGAAGGTGATTTGAACTAAATTCTATACAGTCATTTTGGTGAATTGTCTCTGATATCCCACTTTTAAACAGTTGCTTTAGGTTATTGCAAAACATAGCGATTTTGACATATGGACTATCATTAATCACCATGTATTTTCTGACATTTACCACACAAACCTGCAGATATGCTCACAAGGCCACTAGATGGCATTTCAATACAATGCTGAGGAGCAATTCATATTTTTGTTATCTGAAGACTGAGCTTAAATACACAGCTTAATGCAACAACAACAAATCTAGTGGCAATGTATCTTAGAATTTTACAGTAACATTTGATGTATTTAACTCTCCTGTGGCCCTTTGCTGCATGTTGTTACTGCTCTTTTCCCCCTATCCTATATTTTACTGTACTATAATAAGGGAAAGGCATACCAAAACATATATTTATAAAAAGTTAAAAGGAATGATTTAATGTGGAGGTTATTTTGACATAAGTGTAATGGATGTGCACGAAAAAAAAGCACTTAATGCAATACATTATTATATCCTGTGATGAAAAATAACTGTAATAAAATAGCAACAGATCATTTAAATATTAATAATTTGAATGCATTGTATTGTTCTCTGAAAAATACCTTTTCAATTCATGGTCCTGAAAGCCAGAAGAATATTTATGAGGGTTGTGATGCAGCACACTTTTCAGAGTGAAGGAACCCAAAAAAAAACGTGATTTTTTTTAATATACCTAATTTTAACATTGTTCCCTTAAAATCTGCTCAAATCTCTGATGCATCCTTTTTCCTCTTTATATTTAAAAGAAAAAGCGTACTTGTTGGAGAGAAATGAGTCAGCTTATACATTAATCATGTTTTACTTCTCCAAAGCACGGGTAGACATCAAGAGTTTGACTTCAGCAGTTTTGTTCGAGCCATTAGTGAGTCACAGTGTATGACACACACCTGACGCTCAAAGGACAAACCAGCAAAACAAGAAGCAGCTGAAGAAAGGTTCTACTAAACGACATGATGTACCATAAAGGTATAATTAATAACACACTGGCTGTTTATTGTCCTTAAACGCATCAGGATGATGTAAATCAGTCTGTTCGACGTGTCTGAGTTGTGCAAATATCAATATTATTTACTTTAATTATTATTAATTCCCTATTCTTGCCTTTAATTTCTACAGAAAGACACTGTACTAATTAAAGACATATGATATTCATAATAATAATAGCAACTTTAGCCTAAGGTTTAATTTGTAAGGTTTAAAATGTTACTCTTTGAATATACATTGTTTCATTTATATTACTTTAATGGTATTTATTGCAACCTTAAATGTAGTCCTGAATGTTGAGAAAAGGGCTGATTATTCAAGGTTATCATATATTATTCATAGTTTATAGCCACAACACATATATTATTTTAATATAGTCGTGACAATCATTTCTTTGAAACCTTAAAACATTCGCCTCCTTCTGCACATTTTATGAATAAAGTTCCAAGACAACACTCACATATGTATGACATTTACCTACATATATTTTCAAAGCCATATTTCACGATGCTCGTAAAGTGTTGTCGGATTGTGTTTGAGTCATATTTAATGTTACTGTAGCAACAAACAGAACACACTTACATTCTAAAAAGGATACTGGGATTATGTACTGCTAACATTGCATGTATCCATATAACAGCATCTAAAAGAATAGTGCAGTGCGCCTTTCCTACTAAATCCCATCCGAGAGTTTGATCACATTTAAACTTGCAGGTCAAATACAAATACAAATTACATCTCTTAATGTAATATGTGTATCTGATTTATACTAAAACCAAAGTTCCTATTTCATAATGGTAGAAGTCTGCTGAGCAGGGCATGGGTGCAGCTTTTAAAAACTGAGGGTTTGTGTTTTGTATCCTTTGTTTCCACAACATTGTTTTTTAATTCAATCACAGTCTCTAATAAAAAAGCTTATAGTGTTACCTGTGACCCCATGCCTGTAGCTACAAGTGAAAAACAAGTTGGAGCTTACGGAGAATTATCTGTCACTAAGAAGGACACAAACACAATCAGAGTATACTTATAGCTCTCTGGAGCTCTTTTGCAGTAAATGTTTAAAATGTCTAACGGTGTTTGTGGCAACACTGTTCTGTTGACCGACACCAGCAGAGGTTAAGAAGAAGAATATTCCCAAATAGAAATATCCTGTATAATGAGGGAATCGAGATACATCAGGGTTACTGTAAGTGCATTTAAAACAATCTGAATTCAAACCCTCAGACAATATGAGAGTAATGTTATTTTTGTTAAAGTGCCGCATAATGGTAGTTTGAAAAGGACTCGGACAGAAGACATCCCTCTTATAAATGACACACAGTCAACAGTTGCATAGCCACTTGATTGATTTAAGCCTGAAGGAAAGATACATGTTTTCCTGTGCTGAAGAGCAGTACATTTCCTTTTAACGGTTCAGCAAAACAACCACGGTGAGGTGTTTTGAATGAAGGGGTTCTGCCAAACGCAAACAAGCGCCAGTCGAGGGCAGTCATTTGTTTGCTCTAATGGGGCAGGAATAAAAGTGAGTAATGGAGGGCAGGGGAAACAGTCTGGCCTCTTAGCATTCTCACTGTTATACTCAATGGAAATATAAGACAAGTAACAGAAGCTCACAGGTAAGATTGCAACTGCTTGACTGGATAAAACAGGAACGGTGACTACTCTGTCCAACCAACTTCAACTTCTTCAAGGTAACATTTTATGAAAAAAACACAAACCAAAGTTACCATTTAATACAACAAATCAATATTTGTTTAGGGTGTTGAAAACATTAACTGTAGAGTCACATAATAAATAGAAACCAGGATACTATGGCTTTAATGGGCACATGATGTCGTTTTAAAAGAAAGCTCAACCCGTGCAGTCTACTGTCATATAATAATAATATTAATAATAATAATAATAAGACATTTTATTTAGCAACATAAACTATTGCAAAATGATTAATAATTATGTCTCTCTTTCTTTATTCGTCCTTAGGTGTTAAGTCGATCTGATGTACAATTAAAGAGAAAATCGAAGGGCATGTATACAGACAGAGATTTTGTTTGATACATCGTGGGAGTACATTTAAGACACCTTGACATGTTTTACTAGTTTGCTCATTAACCCAGCAAATAATTGAAATATTGGCTTGTTATTGTTTTTGCGACATTTGGGAATTAAATGATCCTGTTTCCTCTTTCTGCTCCAGTGAAACCAGTAGCCTATTAGTAGCCTAAAAAACAGCTACCCAAGGGGAGTAAATCAACCACCAAATTTATTTAGAAAAATGTATGCTGCTGGATTTAAAGCCTGCTTGATTCCCATACAAGAGTACATATAAAGTGGCAGATTTTTAAGTATTTGAATATTAACAAAATGCTGCTTAAATAGGTCTCAGGTCATGAAACACAATTACCCAATGCACTTCCAGCTGTAGTTGTTTATTGTTGGAGAGTTGAGATTAGGGGAATGAGATGACGTGTGGAAATTGTGTTTTGCTCATTAAAACCTGACTTATAAATATACCTGACACTTTCCATCTTTAAATGAGGTCAGAAAAGATGAAATTAGATGTTAAATTCCAAGACAAGGCGGAATGGGAAAAAAGAACATATAAAGTATTGCTTTATACACAGGGTTGGGTTGTAACGGAATACATGTAACGGCGTTACGTAATCAGAATACAAAAATCAAGTAACTGTATTCAGCTCGCGTTACATTTGAAAAACGAGTAATCTGATTACAGTTACTTTCGTAAACCTGAAGTGAATACATTTTGGATTACTTATTGGAATTATTGGTGGAAAGATTTCCTCTCAACATTTAATACTCATTACTAGTCAGTGGCGGTTCTAGACCAATTTGACTGGGGGGGCCACTGGGGGGCCAGTTATTTTCTGAGGGGGGCACAATAAATGCAGGACGAAAAAGAGAACTAGACAGTATGAAGTAATTGCGCATAAGAAAACAATGCAATACAGTTATTGGTATTTGTTTCAGTACACTTATTTATTTTAGATAGATCTTATAGTTATTACTGTTAGCTTCAGCTTAAGTTATAGTGCAATGTTTGCACTAACACCATATGTATATAAAAATCCTGCGGTTTTTGGCAAACCGAGTACCAGAAAATATACATTTAAAAAAAAGAAAAAAGACAACTTTTGATTGTTAGGGGGGCCACAGGGGGATCCGAGGTCAGTGTTAGGGGGCACTGGCCCCCCCTGGCAACCCCCTATAACCACCCCTGTTACTAGTAGGTACAGCCGAATCATCCCAGCCCACAAAACCTATTACCACCGCAGATGGACCAAAAAAGCGTTTGAAAAAAAATCGCGGGTCCGCTCGCTCAGTGAAACAATAACAACGAAACATGGAGGAACAAAAGTCTGCGTTTAAATCGTGTGTGTGTGTGTATATACAATATAGGTGTGTGTGGTTAAAACACATCAGTCTGCAGTCGCTCTTTAGCCTTACTAATGATTATTTCTGAAGGTATACACAGTGAAGGCGGTGCGTGAAAGGCGGTGCGTGAAAGGCACTGCGCGGCGCGCTCGTCTTCTCAGAGGCTGAGTTAACCCTCCCGCGGCCTCCTGGTGCTGCAGAGATTTCATGAAGTGAAGGAGGTTTTCCTTCTATAAAACAGCTGTGGGCAGCAGATACTGTGAGTGTCACGGACATGAATACATAGATCAAGGCAGACTGGTGCACACACTCTCCTGTTTTGCCAATCCAAATATAGCTCTACACCCCTGGTCGAAATGTCCTTAAAATGAAGTCCGAGTTCGACATTTTAATTCATGTCCTGCCAACACTGGCAGGACAGAAGGCGACACGCCCGTTCTAAGCCGTGTCCCTCACTCCTCACATCCCAAGCTGCATCCCCAAAAAGTGTATTATGTTGTTACATCGTTTCAGATGTTATGTTTCAGTTGTGCTCTTGATAAGGTATTAAAACAGTAAAAACACGTTCAGTTTCCTTTTGCTTTTTGTGTCTCCTGTTCACCAAAACATACCCATCTGTGATGGAAAAAGAAAGTAATCCAAAAGTAATCTAAAAGTAATCTGATTACGTTTTTTAAGACACGTAACTGTAACTGTATTCGGATTACTTTCAGAGCCATGTATTCAGTAATCAGTAACTGATTACATTTACAAAGTAACCCTCCCAACCCTGTTTATACACAGTGCTTGGGCTCAGCCTCACTGCATCACAACACATTCACCTCCAGACATACTCAGCAGCATCCTTAAAATCATTCATATATTAAAATACATTTATTTTAAAAGCAATTATTCATAATAGAACGATAATTATCAACACATTGATACAAACCATAATTTTGTATTGCACATTAGTTGAACACGTTGATCCAGAACAATGCATTTTCAACTGTTAAACAATATTGAAAGGCCATGTACATTGATTTAAACTAAACAAATATATCCTATGCAGTGCATTAAGTCCCTCTATGCTGCATTCACATTTTAGTCCAGCCACCGTTACACGCACCGTACTGTAAAAATAACCTGAAAGATATTTAATGAGCAAAGGTGCACTGTTAGAGTAAGTGTGATTGAGGTCATTTATTCCATAACGGCAGGACATTATGTATTATGTGTCTCCAGGTCCCAAAGGGTCTCCTTGTGTCAAGGTGTCTAATGAGCTCTCCTCAGCAGAGCCCACTCTCTATGGTACTAGGGTCTCTCTGTTCCTCAGGTATGGATTATTCAAGACTATTAAACCAAATCTTTCACGTGAAAACCCTTCAAATGTAAGATGGCAATAGAAGTTATGCTAGTTAAGGGACTTTGGCTCCTACATTTAGTTTTATAATTAACTTAAGAAACAGAAAAAAAACAAGAAGAAGTAGAAGTTGGGCTGTTTGTTTATGCATATCGCCGAAGCCCCCTAGCCGGCGGTGTACTCAGATCAAAATCCAAACTGGAATATTCTCAATGGCCATATGGCAGAGCAGCGACTAATAGAAAAATAGCCAATGGACTCTGATCACTGCCATGTGTGCATGGTTGCAGGTCCCGATGTCACACGTGCAGTTGTAGTTTTGCCACATGGCCTCGGGGGCCTGTTAGCAAATTATGTATGTTAGTTCCACATTGAGTACATGGACCAACACCTTTTACATTCATCCCAATAATCAATAATGAAAAGACCATAGCTCAATATGATGTCTCTTCCTGAAAATAAATCCTAAACTCATGCTTTTAAAACATTAATCTACTTCATTTTCAGGTTGCTACTGTATCTCAGAGATTTGTGATGCCTATGTGTGCCTGATAAACAATAACCAATGAGTGTGTGTCTGTGTGTCAGTGTGTTTTCAAGTGGATGTGAACAGAGCATGTGTCTGGAGAACTGAAGGAGACGTCAGCAGCTCAGTGGGATGGTTTCAACGTTGCTTTCATGTGCTCGACAGTATGTTTCTCTCTGAGTATAACCTGGATCACCCAGCCTGTTGCAGGGTCTGTTGTCTGCTTTCATACTCATCCACCTCAGGTGATAAGGATTTACAGGTGCTACTATGACTACCTGCTCTAAATGCTACAGAGATACGTTTGAACATTTGGTTGAAAAACACTGTGTTGTCATCCAGCCTGGCTATACTAGTAGTCACTATTACATTACATTACATTGCATTTAGCTGACACTTTTATCCAAAGCAACTTACAATAAGTGCATTCGACCAGGAAGACACAAACTTGAAGAAAACAGAGTCATATAAGTACATCAGGTTTCATAGAGCCATCATGGATCATTTATAGTTTGAAACACTATGTGCAATAGCCAGAACATGCAATTATCTAACATGGCGTGTATAGTACAAGCTGTCTACAAGCATATTCACACAAACAATTACAGAGATACTCAATTACAAAGTGAAGAAACATTTCCAACAATACTCAAGGTAGTTTTCCCAAGTGACATTTTTGAAGACAGACAGTTTCTCTTTAATCAGTACCATGATTAGGGTCAATTATGGTAAACTGTGAGCATAATATGTCATCAGCAGGATCAGCAGCAACAAGGAACACCAGCACAAGATGTTACAAGAAGTGTAATACGAGACCTGATCATTGAATCTGCATGATGGCTACACAATATTCATCACACAGCATTGCCATGGAAAGAAGGCAAGGAGGTAAATTAGTTAGCCCTGCTTCATATCATATCAGAATTAATTATTAACAATGGAATGATTAAGAAGTCCTTGGCTGGAAAAACGACTTAGTCCATTACAGACTGTCCTGGACAAACGCTGTTTCTTAGAAATGATCTGAACACCAATGAAAATGCACTCATAAGAAAAGCTCTTGTGTTTAAATTAATGCAATTTATAGAATGTCACATCACTGAGAGTTCTGAAAAATACCAAGATGAAGAAATGAAACGCTGCCCACCACCACCAAAGACTAGTATATGGCTCACTTTTAGGGAATATTTGGACTCCCCTGCAATGAGGATGTCAGTGAGTTAAAGGAAACATCTGTATTCTGCTTGTGTTATATAGAATATAATGACATTTAACATCTTGTACATTTCCAATATTGTTTAAAATAGCCGTGAATAAATTATCTCTCTAAATAAACTGAAAGAAGAACATGACCCAGTTTCCAGTTTAATTCCTAAATGTTCAGCACATGGTCATTCTATATTTCTGCAACATATAACAAAGGCCTCAGCTAAACAAGATGAACATTGACCTAAAAACAACAGATCAAACAAAGCAAGCGGTGTCTTTACATTTTCTGAATTCCTTATGATACTTTTGGTCTGACTATACTGTTCACTGTGAAGCAATATACATTTATTGTCAAAAAATGTTGGACTTGTTGGGAAAATAATGTATATTACTTTTATACAGTCATTTTTAACCGTTTGTAGTTTTTGCATATTGCATAAGTCTGTTCTGATGATTTTGAGAAAAACTCCCCACTTCTTGTAACCAACTACACTGAACAAAAATATAAACGCAACACTTTTGTTTTTGCTCCCATTTTTCATGAGATGAACTCAAAGATCTAAAACATTTTCTATATACACAAAATAACCATTTCTCTCAAATATTGTTCACAAATCTGAAAAAATCTGTGATAGTGAGCACTTCTCCTTTGCCGAGATTAGGGTAATGTTGTGAATCGAGTGGCCTGTGTTCGTCGTCCATAACATAACCCCACCACCACCATGGGCCACTCGATTCACAACATTACCCTAACCCTAACCCTAACCCTAACCCTCACACCAGATACTGACTGGTTTTCGGACCCCCCCCCCAGACCCCCCCAATAAAGCAAAAATGCACGTTTCAGAGTGGCCTTTTATTGTGGCCAGCCTAAGGCACACCTGTGCAATAATCATGCTGTCTAATCAGCATCTTGATATGCCACACCAGTGAGGTGGGATGGATTATCTCGGCAAAGGAGAAGTGCTCACTATCACATATTTGTTCAGATTTGTGAACAATATTTGAGAGAAATTGTTATTTTGTGTATATGGAAAATGTTTTAGATCTTTGAGTTCATCTCATGAAAAATGGGAGCAAAAATAAAAGTGTTGCGTTTATATTTTTGTTCAGTGTAATTCTATGGTAATTGATTTCCTGTGTGTGTGTGTGTGTGCGTTCCCCAAGTTTTCATGAGGATTGGCTGCACATTGTTTTCACTGTAAGCAGGATCAGCTCATCTCTTTTACAGCCTTTTCGTGGGAAAGCACATGCAAGTACAGACCATCATGAACATCAATGTACAGCCATTGAAATCAGAATACTTCACACAACATGTTCAATGTTGTGATGAAGGCAAGAGGCCAAAACATTTTGTGTAATAAAATCATGCCCACATGGTCTAATATAAAGAGATATAAGGAGAGAGGAAACGTTTAAAGTAACAATTTGAGATCTACTTTTAGATCTTTGTATTTTAAAGGGTAAGATTTTGATCACAGTAGTACATTTATTCATTAAAGAAGGGAAGAAATTACTACGATTTACAGGAGAAAAGCAACACTAACAAGAAGCTATAACCAAAATGGAAAGAAATGAAGCCCAGCTGTTAATGGAACACTGAGTGTATCTTTTTAAAATGAGATATTTTTCTATGCCATGCCACCCACCACCAACTCATCTACACTCCAACAGGATTAGATGTTTTGTCCAACGCTGATGCAGATTAGTGTCGTGTTTTCATGCAAAGATGTACGGCTTTCTATTCGGTTCAATCAAACTCTTCCTCTCCCTAAAGAGAATGGCAAAAACCACATTGTCCCTTCATATTGCTGATAGGTTAAAAGAGATCTGATTGTGCAGTCTGGGGCGGTGGGTGTCCTAAGCAGGAGCTGGTCACAGTTTCCTTTTTTGTCTAAATAATGGAAAAAAGGAATCTATCTGTGCTACCTGCAAACAAGAACAGTATGTGTGGCTCAGCTGTTCGGAGGTACAAAAGGGGGACAAGTCAGTTGGAAACAGGAGTCAGCAAGGTGTACAAATGTGCACTTGAACAGTGCATGCACACACACAGGGAGGGAGAACAGCTTGTCCAGTGTGTGGGAGCTTGTGTGTGTGTGTGTGTGTGTGTGTGTGTGTGTGTGTGTGTGTGTGTGTGTGTGTGTGTGTGTGTGTGTGTGTGTGTTTAAGCGAGCCAGATCTAGCTGTTATCTCAGACTAACCTTTTCCACCACACGTTCTTCTTTCAGTCCAAGCCGTGTTAAGCGCCTATGGATAATGTTTAGCTTTTACTGCCATGGCCTCTGCACTTAAATATTTTGTTAGTTAGCCTAGTTTATGCAATACAGCACTTTTCTCTTTGGTTCGTGTTGTGCTTTATTCCACATGCTCTTAAGAGCAGAGAGTGTTAAGGACAAAGGGGATGTTGCTTTCTCTTGTTTTTAATCATTACTAGGGTCTGCATCCTGTCCGAGTTTGATACACAATCATTTGCCGAATAATGAGACAGGGAGTGAGAACAATTTGTCCTGATTGATCTGGATAAACAGTTTATTGTGAAGATGAAGAAAAAGGTTTGTTTATCAGATTTGTCTTTAACCTTGACAGACACATGCAAGCACTCACACAGATACAGTATGCACATTTAGAATCCTTATGTTCTGATTTTATTGGAATAGAAGGCTCATGTTTAAGGATATGAGTAAATCCAGCATGCTGTTGCAGCTTAGATTAACAGCACTATTCAAGATTTTGAACATAAAGGGAAAACATGGTGCACGTAACATTTGTAATTAGAAATGTGCATACGACTACTACATGTCCTTTTTCATTAAACAGTTAAATGTGCTATGCAGCTTTTATGGGTCGCTGGGTCCAACAATAACAAAGACACGTATTGGAGGGCAGGTGTGTCCTTGTCACCAGCTGTACCGAGGGACTGCATGTCTTGGATATCCACCCCCCCCCTCCCAGCTGCTGAAACTCTGTGTTCAGGGCTGTCTGCTTCTTGCATGTGTTCCAGCGACTGCATCGTCCTACTTAGATCTTGTTAATGTTAATAACGGCACAAAATGTTGTGTTCTTGCTCGTTTAATTTACTTGAACAGAAAGCACATATTTAAGTGTTTGGGACAAGTTGAGTACAAAATAGAATCAGTGAAAGCTCAAACTTACCCTATGACAAGAGCACTGAAGTGCTTGTCCAACAAAACATTCTGGATAGAAACATGCTATAGAAAGTTGTTTCAATCTTACTCTATATTCAAAGGTCCCCTCATTATTACTCTGAAGACAGAATCCAAGATTCTTCCAATGTCCAAATAATATCCTAAACTATTGTGTGACTTTAAAGTCATATTTTCCAGCAAAGCTCAGGCTTGTAATGACAAATTTGTATGCATTTCCACAAATAGTGCAGGAATATTACCATCTTGTCAGATCCAAATTATTATACAATGATGATTTAAATGCTCATGTAATCTGAAGATTAAAACACATTCTATGGTTGGGAATGACATTGCATGTAATTTGGATACTTAAAACAAGATCTCTTTGCATGTGTAGTGTCACGATCTGTCTTTATGATGTTTTGTCTTGTCTTGTTTCATGTTTTATTTTGAAAGGTCTTCACCTCCTGTCTTGCCTGTTTCTGTCTGCGTTGTGTCTTGTTTGGATTTGTCTGTGGTTCCCTGTCGTTAGTTTCCCTGGTGTGTCTGATTACCCGATTGTGTTCACCTGTGGCCCCTGTGTTTTCTCCTCCCTCCTCACCTGTGTCTTGTTTGTGTGATTAGTCTTGTGTGTATTTAAGTTCTGGTTTTTCTGTCGGTTCGTCTTGTGTCATGACTAGTTCGTCGGTGAGTGTTCTGTTACGTCTTTGTTATCACTTAGCCTTGAAATAAAGGAATTGTCACTTTAATCTGCATTTGGGTCCTGCCTGCTTCACACACCGTGACAGAACGAACCGACCACAACATGGACCCAGCAGATGATCCATGGGAGGTTGAATTACAGCATTTAACCTTCTATCTGGCTTGCTGCTTCGATTGGTGGAAGGGAGCGTCCAGTGTTCGGCAGAAGAGGGCCGCTCTGGTAGAGGCGCTCCGGTTGGCAGCAGAGAAACCATGTTTTGTTGAGTTACCTGACTGGATTTTGGACTTCCTTCAAGCATGTGATTCCAGGCATGCTAGCTCCCTGTCTCCCAATTCCCAACCTGACACCATACGCCTTGGTGGGTTCCGCCTGAAGTCAACCCGTGCTTCTGCCCCAGTTCCTGCTCCTGTCCAGGAGTCGTATTCCGGAACTCGTCAGGCTTATGGAGGTCCACGGAGTATTCAGGAAGCTGCTAAGAGGAGTCGTTGCAAGGCCAGGCTAGCAGCCCGAGCCCCAGCAGCCATGGTTCCGGCTCCAGTACAGGCCACCAACAGCCATGGTTCCGGCTCCAGTGCCGGACCCAGCAGCCATGGTTCCGTGCTCCAGTACCATCCCACATAGCCATGGTACCGTGCTCCAGTACCACCCCACACAGCCATGGATCCGTGTTCCGGTTCCTTGCCTAGCAGCCATGGTTCCGGCTCCAGTGCCGGCCCCAGTAGCCATGTTTCCGGCTCCAAAACCGGCCCACACAACCATGATCCAGGCTTCAGCTCCGGACCTTACAGCCATGTTTCCGGCTCCAAAACTGGATCTTACAACCGTGGTCCCTGCACCAGAGCTGGCCCATACAGCCATGGTTCCGGCCCCAGTTCCAGCCATGGTTCCGGCTCAAGTACCGGCTCCAGCAGTCATGGTCCCGACTCCAGCACCTCGTCTCCTGCTGGCTCCCCAGCCGACGCCAGCTCCCCGAGTCTTGTCGGCGTACCGGCCGACTCCAGCACCTCGTCTCCTGTTGGCTCTCCAGCCAACACCAGCTCCCCGAGTCTTGTCGGCGTACCGGCCGACTCCAGCACCTCGTCTCCTGCTGGCTCCCCAGCCGACGCCAGCTCCCCGAGTCTTGTCGGAGTACCGGCTGACTCCAGCACCTCGTCTCCTGCTGGCTCCCCAGACGACCCCAGCTCCCCGTGTCCTGTCGGCGTACCGACCGACACAAGTCCCCTCAAGTCCCCTCTCGAGTTCCTACCCGAGTCCCCTCTCGAGTTCCTACCCGAGTCCCCTCTCGAGTTCCTACCCGAGTCCCCTCTCGAGTCCCCTCTCGAGTCCCCTCTGTAGTCACCTCTCAAGTTCCTACCCGAGTCCCCTCTCGAGTTCCCTTTCGAGTTCCCTCCTTTAGTCCCTCCTCTAGTTCCCCTTGCGAGTCCCCTCTCGAGTTCCCTTCTCTAGTTCCTCCTCTAGTCCTTCCTCTAGTCTCTCCTCTAGTCCCCTCTCGAGTTCCCCCTTGGTTCCCCTCTCGAGTCTCCTCTCGAGTCCCCTCTCGAGTCTCCTCTCGAGTTCCCCCTTGGTTCCCCTCTCGAGTTCCCCCTTGGTTCCCCTCTCGAGTCTCCTCTCGAGTCCCGTCTCAAGTCCCTACCCAATGTCCTGGTCCGTTGGAGGTTCCGCTGGGGGTCCTGCCAACTCCATGTACTGTCCCGTTGGAGGCCCCGTCGACTACTCCTCTGCCGGGGATCCTACCAATCGTATGTCTGTCCAGTTGGAGGTCCCACCGACTACTCTCCTGCCGGGGGTCCTGCCAACCCTTTGTCCTGTCCCGTTGGAGGTCCCGCCATCTACTCTCCTCCGGGGGTCCTGCCAATCCTATGTCCTGTGCCGTTGGAGGCCCCGCAGACTACTCTCCTGCCGGGGGTCCTGCCAACCCTTTGTCCTGTCCCGTTGGAGGCCCCGCCGACTACTCTCCTGCCGGGGGTCCTGCCAACCCTTTGTCCTGTCCCGTTGGAGGTCCCGCCGTCTACTCTTCTGCCGGGGGTCCTGCCAACCCTTTGTCCTGTGCCGTTGGAGGCCCTGCCGACTACTCTCCTGCCGGGGGTCCTGCCAACCCTATGTCCTGTCCCGTTGGAGGTCCCGCCGACTGCTCTCCTGCCGGGGGTCCTGCCAATCCCGTGTCCTGGTCCTTTTCCGTGGGGGATCCTGCCGAGGCCTGTCCCACCAGCTCCGACACCGGTTCCTGCCCGGCCTCCGGAGCTGTCTGGTCTTCGCCCTCTGAGAGCCCGGCCCTCTGAGAGCCCGGCCCTCTGAGAGCCGCAGTCTTCACCCTCGATCCCTGCCCCCTGAGAGCCACGGCCTTCGCCCTCGAGCCCGGCCCCCTGACTTTCCCGGCCGCGGTCCTCGCCCTCATGCTCGGCCCCCTGAGTTTGCCCGCGATGGCCTTCGCCCCTCCATAACCCCCACCTTGGACTCTGTCTTTCCCCCGGGCCGTCCGCCCGAATACCCCTTTTTGAACTCTGCCTTGCCCCCGGGCCTTCCGCCCGAATACCCCTTTTTGAACTCTGCCTTGCCCCCGGGCCGTCCGCCCGAGATCCCTTCCTGGTCCTCTGCTGTGCTCCTGGGCGGTCAGCTCAGTCCCGTCCTCCTGACCGCCCTCCACCCACCCTGGTGGCCTAGTGATACGTCCCTCCTCCACCCACCCTGCTTGAGGACTTTTGTGTTTTTTTTGGGACGTCTGGGATCCGTCCCTTGAGGGGGGGGTACTGTCACGATCTGTCTTTATGGTGTTTTGTCTTGTTTCATGTTTTATTTTGAAAGGTCTTCACCTCCTGTCTTGCCTGTTTCTGTCTGCGTTGTGTCTTGTTTGGATTTGTCTGTGGTTCCCTGTCGTTAGTTTCCCTGGTGTGTCTGATTACCCGATTGTGTTCACCTGTGGCCCCTGTGTTTTCTCCTCCCTCCTCGCCTGTGTCTTGTTTGTGTGATTAGTCTTGTGTGTATTTAAGTTCTGGTTTTTCTGTCTTTGTCGGTTTGTCTTGTGTCATGACTAGTTCGTCGGTAAGTGTTCTGTTACGTCTTTGTTATCACTTAGCCTTGAAATAAAGGAATTGTCACTTTAATCTGCATTTGGGTCCTGCCTGCTTCACACACCGTTACATGTAGTGCATAATTCAAGAACATTATGTACACAGGTTCTTAATTATTGTGGTACATCTTGACCATCTTGGTACAGAACATTTTGTATTTGTCACACACATTCATTAAGGGATGAAGATGAAAGACTGATTGTGTTTTTTACATGAACGTGAGTGTACAGGCAAACACAATTCAGATGTAAATAAAGTGTGCTTGTGATTAGCTATAGTGGCACCTTGTATAGCAGTTAGTCATCAGCAGGTCTCTGAAATACTTTACATCATATTAGATTAATACCAAGGCTCGCTTACTGAAAATAAATAAGTTATAAACACATTTGCAAAGAGCTACTCAATACAACTTTTTTTACAGGTTGAGTTTGGTGCTATTTTTTGTTTTAATTTGATACAAGCATGTTTCAATGATATGAAGCTTTAGCAACATTTGATATTTCGTGCAGAATGTCCCTAAAGAACACCCAAAGAGACACACAAAAACAAGCATTTTGTTCCAGTACGTGCCCCAGAACTACATCCGTGACCATGACAACACTGCTCCCTTTATTTCAATTACATATTCATTTGAACCCAACCATCAATATTTTCCTCAACATACCAAAGTATTTTTACGCCTGACCAAACATTAACCTTATTAGAGCATGGTGACATCATAGAGTTGATTTATTTTTAGAAAAAGGTCTTATTGATAGAGGCATGAGAAATCAAAATGCTACTATGTGTTTATCTAGAGGTGATGGACAAACTAACTATTTGCATTTCTATTTAAGGGAAAACAGCTACACAAATTCAACTCTGCTGCAGAACTTCTCTAACAATGACAGGACTCTCTTGTTCCAGGTTGTGGAGTTAAAAGCAAGTTACCATGGATGTTTAAATGTCTAGTCCTTCTCTACTAAGCAGCGTACAGACCGTCCCTGGAAATAATGGCCACTCAGGGTCAGAGCAAGAAACTGTTATAACTGTGGCGGGAGCTAAGTGTGAGGATCTGCAGTACTTCCTCCTTCTTTTCCCCCTTCTGTGTTTGTTTAGTCTGTTTGTCTGTTTGTCTGTCTTCCTGGCTGGGCGTGGCTGACCTACATTCTGATTCCCGCCAACTCACCTCCGCTGCTGTTGTTCATCTCACTGATTGCCACTACTCACCTGCATAAACCCTGGTTCCCATCCTCAGACTTCGCCAGTTCTTCGTTTATTCTTCAGTGGTAAACTATCGTCCAGGCCTACTAGTATTTTTCCTAGTGATTTTTTGATGCTCCTTGTGAAAGGATATTCTTTCCTAATCCTGCTTGTTTTTCCTGTTCCAGATCCACATACTCCAGCCGCTCTGCCTGCCTCCCCTCCTGGTCAGCCCAGCTCCACGTCTCCCCTCTATGTGCTCTTCGTCAACTCCTTGCCAGTGTCGTGGACAAAATAAAGCCTTTTTTTACACTTCACCACTGTCTCAGTTGTAGTGCTTGCATAGCGGGTTCTCATCTCCAGTCACTTCTCGGGAAGCCTAACACTAAGCTACAGAGATAAATAGAGTAATATGCATTACAGTGCGTGTTGATATACTGTATTCTGCATGCTTGACTTTGAGTAGAGTAGGCAGTACTAGGCACACAAAGTTGCCTGCTATAACCTGTCCAAGATTAATACAAAAATAAAAATGGTTTCATCAAGCTTGCAATGAGTTTAATTTATAGATTTTAGTTTAATGAAGCAGTAGTTGGTGTTCTTGTAAATATATATTCTATTTTCACCACGTCACCAAATAACAAAATATCAAAGACTCTGCTCTTCTTCGATATTGAAAGGCTCCAAGCTCCAAATGAGGTTAAAATGTTAACATAGGTTCAGGAGCATGGCCACGCCTAAAACTCCACCTCGAACCACGGCCACCCCTATTTCACTAGCAGGAACCACGCCACAACATTGTGATGTTTGTAAGTTTATTGAAGTAACATGTGAATGATATGAGGAGGGTGAAGGGATGATCTGGGAGGATGAGCTGTGGTCCGTGCAGTGGGAGACTCAGAGTGGGGGTTCCGTCTCCGGCATGATCTGCGTGGGCTGATTACGGGCACCCAGACAATACCTGGAATTAAAATGTTAGTATATACAGTATATAAATATGCACAGTTTAAATATAAATGTTGACGGGCAGAGGATGTTGGGATGAAGGGATGAGGGATGGAGGGATGAAGGGATGTAGGGATGTGGGATGTAGGGATGAGGGATGTTGGGATGAAGGGATGTAGGGATGAGGGATGTTGGGATGAAGGGATGTAGGGATGTGGGATGTAGGGATGAGGGATGTTGGGATGAAGGGATGTAGGGATGAGGGATGTTGGGATGAAGGGATGTAGGGATGAGGGATGTTGGGATGAAGGGATGTAGGGATGAGGGATGTTGGGATGTTGGGATGTAGGGATGAGGGATGTTGGATGAAGGGATGTAGGGATGAGGGATGTTGGGATGTTGGGATGTAGGGATGAGGGATGTTGGGATGAAGGGATGTAGGGATGAGGGATGTTGGGATGAACGGATGAGGGATGTTGGGATGGGGGGCTGTAGGGATGTTGAGGGAGGGAAGAAGGGATGGATGGATGTATCGCTCGGTGTGAGTCGGAAGGGGAACTGTATGGGTAGAAGCAGTGGCGGTTCTAGAACATTTTACATGGGGGGAAAAAGGGGAGGCAAGAGGTCATGCCAGGGTGGCATAGGAGGGCGGACAGTACGTGGTATTTTATACTGTATATAACCTATGTATTGTTAATTCATGCCCTAACACAAGTGTTCTTAATGCACAAGAGAAACAAGGTGTTCAGACAAACAATCGTGTGCCCTTTTTGAGTCCCCCAAGCTTACCTCAAATGAAAGGAAACTACAAAATGTATTTTAAAGCAATGAATTAATGGAACAGGTTGTTTTGCATTACAATGTAAAATTAAATATATATTTTGTTTTTAAAAAATTGGTTGTCTTAGACAGACATATTTGCATGACCTCACTAAGCATTATTACATATTAATTTAATATTAAACAAATCAAAATGGCCAATTATCCCAAAATGTTGCTGCTAATATAATCATATTCTTGTCAACTTTAACTGATCAAAAATAAATTCTGAAAAAATACTTGAATTATCTATGAAATTGCAATATTGTCCCTCAGTTTGTTTCAACCCCGTCACGCCATACCATTTACCCTCCTATTAAAATAATGGATCAGTCCATGTGTGATCTGCATTGAGGGAATTACATCACAAAAGTGTTAGTTTCTTCTCTTACCTATATTTCAGTTTTTGTATTTTCAGATTAAGATTGACAAACTCAACATTTCAACTATGTTGTATGAATTAATAATAGTAAATAATTGTTTATTACAAAAATAAACAATAGTTTTGCAAAATATTACAATTTTGTAATGTCCTTGACTTCCATGTGGTGCCATATCTTAGCTAAACAAGGTCTCATGCCTACTTTTTTCAAAAAAATTCCTAGTAATTATTTATATTTTGTGCCTGAGGTGGGAACATGTAAGTAGTCCACTACCAGATGTTATGACCAAACATTTTGGTTTCATTTTTCAAAGATATAAAGACCCAAAAGGCACCTGATTCAGAGAATACTCAGAATTCTGCATACTGTAAGTACTTAATTATAATTAAGTACACAAATGACATCACCCATCTCTTCAGAGAGCTACAGGTGACCTGTGCAGCAACACATTTCAATACATATTTGTCAATACTAAGAGCTGCTAGATTGTGCTGCTGTAATGGAATATGTAAGGAGAATAAGAACATACCATGTGGTCCAGCTGGAGTTTCATCTGCCTCCTGATCCCTGCCTCTGGCCCTCTTTCTGATACTTCATCTTTATTTCTCACATATATTTCTTCTTCTTCACTAATGTCTTCATCTCCTCCTCTTCCTCCTAATCTGACCCTCCTGGTCTCTTCATCTCTCTTTTCTTTTTCCTCTTTCTGGTTGTCCTGATCACTTCTCATATGTCTTTTTGAATCACTCCTATACTCTGGCCTGCAAGAGTCTACTTGTGAAAAGCACTGGTACAAATGCTTACAACTTTACACGTTAGGGCCATAGCCTAGCTAATATGTAGCATATCATAAATATAACATCAGAAAGTATTGATCAAGCGCACACAGGCAGCTGTGTTTGGATCCAGTTTTTACGGTAAAGGATGTATCCTGGTTTCATTGATCTGGCCTCATGGCTGTGATGTGTAGTTTACGTGGATTTAATAGTAGGCTACCGCGTAGTTTAGCAAAGTGATCGATCTCCCAGCTAACGCTCTCTGCGTAGTATTTTGTAACGTAACGCCCCAAACAGCGCCCGTCTGTTAAACGCTATCGATTCAAACTAAAGCGTTTTATTAATATTTAGTTTCAAGCTCTCGTCCTTAGTAAAAACAAAACTAGTGGAAAGGGAAATGCTCCCAGGGGAAGCTGATCCATAGGTGCTGGGAGCCTGGGACAGCTCGCTCCCTCTCTGCAGCGGTGTGAGCCGCGGTCTGTGTGAACGCCGCACCGCAGTTTAATGCAGGGCCGTAGCTGCGTTTTTAACGGGCCTAAAATGATATTTAAAATGATTCAATTTTAACTAATGTAATGCTTGTTTTGTTGCTTGAGAAGCTTGTGGAAATAGTGTAGGTTTGTTTTAGTACAGTTTTAGGGAAACAAAAGTTAGGGGGGCAGCTGGGGGGGCAAGGCTCTACAGTGGGGGGGGGGGGGGGGGGAAGCTGCCCCCCTTTCCCCCCCGTAGATCCGTCCCTGGGTAGAAGGGAGAGGGAGGGTGGGTTGAAAGGATAGAGACAAGCAGTGGCCGGAAGTTTTGCCGGATATAAATAGGGGTGGCCGTGGTTCGAGGCGGAGTTTTAGGCGTGGCCATGCTCCTGAACCTATGTTAACAATTTAACCTCAATTATATCCGGCAAAATTCCGGCCACTGCTCGTCTCCATCCTTTCAAAGACTGACAGGCAGACCGTGATTTACGCCGCGCGTCATCACGGTTCAAACAAGCTAAACGCTACCACGAGAACATTCTACTCACCATGGATCCCGAACTGCTGATCAACTCGCCGGAGTCAGATGAAGATCTCTTCAACATCGGCTACCCGCCATCCTCGGGTCAGCAGTCGGATCTAAGCCAAGCATCCGAACGGAGCCGCGTGCGCTCGGCAATCAGTGTTCCACACATCAGCCGCCACCGCTCCCACTCAAGCTCCCCCAACGAGATACCTCCAACTCCAGACAGGTCCCAGGCTCTGTACTCCGCCAGCGAGGGCTAACAGCCGGGGCCACAACAGGCACAGCTAGCTCCAATCTCCCCACCACCGGCAGCCTGCCTCACTCGCAGCCCCCGGCCACTCGCAGCGGCGCACTCGACACGCCTCTCGGATGGAGCCCAGCAGCACAAAGGCAAGAACAACGAGACACACAGCTCTTCCCGCTCCAGAGCCAACCACCAAGCGCCGCGAGCGCACCACGGGTTGTGACGTCACAGGCCTCCGTCCTCCTCCACGGACACAGCCCGACTCACCAGCACCCCCTGGCGGGGGCCAGGTAGTATCGCCCTCAGTGCCGCTCTCAGTGTCTGACATGTCGCAGCTCATGTCAACCTTTCTCTCATCCCTGTGCTCACAGGCTTCACAAAGATCCCCTTGCATAATACATCCCTTCATCCCTCCATCCCTTCTTCTTCTCTACCTTCAGTGACCCTCGCAGTGAGCAGACGCTCCCGTCTCTCTCTCTCTGACCCTCGCAGTGAGCAGACGCTCCGGTCTCTCTCTCTCTCTGACCCTCGCAGTGAGCAGACGCTCCGGTCTCTCTCCCTCTCTGACCCTCGCAGAGAGCAGACGCTCCGGTCTCTCTCTCTACGACCCTCGCAGCGAGCAGACGCTCCGGTCTCTCTCTCTCCGACCCTCGCAGCGAGCAAACGCTCCGGTCTCTCTCTCTCCGCCCCTCGCAGCGAGCAAACGCTCCGGTCTCTCTCTCTCCGACCCTCACAGTGAGCAAACGCTCCGGTCTCTCTCTCTCTGACCCTCGCAGTGAGCAAACGCTCCGGTCTCTCTCTCTCCGACCCTTGAAGCGAGCAGACGCTCCGGTCTCTCTCTCTCTCCGACCCTCGCAGCGAGCAGACGCTCCGGTCTCTCTCTCTCCGACCCTCGCAGCGAGCAGACGCTCCGGTCTCTCTCTCTCCGACCCTCGCAGTGAGCAGATGCTCCGGTCTCTCCCTCTCTGACCCTCGCAGTGAGCAGATGCTCCGGTCTCTCTCTCTCTGACCCTCGCAGTGAGCAGACGCTCCGGTCTCTCTCTGACCCTCGCAGTGAGCAGACGCACCGGTCTCTCTCTCTCCGACCCTCGCTGCGAACAGACGCTCCGGTCTCTCTCTCTGACCCTCGCTGTGAGCAGACGCTCCGGTCTCTCTCTCTCTGACCCTGCTGTGAGCAGACGCTCCGGTCTCTCTCTCTCTGACCCTCGCTGTGAGCAGACACTCCGGTCTCTCTCTCTGGAAAAAATTATTAAAATAATAAAATAAACGTCGCTAGCCAAGCCGCATCAAGCAGTTCAACCAGGGAACATACCGGGGAGCTCCGGACTCAGAGCGTTACTGCCGCATCTTTCGCAGCACGCGCATCCCTCTTGCCAATTATGCAGAGCCCCCTCCCACCCGGCCTCAGCATGCTTAGTCAGCACTCCACCATCTCAAACACCTCACTCACTTTCCTCTCTATCATGCAACGCCTCAGACTTTAACCGTCTATCACCCGCAGGGAGGCAGGATGGTGCGTAATAACTTCAATGAACTAGGCTGCTTCTCTCTAACTGCCACCTAATTCACATCTGCTCTTTCCGTGGCGTCGCTCATACCAGGAGCACCCGCCCCCACAACCCAACCTAACATTTACGGCATAAACGTATTTCCCCTTTAGAGTGTAACGGAGGCCTGGTGCTGGGCAAACCGAGCGCGCATCATTCTAACTCCTCAAGGTAATGTTTAGTTGGATTTAGAAGTGAAGATGTGGTCATTCGTTCCGGGCATGTTATTTTCAAGCCACACGTTTCTGGTCCAGAAACACTTTCAGAACATCCCGCACATTTTGGGGGCATTCTCAGAACATTATTAGAGCCATTTCTCCCACATCGGCCACTGCTCGTCTCCATCCTTTCAACCCACCCTCCCTCTCCCTTTCTACCCATACAGTTCCCCTTCCGACTCACACCGAGCGATACATCCATCCATCCCTTCTTCCCTCCCTCCCCTCAACATCCCTACATCCCTCATCCCCACATCCCTCATCCCTACATCCCTCCATCCCTCATCCCTTCATCCCTCATCCCTCCATCCCTCATCCCTACATCCCTACATCCCTCATCCCTCATCCCTACATCCCTCATCCCTACATCCCTTCATTCCTCATCCCTCCATCCCCTCAACATCCCTATATCCCTCATCCCTACATCCCTTCATCCCTCATCCCTACATCCCTTCATCCCTCATCCCTTCATCCCTTCATCCCAACATCCTCTGCCCGTCACCATTTATATTTAAACGGTGCATGTTTATATACCGTGTATACTAACACCTTAATTCCAGGTATCGTCTGGGGGGCCCGTAATCAGCCCACGCAGATCATGCCGGAGACGGAACCCCCACTCTGAGTCTCCCACTGCACGGACCACAGCTCGTCCTCCCAGATCATCCCTTCACCCCCCTCATATCATTCACATGTTACTTCAATAAACGTACAAACATCACACTGTTGTGGCGTGGTTCCTGCTAGTGAAATTAGGTTAAAATAACAGCGAGACCCTGCTATTTTTGTGGAAGATAGCCACGCTAGGCACATTTAAGTAACATCAACAAAAAAAATTCTCAGTCACTGTAACACAGAAAGGCTGAAAGAAACCCCTGCCACCTCCTCTCCACCTTGATTACATATTACAGATGTCATTAAACCATTACATTGGTGAGCAGTGTGGAGAGTGACTATAAAAGGCCAATTATATGCCTTATACTGTATATTTAAACTGCTGTCCATTTATGTTTTAGATACTCTACACTCTTAACCATACGATCCATATAATGATGCATAGTACATGTGAAAGTGTCAACAGGGTGGCCACACTTAGCGCAGTCAGGGAACACTGAGTTATTCAACATTTCCCATCTGCCTTTCACCACCAGGCAGGTGGTGAAAGGCAGATGGGAAATGTTGAATAACAGCCTGTCGTGGACTGTTTCCATTTTGCTTGCAAAAAAAGAGGCGAAGGTTGTGTAATTTTTCGCTGAACATAGGGTTGGAAAAAGTTTTAAAAGTAGGAAATGGAATTGAGGTTCAGTGCAAGATTCTCTTTTAGTAAAAAAGAAAATACATTATATACACCATACATACAGCATACATTATAACATATTATAGAGGTTAAGCAAAGAGATGGATATAACTATGATTATGCAAAGTGATAGCTGATAATTGTTGCTGCCTGCTGTACAGTGCTACTGAGATCGTTCAGCATTCAAGACACTCTATTTTGTACCTGTGCTCCCACAGACTGTTGACTTCAGGAAGTTTGATGAATGAATAAAATTGATATTTTTAAAGTCTCACCTCAACCTCACATATTTGAACAATTAGGAAAATACAGTGTCCAATACAGCCTCAAAGGTATGCACCACCAAGTGCAAACAGTGACTATGTTGTACTGTACATGAGGTCAGTACTCCACAAAGCCAAATAAAGTTTGACTTCTCTCCCTAGTCTTTGTCTGTTTGTGCTCTCTTGTCAAGAAACCTTTTCACACAGACAGTACATTCCCACAAATGCACACAAAACAGGTTCTGGGTCTTCTCCTGTAATTGCTTTTTGTCTGCATTCTTGCTGCATTGTTTTGTTGTTGCCTGTTCCCTAAGACGTTTAAAATTAGCTGGGGACATGAGGACTTTGGAAACTAAAATAGTTGATCAATTGAACCCTGTAACTGTTCATTTTCAAAGCTGTTTTCTACTCGAAAAACAGTGCAGGGAGATAGAGTACATTTTGTAAGGCAAGGCAAGGCAAGTTTATTTATATAGCACTTTTCAACACAAGGCAATTCAAAGTGCTTTGTACTTAGTAAGGCTTAAGAAGACAGGTTCCCTGGGGTCAGAGAAACATTGGGTGCACAAGGTTTTCACTCGGGGCAGTTGATCACTATCAGGCTTCATAAACATGCTTAGCTAAATTAAGATATGATGGATATTCTTAACACAAAAGCTGCCATGACGCAGGGCAGGCTGGGATGGCTCGTGGGTTCAGGGGGGAGCTCAGGTTGGCGAGTGCATCCAGGTTCAGTATTTGCATGTGCATGAGTTCGTACAGATCCTTATGTGCATCTGTACATGTGCTATGTTGTCTGAATATGTTTGCACCACCTGTTCACCTTGGAGTCCATTCTCACATTTCAGAACATCCTCCATAAGGTTCATCACGAGAGGAGTGGTGGGTTCAGGCCCTCTAATGAACACAATGCTGCTACGACCATTATACACAATTAGCTTGGTGCAGTCGCTATAGGCTGGCCAGTATTGACCCAGTCTGTCATTTAGTCAGCTCTCTGCGTGCTCCTGCTGTTGGTAATGACTGGCCGGAGAGTTCCTAGGAGGTGGTCACACACAGATGGGAGGGCATGGCCTTGTGTCCCCTTGACTTGTCACATGGTGTCTGAGAGCTACACACATTACCGCCTGCCACATTTAGCTACATGAGTGGAAATTCTATTCTGATCCTTTTCACGTAGACCTTTTGACTCCAAACTGCGAAGTAATGTATTCATATTGTCACTGCAATCCCTCTCTCTTTAAATATATGTGTGCTGTCCACATCAAGTTGTCCTTTAATTAATCAGCATACTGAACAAAATGGTTTCCAGCAGAAGGGTAGAGAGACAGGCAAAGACGACTTTGTCGTCTTATCTTTAAGCTCATGCCTTCTTATATTTAATTTACTAAAAGTCTAACAACGTATTTGGGGTAAATTACCAGTAGGTGAAACTAGCAGCGTTTCACGAGTTTCCCGCACCAAACTAAATGAAATCCTCTCATTACATTCACTTATCTACTCAGCCATTTTTCCTGGAGAACTTTTCTCCAGGAAAAATGAAAGGTTGAAAGTTCTCTTTTATAATTTGAGTGTTTTTATGTGCAATCAAAACCATTAAGATGTTTTAGCTGAACTCACCCTGACAAACAGACTTTTTCAAGGAAACAGCATGTGATTTTTAGACTCCGTGACCTGTTTCTAAAAATATATTTTGTACTGAGTCAACTTTGGACAAATTAATAAAGAAAAATCTGATAATTTTCCACAACAGAAAATTCCGACACATTTTCAAATGAGACACAGGACACAATGTCCTGGCACTCCACCCAGCCCTCTTAGTGATCAATCTCTGCTTGTCTTTCTTAATTCACTGTACATTTTTAAATCAAGGTTGCAATGGCGGAATGACTTCAGTTAACAACAATCATTTTAATTTGGAATAAAAAAACATTATCTGGTGGGTCATAGAGGACAGAGTATAATCACAAACTCTTTCTCCTGATTCGTTAAAAAATAAATGCTATCTTAGTTTGTTTCTGTATGTTTCAGGGTTACACCTGTACTGTACTGTCTGACATTTCTCACCTCATCATCCATCTCTCTGCACAACTGTTCTTAGTTAAGTCATGAGCTCCTTACTATAAATAGCAGAATATTCTCTTTCCTCTCAAGACTGTAAACGTAGCCAGAAAAGTCATCTGACCGTCCTTCGCAGTGACATCAAACACTTCCTTATTCTTGTGTTTTTGAATGTGCGTCAGATCAGATGTGAACATTGACATTATCAAAATGTTACTTACACAGCCCAGCACAGGTAGTAATTAAGGTTTGGCTTAAGGCAAAATATATTTGCAGTTTGCCGTGTGAACTACCTTACCAAAACACAATACATACTCTGTTGCCCATAAAGTTGGAATCATTTTGTTTTTGCTTTTTAAAATAGACGACCGAGGATAAGGCATCTGAAGGTTGCTCCAACTGAAGGAAGCTTTTAGGACCTCTTGCATGAAGCTGAAGTGGAGCACTTGGTTTAATGGCAGATTATAAGAATAGGTGATCAGGGGAAACAAGATATTTCGGTGCTGCTGGTGACGTTCAATCCTACCCATTATTTACTCTGTGTTCTTAGAATTATGGTAACTACTAAATATGATATTTTATTTCCACCAACGGAAATAACTTTGTTCACACAAAACATTGCAACCAGGGGGACATAGAGTAGGTCACACAAAATGAATGAACATGTAATGATTTATTGAATGACATTTGGCAGAAACCCAGTGCCTGTATGAGACACAATTGAATAAGGAAGCAATGGTCTTTCACTGTCGGTGGTACAAAGGCAAGTACAATGCTGAAGAGTCGGGCTGTGAACAGCAGGAGAAGAGTTTCTCTCGCTGTGGACTAATGAGAGCTCAGGGTCTTCCTGTTAGCATCATCACTACTAGCCGCCATTGACAGTCTTTAAGAGTGAAAATATTATGTGAGATGCTGTATTTCTTGAGAAAATAATATGTTTTGCTCTAAACTTGAGTTTACAGCAGCTCCCTATTCAATAAACATTTATAATTAACTTTCATATTCTGCGTAAAATGATATTACTAATAAATGTAATAGTTTTTACTTTTATTTTACCTACTACACAATTAAATGTGCTACTTCTAAGATAAATGAAAGGTATTAAAATGCTTTAAAATGAAACATTGAAATAAAATTGTATTTGGATCAGTACACATGCTAGATAAAAGGGTTAAAAAAACACATAGAATGATAACGTTCTCTTTTTTATGTGATCTTAGCTTTTAGAACTCTACCCGTGATCCATATTCCGTATCAGCCAATGAAGAAAATATCTTCAAGCACAAAAGCATCTTCTACCAGATTGACAGGGCTAACGTACTTATTGGTTTATACATTATGATTTTGATATGGATCTTCCATTCCAGTTATCTTGTAAGATGAATTTGTTAACATTTGAACTGTTAAGCTTTCACAATCCATAAGTATTTTATATTTCTGGTGCAGTTTTTCAAGCTGTTTTCATGTTGCTAAAACAGATTAACAGATTGGTAATTTAAATAAAATAAGAATAAAGAGACATTTAAGTTCAGATACTTCCTAAATATAATAGTCAATTACATTTTTTTTTTTAATCAATGGGGTGTGTTTTTGTGTTCCTAATCATATGCAGCATGTCTGTGGTTTCTTATCCATGGGATTTAGCTTCCTGTTCACATAATCTGTTCACTACAAAAGAGGACAACACTTGACACACACACACACACACACACACACACACACACACACACACACACACACACACATACACACACACACACGCACACACACACACACACACACACACACACACACACACACACACACACACACACACACACACACACACACACACACACACACACACACACACACACACACACACTTCATTAGGAGGGCTAGATGTGTCCAACTTGAAGCCCACCAGTGCAGCGAGCATGCCTGTGCATAATGCCTGTGTAATGATTTGAAAAGAACATGTATATGTGCCTTATTAGCTGAACAGTAGGAATGTCTGTGCCGGCCACTGAGCGCAAAACATCCCATCAAGTGGTTGTATTGGCGTCACACTGAGTCAGAACTGGCGCCGTTTAAACACCGTAGATGTAAACAAAAACTGAGGAAATGGGCAATACTGTCCATGTGTGTGCATCATGATTTACTGTGGCTCATCTTGTGTTATGAAATCTTGTTTTGCAGAACCCAAAGAGATATTCTATCATACAGGGATCAAATGTGAATCTCTGAAACTCTTCATATGACTTTAAAATGAATACATTGAGGGGGATTTAAGTGGTTTTAATCACAAAAAGGTGTTCAGTAAACTGTGATGATTTGTGATGCCGCCCTCGCACAACCTTTAGAAAACGGCTGTCAGCTGGTGCAGCCTTAGAGTGAGTGTTTTGTGGGTGAATTAGGTATTTCTTGAGACTACGCTAAAAAATACTTGAGTCTTCAAACACAGTTTAATACAGCACAGCTCAGGTATAGGTCCGGAGTTCATGTAATATATATTTAGGGGTTGAGAAGAGGTGTTGGTGGGAGAAAATGCAACTACCTAGAGGGAATTAAATATATAAATCCTTGTCAAAGACTAGCTACCCCTCTCACCCCCTCCCTCTCTTTTTATTTTTCTGTGCGAAGCTATTAGCGTTACCTAAACAGTGCTGCAAAGGTCAGCAGCTCACTGACGTCTATGGTTAAGCATTTATAAGATCACTCAGTGGTAGTCACATTTACCAACTACACTGCGCTGTGAAGTATTGAATAGACCATTACCTCTGATTCAAGTCTGCACAATGCTTCATGGAAACAGTAAAGCACCTTGGGCCAATTTTCCAAAAAGTGCCCTTCACTAAGCTCCTTTGTCCACAGATTCACAACGAGACAAATTATATTTTGATATGAATAACAGGCTGGAGATATAAAATGAATCTGTGTTTCTGAAGTTGTTCTATTTGATGCGTTGTCAGTTATCTAAACCACTTCCACAGATATGGCTAGAAAATGTAGGCCTTACCTGGTCTGTTTTTAACAAAGAAGAGACAACTTGGTGTATTTGCTGGGAGTAAGAATTGAATTCTAACGCTTTCTTGTGTATTTGATAAACTAATATTGCAGACTCCTGGCTGTAGCTTCATATGTCTTGTACAGACATGAGAGTGTAATCAAATCTCCATCTAATTAAAACTAGCATATTACCTTAATGTCAAACTTCTCTTTTAAGGTTGACATGCTGTGGCTCAATAGGATTTTTCTCTGTGTTGGATGCTGATGACAGTGTTGGGGAAAAGCCTGTCCTGCTGTTTCTTTCAAGAGGCCAGCATGTATATTGATCTGAATGACCTCCCTCCAACTTCGTGAGGTGAGTTCAGGTCTACCGCTCAGTTTTATCTGACGTGTTTTTCTGTGCATTCACTGCTCTTCAATCCATTAAAGAAATAACCACCTGTTTAGAAGAATCGCAGGTCAGGCAGGTACACAGAATAGAACCCTCTGAACTACCTTCTGTCCAGTGAATGTGAGGTTATCCACTTATGACAAATCATTTCTGATAACTCACACAAATGGTTGGAAAATCTGAAAGTACACTGCTGATAGTTCATACAACCTGTTCTGTCTTCAGAGTTTCACCGCCTTCATCTCTCTAAAAGATAATTACATTGACAGTTCAGACATGATCATTTTCTCCGCCTATTTTCCTTAAAGTGAGAGGAAATGAGTGCACAGCGTACAAACAGATTAAATGAAATACTAAAAAGTGTTGCACTACTTGTGCATGGCTGCCTTACATACACAGTTACAGTATGTTTTGCTTCACATGTTGTACGTCATGCAGGGAGTACAACATGAGGTTGCATGTCACTGATAATAACACAGATGACAGATTGCTGATTTATCAACATATACAGGTGGTGTGCAAACCAAAGCTAAACTCAGAGCAGAGCTTTGATTGGCTCTGAAACATGAAGCCTTTGTGTTGGAAACTGCCAGCCCATACTTCATTCAACAGTTTCTCTGCACTATGGCCCGGCCTGACACGCAACAGCCCCTAGTCTCACGCCATGAAAACACAGAAAAGACCCCTCCCCTCCCCTAAAAACACAAGATCAGACGTCCCCGGACGAGGGAATAATGAAGTTTGATCTCTCCGCAGGGGCAGACTTTATATCTGAAAATGTATCTGAACAGTAGGGATTCCGCACAAAGAAAACATATTTATTAAGCATAATATAAATGATGGTTATACAAATAATTTAACTTCGAAAAATAATCTTTTCTCGAAGGTTCCAAAAATCACTAGACACAGGCCAGGTATCTCATCAATCCATAAATGGTCCAAAGATGACTAAGTTGCATCTTGGTTTTCCAATTAAGAACACTGCACATTGCATGTAACTTTAATGTTCTCAGGGAGCACACACTTTTTAGTTCCTAATTTTGAATAATGGTTTTGAGAAAAAGCCACCGTAAGCATTACCTCTGCATCTGATGTAATGTGTCTGGAACCACACCTGTGCTGAATCAAGGGAAGACTATATTTGATTTTTGCAAATGCACCTGGAAAAATTGTGAGATGGATCAGCTACTTTGGAGCCATATACTATTAAAAATAAAAATGTTTAAAAATAAATCTGCATCTATGTATAAACCTGCATTACAGCTCACAAACTGATACATGGTATTGTCTCTCTGACATGTTGGGCCATCAAAAGGCTAAATGTCATCAAATTGTCTGTAGAAGATCTCAATGACATAAAAACAAATATTTAACTATTTGAACTTGTCTCAATATGTTGCGTATACAAATGTATGAATCATGTGAACCAATAGTGTATGAACAATAAAATGAAAGTATATATGATAGCTGGTATACATTTTGGGATAATATAGACTTTGCTGTCTCACAGTCAAAATAATCTGTTCATGTGTTTTAAAAAATATTCTGGAAAACGAGTGAACCTAGACTACATACTTGGCCTTGCTGTACACATTGCTGAAAAAACAATGACACATAGGTCCACATTACCTCTGTGACTTGAGCCGAAAAGAACCCCAGAAGTCCAACTTTGCACATCAATATGGATCATCTCTACGTTTTCTCCTCCAGCACACTCAAACACAACCACACAGACACACCTAATATGCAAATAGGCAAACACGATTACAAACACTCTCGTAAATTATACTTCTCACTATATGATTAAGCGTCAAGCATGTATACCCGCACGGGGCTGTTCATGTGTGATACACTATCATAAGGAACGGGGGTTGATGCCACATTCACATATTGATGCCACATTCACATGTTTCTAACATGTGAATGTCACTGCTGTTTGTGAAATTGGTCAGTCGTTGTTTTTCTTTGGCTGTTTTTGTTTTAAGGTGAACCCCAAACACTATAAAATAATCTTTGCATCTCAGTTTGCTTCTCCAGTCTACCACAGCTGAGCCTTTGGCCTTGGCATTTTTCACAGGCAAAAAAAAAGGGCACAATCCATGGTCTTATGTAAAAAGGGCACAGTCTTATTCCTTTAACAAGATTGGTTACTTCCCAATAAAACATGGCTTAGTGTCTATACTGGTTCAATCACTTCACCAGATTAAAAAAAAACATGATTTCCTTCAGCTGTGTCCTGACTTCTCTGTCCTCGTTACCAATTGATGAAGGCAAACACGGCTGAGAAGGAAATGAGGCTAATATGTATGATTGGCCGTGGCCTGAGTGTGCGTGCGGCAGCTGGTGTGGTTACTCTACTTGAGGGCCGCGTTGCCAGGACATTGCATGCAAAGGTCCAACAGAACAAGCTGCAAAGAGGCTGGGATACAAAAACATGTCAACACTACAGACAGGAGTCAGGATGTACACAGACACATGGGTTGTACCTAAAAAAGACACAAACTGTGTTGTATGTGTTCTGGTTTGCAGGTGAACACCCAGACTAGTGTGTTTGTGATTTTATGCTATTTTCAAAAGTATTAATTGAATAACCTCTCAGGGCATTTCATACAGAGTTGCTTTACTAGTACTGCTTTGCAGAGACAAATAAAGATGTGTTCCCTGTGGGTGAGACATGATATTCCCTCCTTTGTGTATTTGCGCAGGATGGCAGTGCCTCGCTGAACAAGCCTTCATGCACATGTTCTGTGAAAAGCATCGCTGGGAACATACCGGCTTAATTACAGAGCAATAGTGAAGGGTGAAGCGCTGGCTCCGACCTGGTTACACAAACCTGTCGCTCAAGCATGGAACAAGCAGGCTTAAGTACACCTCTCTGATTTCATCCTCAATGCCTCACAGAGGGACATAAAGGTCATTATTGTTGGCACGTTTTAGGTTTCAAAATCAAGGTGAATACCAAGACTTATTAATACACGTCTTTCTTAGAATAGTTGTTGATATTGTGTGAAATATTAGAAAGGGAGTAATTAATTATTCAAATGGAAACCTTCTAAACTGTGCTGCTTGCTTTTACATAATCCAGTGATACTGCAAGATTGGAAACTCAGCTAATCTTGATGATAGCAATAGCAACTGCTGTGGAAATGGCCATTAAATAAGAAAATATAGATAACATTGATTGGGAAAAATATCCAGGGAATAATATTTCATAATTTATGATCATAATAGCTATTCCCAAATAGTCAATAATTGTGTGGTTTTGATGAATGATAAAAAGTTACAGAAATAATAAATGAAGAAAATTGTTTAGAATAAATATTACAGATGCTGCATTAGTAAAACATGAGTCACACACTTTCCATTTAG
The DNA here is from genome assembly GCF_902827175.1 of Gymnodraco acuticeps. NCBI lineage: Eukaryota > Metazoa > Chordata > Actinopteri > Perciformes > Bathydraconidae > Gymnodraco > Gymnodraco acuticeps. Next base: position 2,849,784 of record NW_022990238.1, read on the forward strand.
GAGTCGTGTTCCCTCTCTACACTGATTTGCAGGTGAGAAGATAAGTAAAGTTGACTCAGAAACAGCGGGCTCTATCTTAAGGCCGGTGGTGGGATACTTTGATTAACACTTACGAGAAAGTCAATACCAATGGGATTCGATGCCTTCCCGGCAACAGTCCATCCAGTAGTTCCTCCATCTCATTGTGACGTTTAAACATTGCTGCTTGCATTTAGGATGATCTGATTGTGTTCTTTATGTAGTTTTCTTTTTTTAAATAAATAATTTGGTTTGTATGGTATTTTTTAAAGGTTTATTTTTGTAACTGTTTTTAATACTATTTTATTGCCAATCATTCTAAAATAAATATGACTAACATTTCATGTTTGACCATGAAATCAAGGAAAATGAAATTAACTTGCACATTGTAAACTATAAGACCCAGTGACAGTGAAATGGTAACAGTATAACCTCATTACTTTATTTAGTTATCTGCTTCGCGCCTTTCATTGAAGCAAATCAATTGAGTAAATGTAATAATAATAACAATAATAATAGCATATTTTAAAAACACAGTAACATCTCAAGGTGCATTTGTAAGGCTGCTACAATATCATAAATGAACTTTCAGTTATGCGATTTTAAGGCTGCTTAATTTCCTGTACTTATGTGGGGACACTAAAAAGAAAGAGTGTTTAGGGACATGCACAATGTAAATGTGAGATACGTCTGTGTCCAATGAATACATACGCATTGGTTCAATATAATGCACTTTAAAGAAAAGTTTGAATACAGTATACATTTAAAAAAAAATACCAATTCACATTATTGCCATTGCTTATGCACCTAATTTGTGATAATTAACAACAAAATGCTAAATGTTTTAACAAACTATCATTACCTTCTTCTGATAATGAGGGGGCTGACGCACAAAAACTGCCACAGTAACATTATGATATCGAGTCTTGTTCCATCTCCCCAAACTGGAGCATGACGCATGACGCATGAAGGAGGCGCGGCCAATTTCCCCCATAAATCCCCAGCCTTCTCTCCTCAGGCTTCAGAGACACAGCGAGGTTAGAACCTCTCCCATCACAGAAAGGACTTAAACCCACCACTTTCTACACCATCGACCTCCGGGTGCATCTGCTGTAAGCATGATTAAGAAAATATCAATCTCCGAGAATGAGTTCGATATCCCGGCCAAGAATTGCCACAGGATGGTGATTATGGGCTCCACTAAAGTTGGGAAGACATCCATCATCTCTCGGTTTCTGAACGAGAGAGTTGACGACCAGTACACACCAACTATTGAGGACTTTCATAGGAAACTCTACAGCATCAGGGGAGACGTTTACCAGCTGGACATTTTGGACACATCTGGAAATCATCCCTTCCCAGCAATGAGGAGGCTATCAATTCTTACCGGTGAGTTGAGCTCTGAAACTTTAAGCCAATAGCCTGTTGCTGTTTGCAAAGTTAATTTGCTGCTATTAAAATGTTATACAATTATTGTATATTGAACATTTCTTCTTATTTGTTTTTCCAGGTGATGTGTTCATCTTGGTGTTCAGTCTGGACAACAGAGAATCCTTCCAGGAGGTGCAGCGTCTGAAGCGACAGATATATGAAACCAAGTCCTGCCTGCGAAACAAAACAAAGGAGAACGTGGACGTCCCGGTGATGATCTGCGGCAACAAGTGTGACAAAGACTTTTACCGTGAGGTGCAGGAGGAGGAGATCGAGCAGCTGGTCGGTGGAGACGAGCACTGCGCTTACTTTGAAATCTCAGCAAAGAAGAACACCAACGTGGACCAAATGTTTCAGACTCTCTTTAGCATTGCCAAACTGCCAACCGAAATGAGCCCCGGTCGCCACTGCAAAGTTTCCGTGCAGTTCTGCGAAGTTCTTCACAAAAAGTCCCTAAGAAATAAGAAGTGCAAAGATGGGAACGCATATGGGATTGTGGAGCCGTTTGCGCGGAGACCCAGCGTGCAGAGTGACTTGATGTACATAAAGGAGAAAGCCATAGGAGGTAGCCAGACCAAAGAGAAAGGCTGCATCATATGCTGACACTTTATTTGTGTGTGCAAAAGACTTTATTAGACTTTCCAGAGCTGAAGCGGAGCCGTTCAACAGGTCACATGACATGAACCCAAATACTGTAGACTCCAGCGCCCGAGTCGAGAGACGCAATGTGATCCAAACTGTGATGAGACACACGGGGCAGGTGCCTCCGCTCATAGGCCTGTCCCCTATGTAGTGATGCAGTAGATGCTAGGAAAATGTTGTAACTTCTGCTCACATTAGCTTGCCAAAAAGGCACTTGAGAAAAAAACCGTTTACATTTTGCTATATTCATTTTTTTTTTACTTGGGATATACTTGAATTTTTGTTGCATTGAGAACAAATCTAAATGTGTATTTATTATGTCTGTCAACTTTTAGATAAAAGAGAAAATAAAATCACTTGTTACTTTCATAGTTTGTCTTCCTCTTCTCTTTACTTTCGAGCAAAGCACAATGAAGTTACACAGTGCCAAACGTATGGGATACATATATAAAAAATAGGCAGAGGCTATATACAGGACGGTCCTGTACACAATGCCAAATGGCTATATACAGGACCGTCCTGTACACAGCTCTCTGAAATGGCTATATACAGGACGGTCCTGCACAGAAGCCCTGAAATGGCTATATACAGGACGGTCCTGTATATAGCCATTTCAGAGACCTTATATACAGGACCGTCCTGTATATAGCCATTTCAGAGACCTTATATACAGGACCGTCCTGTATATAGCCATTTCAGAGACCTTATATACAGGACCGTCCTGTATATAGCCATTTCAGAGGGTTGTGTACAGGACGGTCCTGTATATAGTCATTTGGCGTTGTGTACAGGACGGTCCTGTATATAGCCACTCCCTAAAAAATATATCTAAAGTCGCCCCATAGCTCATCCTTTCCATTCATACACAAGATTAATGTAACATACTGACCTGAGGGTCCAGAAACACACTCACCTAACAGTTTAGAGCACTTTCACTGGGACTTTTCAGCCATGAGCCACCAGCTATTCATTTTGGATAAGCATAAAACTGAATGATTTAGAATGCCTAACCCCCTTCATGTCTGAACACAACACCAGGGTTTCCCACACATAGACTATACTTGGGCCCAGGTATATTAACGGCCGCCCAAGTATATTTCGCGACCCATTTAGGTGTTTTTTTTGTTTTTTTTATTCATCCGTGACCACGACGCCATCTGCGATCGATTAACTTGTGGACAATGATCCCTCGCTCCCTTGCTCTGATCTCGCCTCCTTCTGGCCTGTTAAGTGGCCTGCCTCACACAGGGTGACTGGCTGTCTACATGATGTGGCCTGCCAACATGGCCACTGTCATACAGATCATAAATCAAAGCCCTTGATTGGTCTCTGTGTGTCATTCAAGCTCGGGATAACCTCAGCTCAGGTGAGGTAAAGGACTCTCTGAGTGTTTAGATAGTTAACTTAGTCTAAGTTCTCAGTGGGTCTCAAACGGTGTGGTCACCATTTATGTAAACACATATTTCCATTTGAGAGGGTAGTGATTGGTCTAATGGATAGTGAGGTGGGCTGAAGATCGGAAGGCTGTGAGTTCAAATCCCGCGAGGAACACCACCACTAGTGTGCCCTTGAGTAAGGCACTTAGCCCTGGATCTGGATTAATACTGAGCAGAACCCAGAGGTATCACGCTCAGTGGGGGATGGATGATCCCCGCTAAATGTCTCTTAAAATTTGCCGGAAGCACTCCACGGTTTCTGCGATGACAGCTTCTTCTGGTAGCAAATTCCACTCTCTGATTGTTCTCGGAAAGAAGGAGTATTTAAGAGTGTCACTAGTTGCGAAAATTTGCTCGAACTTCAAAGATTTGGCTTTGTGGGTTGCACTTCTTCTAACTGGCTCTAGGTACATTGATGCATCAATGGCTGAGATGTTATGGACAATCTTGAAGAAGATAACCAAACGAGCCAATCGCCGCCTTTCACTTAATTCCACCCAGTTCAACCGCTTGAGCATTTCTGTGACACTGCTGTCCCATTCATAATCTCCAAAAATGAATCTTGCACCTCTTCTTTGTACTGATTCCCTTAGTTACTCCAGGGAGAATGTCCCTGTAATCGGTCATTATAAGTCGCTTTGGATAAAAGCGTCAGCTAAATGAAATGTAATGTGATTAGTAAAATATGCATGAATAAATAAATAAAAAGTTAACTAGGTGAAAAAAGGTAAGATACACTTTTAAAACTTGTTGAGAGAAAACTAGTCTTTGCTGCTGCCTCAAAGAGGAGCAGGGGGAGAGGAGGGAGACAGGAGAGGCTGATTTAGGAGCACAGACACACTCACAACTATAAATGAACCAAAAATAAATGAATAAACAACTTTCAGTGTTTTTTTCATATTGGAAATGGTATGTTATTGGTTATGGCCATGATTTTATGATTATTGAAATGTATACAGTTCTGTTTAATATAGGTGTTTCCATAGATCTAGTCTCTTTATTTTCCCCTCAAAATGCACCAGATTGATGCATTTAACTCCAAAATAAAATCTTACCGGGGGGGCATGCCCCTGGACCCCCCTAGAGGATTTGAGGTCGACCCCCACTAAAAATCACATGGATAGGTTCCTAAATACATTTATAAATACATTAATTTTTTTAAATAGTAACTCATTTGCATATGTTCATGTGTGGGTAGTAGATTTAAACTATAGGGCTATCATTATGGGCCCTGGCTGTACCTGTTCGCTCTGCCATCGCGTGAAGGGTCTGCTAACAAGCGACCAACAGAAAGGTTCATGTTAATGTTGTTGCACATCACCTCAACCCCCCCCCGCTACCACCACCCCCCCAAGTATATTTGAGATCTGTGGGAAACACTGAACACACATAGTGAATAATTGCTTTTTGTACTGATAGAAGTGTGTGCCAATAATGTACTTAATTAATGATGAAGGCCACAGGCTCAAATTAATATGTGCAAGCAGTATGCTGATTAAAAGACTTTAGACCAATACTCCTTATTCAATTCAATTTATTAGAAAAAAAGAAAAAAAGTCAATATAATAACATAAGGAAATGATAAACTGTAAAACTACATTTAATATAAACACAACACAACTAAGTTTGCATTCTAGCAACGCAAACAAAAGCCAAAAGAAGACATTGTATGTCGTTCAAGACATCTTTCAAAGTGATGCAACTGAAGGAAAAAAATCCTTTCTCATTTAAACGTCCATCCTGTATTCTTGAATCCCACATTTGCTCCATATGTGAGAATGACCTTGACTGTCTGTGAGTGTCCTTCAGTCAGTGCTCTGTTTCAGGATGCTTTTGGCACGTCAAACATGCACAGACCTTTGTATTTCTGCAGCAGCTGGTTCTTGGTGCGGACCTGCTCCCGCAGCATGGCCAGCTGCTGCTGCTGCTCCAGAGGACTGCTGTCCACCCCGGGCATGGTGGAGATCTGATCCCGAGCCTCCTGGATCTTCACCTTCAGCTTGGCCAGTTCTTGGTGAACATCCGGGCTGTCCTTGTCCATGCTTAAGCAGATTGAGGGGAGAAAGGGAATATGTTATTTCCATGTTGACATGTTATTTTCAGAGGTGGGAGAAGTACTCAGATCTTGTACTTGAGTAAAGGTAGAAGTACCAGAGTGCAGGAATACTCTGAACAAGAAACAGTTCTGCATTGCAAATGTTACTCAAGTTAAAGTACAAAAGTATTGCCATCAAAATATACCTAAAGTACCAAAAGTAAAAAGTACTCATTATGCAGATTGGCCCATTTCATGATAATATATATGATATGTTTTGATTATAATTATTAATGCACTCATGTGTTATCAAAGCTGGTAAAAGTGCAGCTAGTTTGAATGATTTTGTATACTGCACAGACCAGTTGGAACTTGAGTCTGATTTAAGAGTTGATTATATATCACATTATTAATCAAAATCTGCTAAGTAACTAAAGGTATTTAATACATGTAATGGAGTAAAAGCACACGATTTACCTCTGAATTGTAGTGGGGTATAAGTACAAAGAAGCACAACATTGAAATACTCAATTAAAGTACAAGTAGGCCTATCTCAAAATTGTACTTAAGTACAGTACTTGAGTAAATGTACTTAATTACTTTACACCACTGGTTGTTTTGGACGTTTACCTTTTCTTCTCAGCCTATAAATTAACTTAGCTTCGGCTAACAAGTCAACAAGCTTATCAACCCCACCATAACGACTTTACGACAAGTAATTACGTTTCCACCGGGCGGCAGTTGAACATGTAACACATGAGAATCTGCCAGTAACCTTACCATTTGATAATATCATGAACTAAAGGCAACAAAGAGCAATCCTCGCTCTCTTTCTCTTCTCTTTGCTGAGGAGCTGCCATCACGCTCCCTGCTCTGCGGCGCGGATTGTGTACGTCATGCGTCGGATGATGACGTAACGTTATGCAAAATATATATGCTCTTCATACATACATGCTCATAACAATCAATACTGTTAGAATAATGTCACAATAATAACTGTTTCAAAGTGTGTTGACAAAAAGTATCTAGCCTACGTATTCTTATGAGCAAATCGTTTAGCATGAAAGTGATTTCAAGCAGAAAATCAATGAGAAGAGGCTGAAGTTTATTTCAGATGTTCTGTGTTCTTATATTAGAATGCTTTGCAATATATACAAAAGATCATCTTTTACAGTGACACTAATTTAAATGTGTATTCTTACTACGTTTCTAATTCAGTTCAATTCCTTTAGCTAATATACTTAAATGTCTTGAAGAAATAAAGACATGCAGTCAGATTGCCAATCCAAAACAAAGGTTTTACTTGGCAAGAAATGTTTTCCCATCATCTGATTCAAATAAGCTTCTTGGAAAGAGACTTTCACCAACTGTCTTTATGAGTATCATATAAAGAGTAGCCAGTCAGCTGCTGATCATTAATCATTCCACATTTAATTTAACAAACAATGTGTCCTTGTCATGAATATGAGGGGTCATTTGGTCATGATATCCTGTGTATCTTTGGGTCCAAAACAAAGTTGAATCATTCAGTACAAATTGAATGACTGCTTGTGCTTAATTTTACTCAGAACTAGCTCTGTCACATCTAAATGATTACCAAAGCACTAGTTCATACGTTCATACCCATCAGTGTCTATTTCAGCATCTGGATTTCCTAGAAAGCAGTGGCCCAGTTCCAATGAACCTTGATAGTCTACTGGCCTTTAGTGCACTTATTTTGTACCGTAACTGCATTATAGTTGTTTTTATTGCTGCAAAGGAGACATGCAAGCTTTGAACCAACAGTGTAGTTACTGATAAAATAAATAAATTAAGCATTGCAGGAGAAATGACATGACTGTTGACAAGATAAACAATAAATTCCATGTCATAAGATTCTGGTATGGTTGTTTAATGATCTTTTAATCACAAAACAGCTAAACTATTTTCATGTAAATGTGGCATTCATTGAGTTTACAACAGGCTTCATGAGCGCCGGAAAAAAACTAAACACACATATCAATTACTCCAATAATTACTTTTACACTACCTTTTTATTAGATTTAGACCTCATTTTATGGTTTTAACTATAACACCTAAAAGACACTTCAACTCCTTCTCTGTCTACTGAAATAAGTCCTTACATCAATCTCATGTTATGCCCTATTTATATATTATTCACTACATTATCATCCTTTATACTCCAGCTGCACCTTCATGCATCATCAAGTTTTGTCAGCAATAAGGTTTGTCTAGCAATTTATCAAACTGCGCTGCAAGATCCCAGCTAAACAGTATGTGAATCATTCATTCAGTTAAAAATAAATGTAGCCTTTAAAAGTAATTGAAAATGATTTTGCTTAACACCATGTCTTGAATACTACCCAGTGAAACCACGGAAATAGATTATAGTGAGCATGCTGTTGTCTGTGCCGGGAGCATCTACCAATATGCTGAGGGCCTGTCCCTGAAACCTCTCCAACTGTCTAAGACAGGAACATGTGTTATTTATCCATTCAATCAATCAATTATGACACTTGTTAGACGCTTTTATCCAAAGCGACTTACATATTCAATACTGTCTGTAGGCAATCCCCACAGGAGGAATTTGGGATGAAGTGTCTTGCCCAGGAACACAACGACATGCTGACTGCAGTGGGGTTTGAACCTGTGACCACCGTGGGGTTTGAACCTGTGAACACCTGATCCAAACACCAACACACAACTCACTGCACCACACGCACCACACCACATCAATGTTTAAGTCTTCTGTTTGGAGAGCTAATTACAGAATATTGAAATGTAAAGACATACTGGCCAGTTTTGTCAGTCAATACAAATTCAAGATTCAAAGGTTTATTGTCATAACCTATACACAACTACGGTGTAATCATGTTATGCATGTAAACCTTAGATTGCAAGTTCCCCAACAGTGCAATTACAAGACAAAAAGTAAAAACAATTCAAATCTGTAGTGAGTTTATTTAAATATATTATTCAAATTAAAATATATCATTGTTTTGTCTATATTAACATTATTTATATGTATTTCCTGTTAACACCACCAACCAATTTGAATATACACACAACTACAAACCTACTGTACAGATCAGAAGACCTGCAGTGCCCCCAAGTGAACAATCAAGAGAATTGACTATTTATTTCAACACATTTTTACAGACATGTCAGATTAGCCAATATTACTTTTTAAATATATATTTGAAACCTAAATTAAAGATGAATTGTCAGGCTTCGTATCTGTACATAGACAACCAAGTTGACTTTGCAGTTGAGTTTTTTATGTTTTGTATAAGCAAATACATACATCCTATGACCACTAGATGGTAGGCTTTAATTGATTAAACCAAATGGGTTGAACGTTTACTTTTATACTGGGGAATTTCACATTGAAATATTTAGTTTTAGGCCTTCTTTTTTTCTGTCAAAGACTAAAACACATTTAAATTTGTTTTACTATTGCACATAGTTCCAAAGCTTATCCAATACGTGTATCCAAGTGACAGATGAAGCATCTCCCGAACAGCCATCTGCAATGATTGTCCTAAAGAAAGTGACATACATATTTGGTCCTTGTTGATAATGTATCCTTTTAAAAAACATAGTACAGCTTTGCACCATACAGAATAATTTTACTGTGCATTTTGATATAGTTCCACCCTATCCTGTAAGGAAGGTGATTTATGTTACGCCATTGATGCATCCTATCTATGTTTAAAATAATATATGCACCCACACGGAACACATTGGGATCCAAACCAAGCGCATCCAACGTGCGCAGCGACCCAACGTAGTGACGTAACGTCTTTGTGTTGACAAATCACGGTGTACGCTGGGCGGGCATTGTGAAGCTGTAGTTGAGTGTTAGCAGGCTAACTAGAGAAAGAAAGCTAACTAATCGTGAGAGTGGAACTGGAGCTAACGCTAAAGGAAAAGACAACTGTCAAAACAGCCAGAGGAGCAGAAATCTTAGAGAAGTGATAATTCCGTTAGGTGACTACATGATGTGTAGCTAGTTAATCAAAGACCGTGTTTGTCAGATGCCCGAGGAGTATTTTGGATACTACATCGATTGTCCCATTTCCAAACGGAAACCATTTCTGGACATACAGTTCGTGCTAGGTAGCTAGCTAAGTGAATCATCCAGGAGACTTTTCATTGTCACCTAAAAAACCCAAACTGAATGTTTTGTCTGTCATGAGTCCGGCCGGGTGCTCCCATGTGAACGGTTATAAGGTGGATAATTGGAAACAAAATCTTCGAGTCATATACCAATGCTTTGTTTGGAGTGGTACTGCTGAAGCCAGGAGACGCAAGGTAAAAACACAGGAACTGCAACGTTAGCTTCAGAAAAGTGAAATGATTTTAATGTGGCACCGACAAACACGGAACTGGAGTGCAAATGATTCCCCACATGAAGCACAAACAATGAACGGGGCGAACAAATTAGCGGTTGAAGTTAAACTGCACTTTTGCAGCAGTAATGTTGCGACTACTAGGGTTAGCCTGCTAGGTTATCACCGGTGAGTTAGCTAGCAAGACAGCTTGGTGTGCTGCGGAGACTGTTTGCTTCTCTGCCAACTTAACTCTTTTGTTTAATTTCTGCTTATTAACTCGAGCAATGATTATTACACATGTTGCTGCAAGTCAATCGGTTAGTTAATTTAGCATTTCTCTTTGGTAGATGCTGAGCAGTTAGCCGCATGGCTAAACTTCGGTTTGAGGAGAGTTGTGGCTATAGGCTAACATTACCACACCAAATGTACCCATTGTGTCTCCACACGCACACACTGGGTGCGCAGATTAGCGGTTATTTCCTGGGCGTCCCAGGTCAGTGTAATTTTCTGCACGGGTCGTTCCCTCACGAGGGATACTGGGACGTCAGCTGATTACTTCATTGCCAATTTATTTTTGGTTTTATCCCACACCTGCTCGGCCTACACAGATCCGAATAGCTTTCTACATTATGATGTCATCTCTGGACAGTGTTGCAGTTTCTTTCATTTTCACACCCTTTCTCCTCTTTTTGTTTCTTTTCAACATACATTTGTTATTGTTTTGTGTGCCATGATGTTCATTATGAAAAAAAAAACAAGATTACATTCTTCAATTTTATTGTGGATTAACATCGTTTGTAGCTTGCTTGACTGTTGCACAAAAACCCATTCTTCTCTTATATATGTCATACATTTTTATGTCGTTGTGATATAATAGGTGCTTCAGAGTGATGCAGGATGGACAGAGCTGGTGAGTTGATGCTTATCCCCTCCTCATCTTCACTGACATACTGTAGTTCAGATGAGTACACACTGGCTTGCTCACCTGTCTTTGTGCCTTATTGCGTTTTCTTTTAATGGACTGAATATTAGATGTGAAACTACGTAGCGGAATAACTCAGACCCATCCCTGTTTCTGCTGGTACACAGCAACAGCCAGGGAGATTACAGGGTGGGAGGGCGGTCTATGAGCGGAACAGCAAAACACATAGCTAGTTACATTGCAGGCATGTCAAAGCAAATGGCTAGTGCAAAATAGTCGATTTTTTTTAATACAGTGTTGTGATGACATGCTTTAGTTTGAAAACAGCCTTTAGTAAGGCTTTTTACACCCTGATGTACCTGTCCTTTAGTATTACACAGTGCTTGAGAGCATCTGAAAATGTATGGCCTGTCCTCAAATGCAGTGAGTTAATCACAATGCAATAGTTTTTTTCAGCATCCGATGAAAGTTAATAACAAATATTTAGTCTTTCACACACACTACCTGGCAGGAATTTCATTTTACAGGAGCTCAGTCAGTCGGTTAAACAACTTTCTGTTGCTCTCGAAGTTTTAATGTTCTGCCAAACCACACATGCATGTTTAGCTGTTGCAATCCTGGCCTTTCGATAACTTGTGCGAGAGCCTTATCTGTATCAGTTATTCAGGCCTAATTGTCTCAGCACTGCAACTTGTTTTACCAAGAGGAGGTGCTCCACAGCCAGTGCTACAACCACTTTACTACTAAGATTTACCTCTGATAAAAAAAAAAACTGCCGTTTTGAGATAAACACTGATATATAATTGAGGGGTATTGTGAAATGTCTCTTCCCTGTTTAGTGTTTATCTACCGTGCCCTGTACATGGCAGGGAGCTGTCGGGGGTGGATTCAGGCTGGATTGCTTTATATTTTTATGCTTTGTCATCCACCAAAAATGAGCACCACCTACACCACTATGTTCCTCTCACATGCTACTGTGCCGCAGTACACCATTTTACATAACTGATATCGCAAATGTAAGTGAAGGAAAGGCTTCGATGTTCCTTCATTTATGAGAGGCATGCCGCTAGCTATGTTAATATTTTGTCAATTTTCTGAGCTTTAGTCATGTGGTTGCATTACTGAAAACTGGAATTGAAGTTGATTAATGTCCTTTAAAGTCAAATTTGCCATCCTTTTAGATTTGCTTGGGATGTTGTTGTTTAACAGCTGTCTAATATCTGTAACGCTATGTACTAAGGGTTTCTGCTCTGCTCTTATGGACCCACACACACTGTTGATACAGGTGACTAATACAGAGAAGAAGGAGAGTGACTGAATGCAGTTTTCTCTCTGCTGCCTAATTGTACTCAAAGATGGCTATATGGGATTACAAATCCTGTCTCACGCCTCCTTCACAGAGACTCTTTACCCTTCCGACATGCAGAGCAGGTGTAGTGCTGCTCCAGAGGTACGCATCTAGAGCATTCTCCTGAGGCGAGACAGCATTTGATTTTGTTCAGCTCAAAAATATGAGCTAGAAGACCAGAAGCTTTTACATCACATCCTGGTATCTTTAAATTGTGGAATTAATACACATACAAATCCTGCATCTCTCCTTAAAGGTAGAGTAGGTAAGAATGGAGAAACCAGCTCGAGTGCGCTAGAATTTGAAAGTACGCAGCCGAAACAAATCTGCCCCTTCCTTCAGACTTCCTTCCTCCAACACACACGTACGCGCACATGACCAATGAGGGCACGAGATACATTTGTGCACGAGATGGAAGGCTGACAGGCAGGTAGGCCATCCAATCATTTTAGCCGGCCCGGCTAAAATGATTGGTCGTGCTTTTTACAGTACTACGGCTTCCACAGATGAAATGTTTTTATGTATTTATTGTCAAAGCATTTAATATACTCATTGCTATCGGGATGTTAAGAGCATTCCATGGAATATAACAAAAAGTGTTTCTGAAGTGAATTACCTACCCCACCTTTTTAATATGTTGACATTTGAGTATGTGTGACAATGCATATTACTGCACTGCTTATTGTATGTTCGTCTTTCAGCAGTGTAAGATTTTAAAATGCTATTGTAAAAGAGGCATATTCTGCAATGAGGGAAGTGGAAAAACATTTCCATTCAGAGACTGGGATGCTTTTTAAAAATAATATCAGACCTGGCTTCACTTGCCCGTGTGTTTTATCCTGAATTGCTGTTTTGAACCCCTCGTTCCCTTACTCACCGTCTGTCCTCAGCAGCCTCTCCTCAAACTGCCACCCTCTTTACCTCAAGATAAAATCAATCCCCAGGCTATGTGCAGGAACATTAGTGGAAAGCCTGTCACCTGCTCTGCATGCACAATCTGAAACCCCCATGGGTAGCAAATGAAAGAGTGCCAGAGATAGGAGTTTACAGAGATGACATCACAAGCCTTTGGGTCTGCTATCCTTAATTAGTGAACATTAATTAATAATTATTATTTTGCAATGATGCCGATCCTAGATGAAATGCCGCATTAGCTTGGGATGCGCATGTTGGTTTTCACGATTGCATTGTATTGTACTATTGTACACACACAATTGTTATCCATAAATTATTGATTTAACTTGGTGACAAATTTGATTTTGTTGTGCCCTCTTTCAGGCCTAGAGTCTGAGAGGCTTTTTGCATAAACATGTCCGTTCACAGACACTTACTATTCCAAATAATTGTATATGACATAAATGCCCCATGGAGTAAACAATGCAGATGAATCACTGTATTCAAGATGTCCTAGATGGCAGGAATAAACCAGTATGCAATAGTGTTTTCACATTGATGTTAGTGCACTTGTTTTGTTCATCTCTGCTTCATTATATTCTGCTCTAGTCGAGGTGTGCTACGTGTCATATAGCCAGAGGGGCTACACCCCCCCGCAGACTGTCAGTTTGTGTCATGTAACAAACATTGGCTCCATTTCAGATTGCAGAGGAGGAACTATTGTTCTGATGTGCTTCCCCTTCTATCTTCCTGAGTCCTCTCTTTGATTGCTGTCTCTTAATCTATTATTACTGTGTGTATAATAGTTTAATGAGTCTAGTGAGCAGTTGTACGGCACGTGGGCCTTTGTCTGCACAGATTTTGAATGTTTCCTCTCCTAATTGAGATTCATGTTACACCAGATTGCCATGTGCCATTTAAGCAGGCTTTCACAGAAGGATGCCAGCACAGCTCCAAGATGGAAGCCTGCCTTGCCCTTGCTTTTGACGGTTGAATGTATTCCTCTTCAGGCCCAGCTCTGGTCATATTTATGATTTATAGTTTGCGAATGGCTATGGTGGTGTGAATATTCACGAAGGTCATGGTTATTTATGTTGTGTGCTGCTCCATTCAGCAGAGAATACGGTTTATACTGTCTGTAAGTGGAGGTTCTATCTCTACTAAAACACTGCTGCCATGAAGGAATCTGCCATGCCGTTAAACCAGAGCTATTGTCTTAGGAAAGAGATGAAAGCAGGGTGGGTGGGGTCGGCAGGATTTTACAGACATCATTTCTTTGAAGAATTTGCAGTCACTTTGATTAAAGGGGTGAGGGTTGTGATTAGAGAACTGACTGACTGACTTTTTTGATCCTAGTTTTTTGATAAATCATATATGATCTGATCAGAGGGAACCATACCCCGTCCTTTTCCCACTAGTGCAAACCCCCTTTCTGCTTGTCATGAGGGAATGAGAGGATTGGTTACTAGATGTTGCTGGGAATTCAGAAGTAGAAAAATTGATACATTTTCAAGGAGGACACATTGACTTCCTCGTGTCATTCCTTTCTCCCTAATGTCCTTTTATTTCACGCACACACACATGCGGGCGGTTGCACGCACACACACATGAAATGCAGGCACAGCCAACCCTAGAGAGTGGCTGATTCCTGTGCTCTGAGCACATCTCTTTGTCAGATCATTCTCCATCACATCACAGGCCTGCTTTCTGACTCATCAGCATACGTTTGTAGCATCAGGTTCTGTTCCTCCAGCCTCTCCGTAGCCCTGACTTCCTCTTCTGCTTTCACTCCCACGGTTTTTGTTCCTCCTTTCCTTGCTTTCGCTTTTTTCTTTTATTTGCAGACATAGCACACATTGCCTCTTGATTATCCCATTACATGTCTCTATTTGTCTGTTCTCATTTGTTAAAATAATGTGTTTGAGTTGTTACAATTGTTTTATTACACAAAATATAAACTGCATTAAAACGGCAATACCAATTCTGAGGTTTTCATGTGAATGTTTGGATCCTGCGAAATTCATAGCAACGCCTGCAATCCGCCCTTTCTCCCTGCTTCCCATCCTTTCCCTTCATGCCTCTGCCTCACAGACAACACTCAGTGGGATTGGTGATGTCAGACTTTGGTTTCTGGCCCCTTCCAGCCCCATTTCTTCCATGTCTGTGCGCTCTCTGTCACTCCCAGGTCTTGTCTGATGTGGTTTTTGGTTTGTCAGTCACTGTAGCCAAGGCTCTGTGACTCAGACTAAACAAATGGTAAAGTTCTGTAACTTCCTCTCTTAGTAAATGGGACTTGTGTGTCCCGTTGTGTCGTCCCTTCTGCCTCACAATTGTTCAGCCTCAAAGAATCCAACCTCCCACATGTAATCAGCATATTAATTAATCGTATAAAGGCACTATAGTGATCTTGAAGTCTTCATTGTGCCTCGTGCTCTGCCATAGTGCGTTCATCTTTGCTCTTATTTAAGATCATAGGTGCTACTGTGCTTTAGAAATGTTCCATAATAGAGCTAAGAAGATGCAACGTTGGCATAGGCACAATAGTGAAATTGGTGGTAGAATAGGTGGGTGGGGTGCCCCATGAGGCTGTTTATTGACAGCTGCTCCGGAACCGGTTGAAAACGTATATTAATATGGTAATCATAAAAGCAGCAGTTGTTGTTTTTCCGGCTGTTATTAGCTGAAGGCTAATATGGATTCGGGATGGTCGGTCTTGGTGCCTGAGGATGAGCATGACTTTGCGTTTTAATGAGCCTAAAAGTAAACTGAATCCAGCACTCCTCCCACCCCCACCCCACCCTTTGTATTTTTACAAGTTGTCTGACTGAAATTCTGACCATGTCTTTAAGTTTGCCCTTCCTTAAAGTTAGAGATAGTACTTCTCATTTGAATGTCCAACAGGCTCAGTAAAGACACTGCTGCTACAAAGCATGCTGGTCATTACTTGAGCCGGCCAATGAGGCTGCTGTCCACCCTCCCTCAGTTCTACCATCTGGCTAATGAGCTGTCAATCACTCCCCAGGGGCCGGCCAAGCCCAAAACCAAGAGGCAATCAATCTCTTGAAGTGTGGACACTCAATTATTCCCTATTGTTAAAACCCCGGGACCAAGTGACAGCTTTTCTTGGCACTAGGCATTTTGTATGGAAATTGTTCTTTGTCCTTGTGAAAAAGGTGAAGATATGGCATTAAACCCTTGCCAGATAATTTATTACTTAGGTCTCATCGATATGTAGTCACTTTTAAGACTCCACAGTGCACTAATAGCCCCATTGTGCCTCTTTTCTGTAGGCTGTTCGCATAGATTTGTATGGAGGTAATGATCAAGGCTCAGTGATACAGCTATGTGGATAAAAAAGAAATGAACATTGGGTTTAAGTCAGGACAGTAGTCTCTCTTCGATGCAGCGTGTATGTATTTTCCTTCGATGGAACAAAGTGTTCCCACACCCTTTTGTTAAGCTTTAGCTAGACTGTTAACCATCTGTGCAGACAAACACACTTCAGTCTGAATGATCCTCCCTCTTGCTGAACTTGTTTATCAATTTTCTTTTGGTAGCCTTGGTCAGTGAATTTGATAAATGTGGAATGGTGCTCTTGTGTTAGGACTCTGTTGTCTTTATTAGACAGTGTGGCAGTTTGAAAAGCATGTGTATTCAACCAGTCCATCCTTTTGATGGACTGTTTTGGGCGCAGTTTGAGCATCACCATAAACCATAATTAAAGTAAAAACCCTTCTGCTGCCCCCTCTTTTTTACTCCTACTTCCTCTGATCTCTGAAAACCAATACGGATTCAGAGGCTGCCTATGTTTCCCTTATTGATTAATTCTAATCAGATGCACACAGGCCCACCTATGCAGATCCATCCCATGTGCTGCCAACCCTCTTTATATTTAACCAACCCCCACAACATGCACACACCCACAACATAGCATTGTACTACATTTTTCAACATGGCACCAAAGCCACTCCACCGTTGAGTATCTCAGCTTGGTTCCACGTCATCCTCATTTGATTCCGTTTTATTTGTTTACCCGGAGACGGCAAGAAGCTACCATAAAATCTAGGCTGGAGCTCAGGCTTTAGCCATAATGTCCTTATAGCAGTGTGTGACAGTATGAGGCCAAACTGCACTCTCCAACAATCCGTCATCCCTCCCACTGATTCATTTGCATGTGATGGGAATACATTCTCATACAAAGACCGTACAACATGTCATTGTCAATAGAGGTTACAATGAGCTGATGAAGGACGGAAGCGAAAAGAGAATATGGTAAGATTTGTATTGTGTGTCCCCCTAGGGCTGCTCACTGAGAATGCATTTTGCAGGCAAGGCTTTGTCATGGGGGGATAGTTGGAAGTAGGGAGGGGGGGGGGGCGGTTACAACATCATCCTGCCAAGGCTCTGACAGGCAGCAGCCCCACGGGGTCAGTCGGCAGCACGTTTCTGGAGCATCACCATCAGTCTCCTTCCCCAGCCTCACTGTGCTTGTTCGTATTAGTTAGAGAATCAGAAAGGACTGTGTGTGGCTGAGTACTCATAGCAAATATCCTGGTGTGTATATAAGTCTGTGGAAAGATCTGCGTGTCTTTTCTTGCATATATGCAGTATGCATGTCAGCCATTGTTAATTTCATTGATGTGTAAGTCTGTGTGGAGAAGCATGCGGAAGCTTTTCAGTGTGAGGCATCTCGGTGAGTCACTGCTCTCATATATCCGGACTCCGCACTCTACCCCGTATTGACTCTCTCTCCCCTACCCGGTCGGTTCTGCAGCAGCAGGAGCGTGTTCAGTAGAGCCAGACCTTTGTCCACATCATAATCGTTGTCGTCATTTTCTCTCCTCCTCAGTTACAGCTCATCACGTTACTGGCTCCGTTTGAATATATGAATGAATTAACCTAAATGCTGAGGTAGGAGTTATGCAGTCAGTTTGAAATAATGCAAGAGGAGACGGAGAAGCTGAGTATGGATGTTGCTTTATTTAGATGTATGTATGCAGCTAGAACATTGAAAGATTCCTGCTGTTGTTGAACATGGGTCATAGCTGATGGCCACTCAGTGGACCCACAAAGCATGTAATGCTATCTTGCCCTCACTATAAAGATGTATTGGAGAGACCTATTCATCCAGCTAATGCCTTTGTGCATCTGTTCTTTCATCAATCAGCAGCTTTGTACTTTAGTGGGTGATTCCCCTGGACACGGTGCCCAGCCTCGCTTGCCTCAAAGAGCTCATCCCAGATGGGAAATGCAGCGCGGCCGTGAGCTTGCTACCTGTCCGATACTTGTTCCATTCATCTGAGCCAGCGGCTGATCAATAGCTGATCTAATAGAACATTGAAAGCCCAGGGCTCAGTGAAAGGCAGGACTGTTGACAGTAAGGAGTAGACAGCCTGTGAACCATGGTGAGAGGGAGAGACCACAGAGAGTCCCGGGGGCGGGGCGGTGCAAGATGGATTTTCTCCCAGCTAAAGGGGTGTTCAGGCAATGAAGGATGTTAGGGCGGGCGTGGCATCGCAAGGTCAGAGTTACTTGTTTTTTACTGTGAGTGCTGGTGCAATAGAGGTGAAGTTGGGGAATAACAACATCACTGCTATGTAGGATAGGCTTAGAGATGTGTTACTAAAATAAAGGAATTGAAAGTGCGCTATCTTTTTATATATTTGTAGTGCAAATAGTTTCATTTAGATTCTAAAAACACCCTTCCCTTCTCTTCTCATAGCCTGTCAATGATTCCTTGAATGTTCAAAGAATCTGCTGTAGATGTTGTTGGTTTTGGTGACGGTTTACATTTTGTTCCTTCCCTTCACTCCCCATGTTTCCAACTTGGAAAAGCACCACACTGATTCGCCCCTTCTCTTTCGCAGGACCCAAACACACACCCATTTAGAGCTGGTTGGCTAACAGACCCATAGCAATAAAAACAGAGCTTAGTGTCTGCGACCCTGAATACCCCCTCTACTGCGATGTCATCACAATCCAGCCCACGCCTACTAATGCTCAGCCAAAACACAGACTGACTGAGTTTTGCAGCCCATCTCTGCGGCAGTGCCTCGTAGCATGTCTGGTGTTTGATGTAACACCCAAATACTTAGCCTACCACGATGAGAGCAAATCAATATTGAATTGCGTCTCCATTTTGTCTTCTTCTCCATACAAACACAACATGTCCGACCACTCCCTCAGATGAGACATTCAGATCCCTAACATCAACATTTTTAGTTGTTGAACACATGAATGGATATTTTTGTGATTTATTTGTATTTATTTATTCAGCAATATTTCAAGCCACCCTTTAGAAGTGCTTCATCATAAACATTTAAAAAGTAGAAACTTGCTTAGGCTTTAGGTGATAGAATATCTGCACTGCAAATCCACTGTTATCCACATTTGTGTTGGTTCTAGTGGGAACTAGAAGCTCCCAAAAAAGCTACATGACATTAACTTAACATCTTGTGGCCTTGGTTGTGGAAGTATTGGGTCACTGAACGATAGCAAGTTATTTAGTGATATAGCCACTGTTTTATTCGAGCACATGAGTGGTATTGGTTTTAGTCGTGTAGTCATCTCATTGCACAGACCATTCTTGGTTATGTGTCATCCAGTGAGAAGGAAGTGAAACTGACAAATAAACCTCTTTCGTTCTCTGCAACAATAGACTTTAATGTTGGTCATATGGTATCAGGTTCTGCTATTGTATTTCCAGTCAAAAGACAATACTGCACAGGCTCTTTGAGTTTCTATCCAATAGCTAAAGCAAGGTGTGTAGGAGTGTGAGTCTTTCTTCCAGGCTGGTTTCACACAGTGTGCCAGAAACTGGTAAATCTCTCCCGCCAATAGTCCTCATTTTGTTCTCTTCACCTTTGCTTTACACCTACTTTCCCTCCGTCGTCTGTCTTTGAGTGGGCGGCTCAATGCGGCGTAGTCTGCTGCACCCTGTAAGGTTCTGATTAGATCGCTCTGTCTCTCCTCTCTTATTCACTTTCTGCCTCGCAAATCAGGCTGGCAGACTTTTTGTTTCTGTGCTTTCACTCACATTACCAACGGAACTGTATAAAGCACAGAGTGAAATCATTGCTAAAATATATAATACATATTCTAGAGCACTAATGATAACATGGAATGTGTATTCCTCATGGCCCATAACACCGATTTTCAAATAGCTTAATCGGACAGTGACACCTCACACAGCTCCAACACACTTCAGACTCGGCAGCAGCAGACAGGTATACAGTTTAACAGCCTGTATGTCTGTGAGGCATATATTGCTGTGTTCATTAGCTTGAGTGTTATATGATGTGGGGTTGTGTGTTAAATGTTAGACCACTTGCACAGTTGTTGGTCTTAAGGCCTTCAAAATGCAGTAATAAGTTCTTCAAAGCAGGTACGTGACGTGTGCACCTGCTCACACGCACAGTATCACATTTTGATTCAGAATTTGTAATTGTCTTTATCATGTCTACTAGTGCTGGGCGGAAACGATTATTTTGAAAACGATTAATCGGGCGATTATTTGATCGATTAGTCGACTAATCGGACGATTCTTTTTCTGTTGTTCAATTCATAAAAAACGTTTAAAAAAAAAATGTCACGATATTGTGTCACAGGGGATCTTAATATTTAAGAACCTATTAATGTGTTATACCAGATTAACGGAAATAATCTCAGCTAACTGACGATACAAACCATGTTTACCAAAACAAAACACAAGTCTCATAAGAAGCAAACTAAAATGCTATCTAAATGACCCCTGAGTAAAAAATGCTAACGGACATTGGCACAGAACTCAAGATAAAAGTACCCTTATTACTTATCGTAGCTGCACATACAAGATATCCGATTAAAGCTGAGACTCCACAGATTATGTAGGTACATAGTATCATCACTGAGTGATCCGGACTCGCGACAGGGGAAGCAAATACAGTCATCACAACACGTACCTTCACAGAGCTTCTAGGGAGATCGTCTCACCGCCGTAGCTGTCAATCTGATCAAAATACGTGTTCAATGGCATTCAAATGAGAAAAAACGCGGCTGAATCGGTTAATCCATAGGTTTTTAACGTCTATGTATACAAAAATTATTGAATTTATAATCCATAATTCCATTTTAAATCGGAGAGCAAATGCTAGCTGCTAATGGTTGCCACCACAGCTAGCTGCTGCTTCCGGTCAAGCAGCAGTCTCAGTGAGATATAAATATATAAATATCTTTGCGTTTTGGACTAACTTTAAAATATTCCCATGCTTTTGAAGACCTGGGGCGAGATGTTTTCGTTTGGGGGCTTCGTGCGCAATCCTGTGAGGAGGAGTTGGTAGCCGTTTCAGTCTCCATTGTGTTAGAAGTGCGATTGCGAACTGCTTGTTGCTTTGGGTGACCCACGTGTGTGTGGCGACCATATATACAGTCTATGGTGGCGACGCGTCGACGCGGAAATATGTCGTCGACGATATTTTGAAGTCGTCGACGCGTCGCTACAGCACTAATGTCTACACACATTGTTTTCTTCATCTTTGCCCTCTTCTCTTACTCCCTTTCCCACTAATAGTTGGGCATCGCCACTCATGCTATACTTACTAACCTTCTGTTGTTGTTCAACTTTAGCGCACTATACCAATCTCTCTTGTGCATAAATCGTGGAACTGTATTCCTGTGACGCCGACGTAGGCCTCCTTTCTGACAGGTTTGCAGACAATTTCAGGCATTGTAATGTTCTTTTTCTCCTGTTACCTCTCAAGTCAAATCAATTTACACACACTCCAGCTGCTGTTAGAGAGCGCCTCAGACACATTCAAGTGACCTTCTCCAGTTAGTCTGCCAAGCATTAAATCCCACCATGATTCGAGAGCGGACGATACAGTGTGGAAATACCCTGTCATTCTTCTGCGTTGAATTTGTCAGCAGGCCCAGTAGTCTTGAATCTGTGTTCATATCAGGTCTAGTCGAGCATCGTGTCCTCTGAAGTGTTAGTGTGACCGACTGGAAGATAGACATCTGATTCAGCTGGCAGGGGGTTCCTCTCTGCCAGCTGACGCCTCTCTACAGTATAGCTCTGTCCTGCTGCAGAGGGTCATTTTCTCAACACACTGACTGTTTTCTTCTGACCCCCCACCCCTCAACCCCGTTTCTCCTTTTTGTCTTCCTCTTCCAGGCCAAGTCGTGCATCTGTCACATGTGTGGTGCCCACCTGAACCGACTCCACTCTTGTCTCTACTGCGTTTTCTTCGGCTGTTTTACGAAGAAACACATCCACGAGCACGCAAAAAACAAGAGACACAATCTAGGTAAGAGACACACACACACACACACACACACTCTCCTTTTTAAAGGGTTTTATATCTATAACAAATCTGAATTGCTGTGTAGTATGAATTCAAATACAATTATGACCATAATTATTTTTTAATCTGAACAAATGGCTCACAATAGAGCTAAAAGTATGGTCGATAACATTATACTGACCCTCCCTACGACGTCCAAGGCTCAGTCTCATTACCTCATTCCTCATATTCACATGCACTCCTGTGGCCCACTGCAGCATCAGCTATTACCAGCAAAGGATTACAGCATTACTTTGAGAGACTTCCTCCTCCTCAGACAGACAGGGAGCTGAACCTCACTTTAACTGCAGCACATTACCATTCTGGTGGGAGTGCCTTAGCCAGTCAAATGTCATGGGTTGAAGTTCCTACTCTCCCTTTCATACAGCAGTAAGGGAGGAGCAGACATGGCTAATCCACAGCTACCAGAAAGCCTATTTTCAACCTTACATGCTAATTATGCAAAAGACGATAATGATACTAGCGAGCAAGATTTTAATATTACACCAGTGAGGGCGTCTAAAAATGGCAACCAGGGAGACGGTAGGCGTTCGTGGTAGCTGTCTGAATGGCCTTAATTGATTTAATGCATTTAAACAGTTTGGTCACACACACACCCACACACACACACACACACACACACACACACACACACACACACACACACACACACACACACACACACACACACACACACACACTCAGTCTTAATTACCTGAGCTTTCCACTGGAGCCTCTCTGACAGTGGCGCTCTGTTCCTCTCCACCTCTAATCAAATTAACCAAGCTCCCTGTCTGCGAGATGGCAAGCTGCCCTCTCAGGACTCCTTTTCACATCTTTTTAACTTATGAGTTCATTAGAATGTGCAGAGGTGTCCATGATGCCCACCTTTCTTTAACTCCGGATGAATGCCTGTGTGTTTGTCAGTGATCCCGGGAGATAGCAGAAAGAACAGGTTGGGGAGGAACAGACATTACATTACATGTCATTTGTTAGACGCTTTTATCCAAAGCGACTTACATACATTCAAATGTACTGTGGAGAATCCCCACAGGAGCAATTTGGGGTGAAGTGTGTTGCCCAGGGACACAACGACATGCTGACTGCAGTGGGGCTCGAACTTGCTATCCTCTGATTCCAAGTCCGGGACACTATCCACTAGGGCTGCTCGATTATGGCAAAAATCATAATCTGGATTATTTGGGTCAATAATTGATATCACGATTATTAAAAACAATTATCCATTTACTTTGAAAACATCCATTTATTGGGAAAAAATGTGAAGAGTATGTTTTTAACAGTTGATTACCCTGAACTTTAAGTATAATTCAACTGAAAAACCAATACAAAAAATTAATAATTTAAAATAAATAATCGTTTTGTTGTTTTCATAACCGTTGCAAGCCAACATCGTAATTGCGATTAAAATATGATTAATTGAGCAGCCCTACTATCCACTGAGCCACAGCCTCCCTATGGGGAGATTGTACTGTTGGTTACAACTACTAAAATGGGTTGCCAAACATGCTTATGCAGTATCAAAATAACCTGGGTGGCCCACTGAGTCTATGCGTGGGAAACGCTGCTTCTTCTCCTTTCACCTACCAGTCTTTGGATTCTTCGCTCAAATCAGTACCATTTATGAATTCCTGCCTGTATCTTGTTCAGCACTCAATCGACTTCTTCCTCTTGTGGCCATGTCAGAGTTTTGTCAACTAATCGTTACCAATGATGCCGTGTTTTACAAGAGAAAAGAAAGATGAGATGGAAAGATGGTTATGTTTTTCAAATACATTTTTTGTTTTACTGTATGATTTATTTGTTTGCATGTTTGCTTAAACACACAAAACAAGTCCCTGGGACAATGATATAACAAACACCAGTCAGGTTTTCTACATGATGTGTTGGCTTTGTCAGTGGGTGGCACCAAAAACAGAAAAATGTCCAGTTAAGCTAAAAATAGGTTGTCACGGCAACAGAGCTGAGGTATTGCTGCCGTGGAGGTTGAAAATGGAACGGGATGGTGTTAGTTGAACGCCCAGGTGGGGGTGGCAGACAACTACACCTATTCCATCACTACTCCACTCATATCTGTTCATTGCCCAGTGCAAGCAATGAGATGGAATGCAGTGCGGAGAAACGCTTGTCTTGAGGCTGGCTGCACCAGCGAGGTTGAACAATAAAATAAAACCCAATGTGTGTTACTGTGCTGGAAAAATCTATTTGTAATTATGGTGCAATCTCTCTTTCGTCCCCTCTCTCTCCCTCTTCCCTTCTTCCAGCGATAGACTTATTATACGGTGGAATATATTGTTTTGTGTGTCAAGACTACATATACGACAAAGACATGGAGCAGATTGCCAAAGAGGAACAGAGGAAAGCCTGGAAATTGCAAGGTAGAGCATTGTGTTTTCTCTCAGATATCATCTTTTCTAACAAGTTTATATCGTGCCGTCTTATTGGTGTTTCTTTGTATCCACAGGCATAGGGGAGAAATACACAACATGGGAGCCGACCAAGAGGGAGCTAGAATTGTTACGACACAATCCAAAGCGGAGGAAAATCACTACAAACTGTACCATAGGTAAGCACTAGACGGCACAGACTCCTCTCTAGACAGTGTGTGGGATCCTTTAGAGCTGGGTGTTATCTTCATGTGCCTATGGAGCAAGTGTGCTCGGGGTCACTCTTGCATTAAAGTGTGATACCCAAGGTCGACAGGATCCAACAGCATCACAGTGTTCCCTCTGACACTGTAGAGGCACCCCTCAATCTGTTTCTCCACTGAACATGTTTTCTTCCTGCCAATTCTGTCTCTGATAAAGTACATGAGCTTTTGGTTCTTTCCCCCCTGCCATCCTTCAACCCCTTCTATCTCCAAAGAGCTTGGTTGGTAGCCCAGACTGTGTGTGTGTGTGTGTGTGTGTGTGTGTGTGTGTGTGTGTGTGTGTGTGTGTGTGTGTGTGTGCACTCCAGGACCCGTCTGAGTCAATAAACCTCTCACTGAGCGCTCTCTTCCAGAACCAAACCACGCTCAATTGGATTAAGCCCAAAACCTGGCTGTGTCTCACCTGTTCTATTGGCTATCACTGGAAAATCGTAGCTTTTCATTTCTCACTCTAAATGAATCCATTAACAGCTCTGGAGTCAGCTCTAGGATACACACGGTTTTGCTGGCAGACCTGACCCAACACCTTGATAAGAAAACAAATATTCACAAACATATTTTAATATTTACACTTTTATGTGTAATAAATATTCAGGCAGATGTGGGTGCTATATTTATGGTTCAATATAGGCCCTTAACAAATATTTACATTGTCCATGAAGTTGCCAGTTAATTCTAAGAATAATTAATTTAATGATATCCGGAAGAAGTAAATAATTTAAAAGTATTAAAGATGTCCATTTTAATTTCCGTAAATCCACGGTGACGCAGTGAGATGCTTCTTTTTCTGATGTATAACAAAACCAAAATAGATTTGGTCCAAAAGTCAAAGAAAAATGGCTATTACTCAAAAAAATAAATGAAAATTTCAATACATAGATGTGGTTCTTATGGCTACTAATTCAGTTTTGCTTACTAATAAAACTGGCCACAGATAACACGTGGTCAAATCAGGGATCAGGTCATTATTTGGGATTCAAGTTCCCTTGTTTCGCAGCATTAGGAATCAGAAGAAGCACAGTCATGTTTAACCTTCAATGCCATGTTGTGCTTACACTTGTCTTTGTCTCTCCTTGTCCTGCAGGTTTACGAGGGTTAATAAACCTGGGCAACACGTGTTTCATGAACTGCATTGTTCAGGCTCTCACACACACGCCGCTGCTGCGAGACTTCTTTCTCTCCGACAGACACAAGTGCGAGATGCAATCAAACTCCTGTCTGGTGTGTGAGATGTCGCAGCTCTTTCAAGAGGTATGATCCACAGTTAGTGTTTGAACTTGTTCACATAGATTTGCTCGATCCCACATAGAAAAGGATGACTTTGGTCCAAACTGAGGTACAATTTTAGGTCTTTTTTCAAACCATGTGGTGCCTTCTCTCGCATTGCAGCAGGCTGAGTCACTGTTGAGCTCTTCTGTCGAGTCCAAAGAGAGAGGCAGGGAGAGGAGAGAAGAATCCTCCCTGAGAGGAATGAACAGGGCCTCATGCAAATGAATAAGCAGAATTATACTTGTATCTAACCTGGTTAGTACATACAAATGACTGTATGTACTAACCTGGTTAGTACATGCAAATGACTGTATGTTGCACAGCTGTTTATAGCCTCTTAAGCCTATCTCTTTAATACAAAAGTTTCACATCTAACAAACTCATCGGCCCTGGACGTTATGTAATATCTGCCTGCTCTGCTCCCACACGGCCTCGATTTTTTTTTTCTTACACCCTCTCACTTCCCAGTATATATGGGCCTACAGATGGCAAGTGGTGCTATAATGAGTTTAGTCATCGCCGACCAATCAACACAACACACACATACAATATATAACACATGAAGGAGGTAATCGCTCACCTCTATCTCGCAGAGGCAGACGGTGATTGAGGATTCCAGCTGTGTGTGAGACAGAACACTCAGGGTCACCCATACAAGAAACACTAATCCATTCAAACACTCTGTCCCACACATATTATCACTCAAGTCTTCCTAGTAGACTTCCATCCCCCAACTTCATTCCTTTTTTTAACCAGCCCAATGTCGTCATCAGATGCCGTCTTTTGACTCTGCACACACACACACACTTACACACACACACACACACACAGAGCTTTATATATTTGAAGGTAAGAGACGCGGCCCGCTTTGATCAGCCCCTCTCCTCCCCCCGCACAGTTACCCCCTCTTCTCGTAGCGTCTTTACTTTGTCAAGCTACCTTCAAACTGCTGGAAAGAAGCAGCGTTTGTAAGATTCAAAATAGATGTCAGTGCAGCTTGTTTTCTCTGAGCAGCTCAAACATATTTCAGAGAGAGCTGTGTAGAATAAAGCAAAACTGTTTGCAACATCACCACATTGAGAAATGAGAGCCCTCTCTGGCATTAATGAGCTCTGGTTGGAACTTCATTGCGGTGTTGAACCTTGCTCCATACGATCACGTTGTTCAACCATGTCTTTGTGTACTGTGTTTTATGATCAGATGGACCTTTATTGATCCATGTAGGGAAATGCAGGTGTTACAGCAGCAACCGAAGAGAGAAACACAGACATGGTTAATAAAGATAAAACAAATTGCATACTGTATATACATATATCACACACCTCTCGTCTCGAGCTGGCATTACAGCTTTTGTCGTTAGGTGATGTGTGTTGGAATGAATTCATGTTTCTGAAGATGCCTGTAGAAAGCAGCAGCTGAGAGAGACAAGATCACCTCTTACTGACGGAACGTTTGCTACGGTTCAGCAATGGATTATAGATGACCAGTGAGCATGGTGGCAATGAGCCTGTCACAGAGGTGATCAAATATGTCGGACCTAAGAACACCTGGAAAACTAGGCTAACCACCCTCTCCTCTTCACCCCCATCTCTCTTCCCCGCTCTCAGTTCTACTCGGGCCACCGTTCACCCCACATTCCCTTCCGGCTGCTGCACCTGGTGTGGACTCATGCACGTCACCTCGCAGGATACGAGCAACAAGACGCCCACGAGTTCCTCATCGCAGCTCTGGATGTTCTACACCGGCACTGCAAAGGGGACACCATCAGTAAGCCATATAACCAATCAATGTCTTAAAATAAAAAATAAACACCAATGTGTTCCCTTTAAATTCAGCGAGATTCAAAGGTTTACCCTAGATTTGTTTTCAGGTGCTTTTATTATTATTATTATTATACATCAGCCAGGATTGCAGCTTTCTCAAGTCAGACTGAATAGAAAACGCAGCGATCAGTGTCGGTGACATTGAGTGTGTGGGCCACCTACTGCCTCTGATCCGCCATGGGTAGTTGTACTTTAGATCGACCAACAGAGCATACTGCCTGACTTCACTGGAAGCATACTGAAGGAGATAGGCAATCTTGTATACCAAGGGGAAAGGAAGCAAGCAGTGTGAGGAATGTCAATAGGACCTGCTGCAGTGCATTGACAGGCTGACTCACACTCAGACCCTGCAGAGAGGCTTCCATTAGCTACGACACAGAGAGTTGTGAAGTGGCTGCAGGGGAAACGTAAAGTGAGAAAGAGCGGCAGACAGAGCGCTTTAGAGGTGCTAAACAGGTCGAAGGTGTTATCTGTTCGTCTATTTATACTTTCTGCTCTTCACAGGAGATGACAATGGGAAGAAGGCCAACAATCCAAACCACTGCAACTGCATCATTGACCAAATCTTCACTGGGGGCCTGCAATCAGATGTTACCTGTCAAGTGTGCCAGTAAGTTTGTTGTTTGTTTTCAATTTAAAAATGATAAAGAAGCTATTTCTCAAAATGAAGTCCCACTTGAAAGCCTTTCTCTCCATTCATCTTGAGGGAGCACCCCCCTTCTTTTCTATACACACATCCATCATCTATCTGTCTCCTCTCTCCGCTAGGCTGATCGATGTGGACACCACCTGTCCTCTCAGAGTTGGTCAACCACTGGTTGTGTCCTCTCCACTGCTAATGTTTAAAGGCCCAGTCCCTGCAGAGATGCTGTGGGGGGGGGGGGGGGGGGGTTGTCTAGACATCAGCACAACTGAAGCGTTGCCTGCCCCCTAGAGCTGTCCTGTCACATTAACACTCGCGCGCTGCACTGAACTGCAAAGCACCTCGTCCAGGCTAGCGGGCAAGCCCAGCAAAGTGCAATGTTACCTGTGAAGAGAGTCCTCTGAAGCTGTCTCCAGCATCACTCTGCCATAAACTGAACCCCCCTGTAATGGTTAGATACATCTTCTGTAGACTATAGATTAAGGAAATGCATCCCCCAAAGCTTTATTTTGGCAACAGAAATGGTACCATAATGGTTCCATATTGCTGCAGGGTTGCTCTCATTCATCATTAATGCATGCACACTTGCCTTAGAAGCCACCTACCGGCACCACTTGGTGTAACATCACCATCTAATCAACAGCAGTAATTTGCGGCAGCCTCTGCGCATATTTGTGTGTAATGCATGCATTCTTCACTGAAGCCTCCATTTTGCCCCGGCTGCAGACCATCACTCAACGGTATTGGGTTGTAAAATACAAATCCCAAGCTAATATTCTCTGAGTGGGGAATATTATTCACATCATGCACCCATTCATTGTTCGCTGTTCAAGCAGGCTTTAAACCAAAACATGATCAGTGTCTACAGAGGCTGTGAATCTAAGCTTGGGCATTGCCATCTGTGTCATCATCCTTTCATCATGACCTGTAATAGATGACACACAACCGCACACTATTTATTCAAACTCATAATCAATCCCTCTTTTCTTTTGTTCCTCTTAGTGGGGTTTCCACGACGATAGATCCATTCTGGGACATCAGCCTGGACCTTCCTGGCTCTTCCACACCTTTCTGGCCCCTCAGCCCTGGAGGGGATGGCGGCACAGTGAATGGAGAGAGCCACCTGTCAGGGGCCACCACCCTCACAGACTGCCTGCGCAGGTACGGATCAGCTGACACCTGACAGTTTTATCTTTTGCCAGTGTGGTTTCCTTTTTTGTATCTATCTAAACTGAACTAAAATCCCCATCTCCTGGGTTGTAGAATACACTTGGCGCCAAATCATAAGCGCTTCTTGCCAAAAAACACAATAACATGATGCTATTAAAACGTTGTTAGTTTCAAAATAAATGATGTCATGACATTTGGAAAAGGAAGTACTTTTCTTTCAATAGGCGTATTTTCCTGTATCCTTCTGCCACCTCTCCAGATTGATGGGTTTCAATCGTCTCCACTTAAAAACAAATCTCATCATCCCCTCGCTTGTATGAGAGGTCACGTATTGCGTCTGCTCAGCCACGACAAACCTGTTATCCCTGGATCTCATCTTCTCCACACTCACCAGGTTTGCAGAGCAGATGTGACCTCTCATATCTCCTCTACTGCCTCTTCATTCTTGCAATTTCTTTCCCTCCTCTCCTTATCTTATTTCCCTCCCTCCCCTCTCCATATAACGCTTTCCCCCCGTGCCCTCACTCTCTACCTCTCGTATTCGTCTCATCCTCCCCCTCTTTCTCTCGCCTCCTTTCCTTCTGACTTTTTTTTTTTTTTTACTGCAGCACCTTACACACCCCTAGTTGCTGCAGCAAGTCTCTTAAAGGTACAGAACTGGTTGGTGTTGTTGCCGTGGTGATGGAGGCGTTGGCATTACCAGCATGGCTCTGGGTTGGTCTGACTTACAGAGAGGCTGCATAAACACTCTCCATGCAGACAAGCCCTCGTACAGCTTCAGATCAACTTCAGATCTGTAGGACTTGGTTTAGCGGGGTGCAAAGGCGAGATCAAAAGGGTTTATGTAACACAACTAAATAATATAGAAGTTTTCACTTCCTGTCTCTCGTTTGCCCACATTTTGTCTTCTCTTTAACACCCTCTCCTCTTGTTTTTTTTTCCTTCTTCTCGCTCCGACCCTCCCTCTGCAGGTTTACGCGGCCCGAGCATCTAGGAAGCAGTGCCAAAATCAAGTGCGGCGGTTGCCATAGTTACCAGGAGTCCACCAAACAGCTGACGATGAAGAAGCTCCCCATCGTAGCGTGTTTCCATCTCAAAGTGAGTCGGCCGGTGACAACGTGCTGCCAATTATCTCCTGTTACATTATCTGTCTGAGAAATGTAATTATTTTAGGGTACGGGAAGCTTTTATCGTTCACACATCTTATTTAGTTGTTAGTCCAAAGACACTCCGAAAACAATCATCCAAATGCAGATGCGTTTTTAAATGATTTCTTGACGGTTTTGATATTTCTACATCCCTATATATACGTGATTCATTTTGCCCTGTGTGTATGCAGCCTTACATCCGATGCATAAGATGTGTGTGATGTTGCTTGTGCGTAGGTGTGTTGATAATCTCATTCAGTTGTTGGTGCATTACCTCCATCCCTTTCACGCGTTGTCCCAGGACACCAATGACTTCAATGACTTGTCCAGCCTTCCACTGGCCATGTTTTATTTATCATACCAGTATTGGGGGGGAAGGTCTATAACGTATTTATGATATTCATGGCACCAGGCTTCCAAGGAAATTGTCTTGAGCTCAATCCTGTTATTATATTGGTGTGAATGCGCAAACGAGAGGCACACAACATGTCATTTCACTTTTCATTAGCTGCGTTGTATTTTGTATGTTGTGATTATGTCTGTTATTTCTAAATAATGTGTCCTCTCCCCTCCCCCCACTCTCTCTCTTGCCATGTTCCTGCCCCTTCCCCCTCTCTCCTCTCCTCTCTCTGGCCATCTACAGCGGTTTGAGCACTCTGCCAAACTGCGGAGGAAGATCACTACATACGTTTCCTTCCCCCTAGAGTTGGACATGACGCCCTTCATGGCATCCAGGTAAGCCCCCCACCTAGGGCCCATAGATTTCCCCCCGATAGTGAATCTGGTCTCGCCAGTCCACATCAAGGTCTTCTGTTTAGATCTAGGAGCAGCTTTTTTACGTGGTTTATCGTATGTTAATGTTTGCAGTGCATACTCTATGATACACTATACAGACTTTGCACTCACAGTAATTTAAAATATTTGCATATTGGACAAAACATCATTATTAAATGCTTCCAACAAATGTATATTGATGTCATTAAAGCATGCAGTTGCAGTATTGCCCCACCCCTGGCAGAAGCATCCATTCAGCTCTGTTCAGAGACAGGAAGATCATTAGGCTATGGCGCTGGCAGGGAATATATTGGCTTTCAAAGATAGAAGAATTCTGCCACCTAGTGGATTTTCGTGCCATTGTAACATGTTTACCAGTGCATGCAGCTTTAACAAATGCTTTTGTTTTTCTGCCTCCGACAGTAAAGAGAGCAGGATGAACGGGCAGTATCAACTGACGGTTGATGTATTAAACAACGACAATAAGTGAGTACCTTTGAACTAAGCAAACTGATATATTAACACTCTGCGGCCTCAGAGCAGTGCACACATTATAGTAGAAATGTCTCTTCCAGCACAGCAGCACATGCTAATGACCTGAAGCATCCGGCCGTGACTTCCCCAAATTAAATCAACTTGGAACCTATTAAACACTGCTTAATTTTCTTCATCCATGACAGTTACAATAGCTTTCATTTTCAAGGACATTTACGGGGAATTTAATATCTTAATACCATTGACAGGTTGCTTGTAGCGGAGACACAAAGTCGGTATTCAAGGAGATGATTGAGGCGTTTTAAATACACAGGAAAGACCTGAAAGAGCAGCAGCATGACGTTCAAGACAAATGAAGGCACCCATGTATGGGGAGGATAACGGGGCTGTATGAGAGATTTGTGCTAAAGTGATTCAAACAACAAAACAAACACATATTTACATTTTCTTTGTTTATTTGTTCTAGGTATTCCTTGTTTGCGGTGGTCAACCACCAAGGCACATTAGAGAGTGGCCACTACACCAGCTTCATCCGCCAGCACAAAGACCAGTGGTTCAAATGTGATGACGCCATAATCACCAAGGCCAGCATTAAGGATGTACTCGATAGTGAAGGGTGAGTCCAGAAACAATAACAGTACTAAGAAGTGTTATCCAGTATGAACTCTGTAACAAATCTTACTCTTTCCCCCCCCCCCCCTCTCAGGTATCTCTTATTCTACCATAAACAGTTCCTTGAGTACGAGTAGTCTTTGTGAGGACTGACCACGAAGAACCACTGCTTCTAACGAGAGAGTCAAGGGCCTGGGGACAGGATGAAACAAAAACACACAAACCTACCTGAAACTCTTTGACTACCAGTCTACTACAGAGTCCAGCTCTGGAGGGCAACACATAAAAAGACGTGTGAAATCATGCAACCTTTCAAAAGAATACAAAAAAAAAACAAGCACTGAGCTACTTCTTGGCATCTACTTGACAAAACTGAATGAAGAGGAGAGATGGAGGAGGAGGAAGAGTTCGGGCGTCGTCAGTTCCAGGCTTGGGCAGAGGGAAGAGGCCTCCCCCCACCCCCTCACCCTCTCTCCCCCCCTACCTGCTGCAGGGGGCGGTCTGAGTGTGACTGGCCGTCATCTCCATCGGGCACATCTGGATTTTTTTTCACAGTATTCTGACCCCCTTCACCACCCGCCCCCCCCACTCACGCCCTCCATTTCTCTCCCATGGTGCTCTCGTTTTCAACTGACCAAGCGTTTAACTCGATAGAAGACAGTTTGTTGTCATATGCATACAGGACTGAACGCAAAAAAAAAAAAAGTAAGAATAATAAAATCAACGTATTATGAACTTTGCAAGAACATTTCTAAAGGTATGGTTATGATTCTTATCATTTGTGAATTTTGTTATGAAATACTGTATGAATCTAGTATACATTTATTTTTTAAGAGCAAAAAAACAAAACATGGGAGGGCTTAGAGACGCTGCCTTTGCCAGTTGCTGGGGAAGTGCTGCCATGGAAACTAAGCAGATTTGGACCTGAGTGTGCTCATGTTCCATTATTTACTGTGTTGATTGTTTTATTATTAAGTCTGGTTGAGGGCGGGGAATATCTATTTTTTTTTAGCAACTCATCACATTTTTGTTTACTGTTCATTTGTGTCTTTTATTTTTTAAATTTCAGTACAGCCATGTGTCCCTCGCTGTCCTGGTACTGGAAATGTCGTTTGACGTATTATACTTTCATTCTTGTGGAATTGTTGGTATAATGATGGTGATGGTTAAATTGGCTCACCTTTTTGCTGTTTATGAATTGTATGTTGAATGTGAGCTTTGGGTTTCATGTGGCATTATGAAGAGAAGACTCCATACATGAGGTCTTATAATGTGAGAATGCTGTGGTCTCTTCTCATTGAACACCTTGGATGCTCTGCAAAAAAAAAAAAAAAAAAAAAAAAAGCCCATTTAACAACACTGCATGCGACTGGGCTCACATGATCTTATAATATGTGAAAAATGACCCTCAGTAATGCCTCAAGGCGTGCT